>NC_087213.1:24100869-24145869 GCF_015104395.2 Macrobrachium nipponense | reverse complement strand
AACTTTAGAGAACATGTCAGGCGTTCATGAGTGATGAATCTGGCTGAATTTTGGTGAATTGTGCTGAATTTTGCTGAATTCTGGTGAATTTTGTGCTGAATTTTTGATGAATGGACAAGCATTAGCATTGGTGATGTTTTTTTTTAACTAATACTAGTGATTTTGATGATAGCAATTTTGGTGATACTGCTGATAATGATACTTCTGATACTGATTTTTTATATACTAATACGTGGGTGCTGTAATGCTATCAAGGGTGGTGTTGTTTTTTTTTTTAAATATGGGAGGAACTAACAACACATTTTTTTTCTGTTTCTCTTTTTTATATGAGTTCAGCAGATAATTGCTTGACATATACGTGAGTCATGGGGTTAGTTAACAATGCTGTTGATTTTTCTTTTCTCCTTTTTTAGAAGTTAGCCATCGCTGACACAAGTTTTTTTTTTATCATGGGTGAATTTGAATTTATTTTTTCTCTCCAGTTTGTGAGAATTTTTTAATATTTCAGTTTGTGACTTAGAGTCATTGTACGGGAACGTGTTTGTGTTTCAAGCTGTCTGATGCTGCAGAGAGACATATGGGAGAATTTTTGCATTTTTTTTAATGTATACGTAATGGCACTACATTTTTTTTTCTGGATATTTGTGTTCCAGAAATTGTGAGTTTCTTGCACATTACATTTGTTGTATTTGTGACAACTTTGCCAGAGATAGGAAACTTGGATAAGTTTCTAATAGCTTATGTCGTAATGCATATGGAGAAGTCTTTGCTTAGACACTTTGAATTTGGAGTTCTGTTATAATGAGTTGTGGCACATTGGTGATTTTTTCTAGAATTTCCTAGACAATTTTTATTTGCCGAGTTTTAGGCCTTCTTCAGCAGTTATGCTAAGGAGAGAGTTTATAGTTTTTGACTATAACATTGAGTTATTCTCTGGAGAATTGGAGGTATATTATTTTGGAGTTATAATTTGAGATATAATATATTGGAGATATATTTTGGCCATTTGATATTTGCCTATGGTGATGAGAGCTATGTTTAGTTCAATTATTTTGCAGCCATCTTTGTTGCAAATGGAGACACTCTTGAGGAGATATATGGGGCAATATTTGTGAGTGTGTCAGCTAGATGCTTTGAGTGCATATTTTTTTGGAGATGGGATTTCAGTTTTGATTATCCTGCTTGGAGATAAATTATTCTTTGGA
Organism: Macrobrachium nipponense; assembly: GCF_015104395.2. Lineage (NCBI taxonomy): Eukaryota > Metazoa > Arthropoda > Malacostraca > Decapoda > Palaemonidae > Macrobrachium > Macrobrachium nipponense. Next base: position 24,144,664 of record NC_087213.1, on the reverse strand, counting down.
GACCTGTTTTATTCCACATGGAGTTATTGGTGAAATAGAGGTAAGTATTTTTTATTTGCCGAAACAGAGGTGAATATTTTTTATTCCTGGAGTGGTGGTTTTTTATTAACACGTGGTTATTGGAGAAATAAGAGGGAATATGGAGGAGTGGTTATTAATTAAATGGAGGAAATATTTTTATCACCGTAGTGGTTTTATTATTAACCCTCTTACGCCGAAGCCCTAAAAATCAAAACCTCTCCTGTATGCCGGCGCCGGTTTGGAGTGAGCGCAGAAGCGGAAAAAATATTTTTTTCAAAAAATCACAGCGCGCTTAGTTTTGAAGATTAAGAGTTCATTTTTGGCTCATTTTTTTTCATTGCCTGAAGTTTAGTATGCAATCATCAGAAATGAAAAATAATATCATTATCATATGTAAATAATGCGATATATGGTAGCGAAAAAAAAAAAATTCATAGATAATTGTATTCAAATCACGCTGTGCAAAAAACCGTCAAAGCTAACGAGTTAATTTTTTTTCGTTGTATTGTACACTAAATTGCAATCCTTTTCATATATAATACATAGTAAAACAATAAAAGCAACACCGGAAAAATATTATCACAAAATGATGTACGAATTCGTAACGCGCGGACATAAAAAAATGTTATTTTCAATAATTCACCGTAATTCTAAATATTGTTCTAGAGACTTCCAATTTGTTTCAAAATTAAGAAAAATGATTGAATATTACGATACTGTAAGAGTTTTAGATTAGAATTGCAGATTTCGACGAGTTAAATTTGACCGAATGTCGAAATTTTTACATATATATTTCTTTATATGCACATATTTCGGAGATGGAAAAAGCTACAACCTTCAATTATTTTTTATTGTATTCTTCATGAATTTGCGCACATTTTGATATATGAAACTCTATAAAAAGGCTAATATGAAAAGGAGCAAATATTAGGATAATGCGATGTACGTATTTCGGAGACTTGCGGCCGCGAATCGGCGCGCGGAGTGAAGGTAAATATATTTTTCAAAAATTCACCATAAATCACAATATTGTTTTAGAGACTTCAAATTTGTTTCAAAATGAAGAAAAATTACGGAATATTACTAGCCGTAAGAGTTTAGCTTACAATTGCGTTTTTCAACTATTTCGGTAGAGTCAAATTGACCGAACGTGGTTTTTTTTTCTATTTATCGTGATTTATATGCAAATATTTCGAGAGAAAAGCTACAACCTTCAATCATTTTTAGTTGTATTCTACATTAAATTGCGCACATTTTCATATATAAAACTTTATGTAACAGCTAATTTTAAATGGTGCAAACATTTCGACAATCGCACGTAAGGAAAATGTTTTTTTTTTTTTTATATGTAAATTCACCATAAATCGAAATATTGTGCTAGAGACTTCCAAGTCATTGCAAAATGAAGGTAAATGATTGAATGTTACCAGAATATAAGACTTTTAGCTTACAATTGCGTTTTTCGACCATTTCGGTAGAGTCAAAGTTGACCGAAAGTTGAAATTTTTGCACTTAACGTTATTTATATGAAAATATTTCGAAACTGATAAAAGCTACAACCATGGGTTGTTTTTTGTTGTATTGTGCATGAAATTGCGCACATTTCCATATATAAAACTTTATGTAACGGCAAATTTAAAAGGGTGCAAACATTAGGACAATCGCACGAAAAAATTTATCGGAAGAGTTATCGCACGAACGTGAGGAAAAAGTTTTTTCATAAATTCACCATAAATCGAAATATTGTGCTAGAGACGTCCAATTTGTTGCAAAATGAAGGCAAATGATTGAATATTACTATAATATAAGAATTTTAGCTTACAATTGCGTTTCTCGACCATTTCTGTAGAGTCAAAGTTGACCGAAGGTTGAAATATTTGCACTTATCGTTATTTATATGAAAATATTTCAAAACTGATAAAAGTTACTATCATGAGTATTTTTTTTTTTGTATTTTACATGAAATTGCGCATATTTTCATATATAATACTTCATGTAAAGGATAATTTAAAATATGCAAAAATTATGTCAAAGTGACGAAATAATTTCCGAGATGTGTCACTGATACTTTTTAGTGCGATAAGAAAGAAATTCGCGCTTGCGCGCCTGCGTAGCGATTGTAAACAAAACAACGCCTTGATTCGTGAACTCCCAGCATCCCAAGGCGCGTGATACAAAAGTTTTCGGCTGGTAGGCCTATAAGTATTTTTCCGCGAATTTTTAAAAAAACTTTTTTGAGCCGACGTATGATACGTCCAATTGGCATACGGGAGACATTTTGACTCGACGTTTAATATGTCCAATCGGCGTAAGAGGGCTAATATGGTGAAATGTATATATATATGGAGATAGAATTAATCTTTGGCAGGTGACCTTTTTTGGTGGTTATGACTTTTTTTTCTGGGAGTTTTTTCGAGCCAAGAGAAGAGTTCTGTGGTTCTTTTTTTTGGTTTCGTGATTATTTGGAGGCGAGTGGTATTACTGCATTGTGGTCCTATGGAGATGTTGTGCATTTTTTATGTTCACAAGTGTGTTATTTTTGGAGGCATATAATTGCTGAATTACGAGTTTACCGCAGTTTTTTTTTTTTTTATCCCGAATAGGTGATAATTTTTTTTTAAATTGGGCACTAACATGATTCTTTAAATCATAAATGTGACGACGTTAGTTATCTGCTGATTGCTTTAAATTCCATAATTATTAAAAAAACTGCTGACTTGCATTTCTTAATTAGTTCTTTGCCATAGTAGAATAAATAAAAAACTATTGTGTATGTATATATATATATATATATATATATATATATATATATATATATATATAATAAAACTATCAATATTTTTTATAATTATATTCCATGGCCAAGGAACTAATTAAAGAATGCAAGTGGGCGGTTTGTAATAACCATGAGATTTAAAGCAATCTGCAGATAACCGACGTCTATACATTTATGATTTAAACAATATGATTCCCAGTACAAGTCACAATTTACGCTTCAACGATATGATTCCCAATACAAGAGTCAAAATTTACACTTCTAAATCATCATAAACTGACGCGAGCCTCCAAGGCCTTGGTAAAAAGTTGACGTGCAATATCACGGGAGAGCTTTTGCAGCGGTAATGTGCGAGAGCCACCAAATGACTGACATTTGGTCTCGTGAATTGGTAATGGACTTCAATACACGAATAATAAAGACAGACTACTCAGAGGCGGCACCGGGGCCATCAAAAAATCTCTCTCGGTGCGAGAATGATGAATTATTTTGCAAGACATGAGTGCAGGCTCATGAGAATACAGAATACGAAGAGAAATGTTAAAGACCAAGGTGATAGACTTGAATACCTTTTAGCAATTGGATCTTTACGGCCTGCGACTTATCTTCTATAAGCTGTAGTCTCAGAAGCAGAAAAATGCACTACGGAAATACTGAGTAATCTTTACATACATACACACACATACATACATACATACATACATACATACACACACACACACACACACATATATATATATATATATATATATATATATATATATATATAGTTTGTTTGTTTGTATGGTGTTTTTACGTTGCATGGAACCAGTGGTTATTCAGCAACGGATATATATATATATATATATATTTATATATATATCTATATATATTAATATATGTATATATATCATATCTAATTATATATTATAATTATAATATATATAATAATATATATATATATATGATATATATATATCTATATATATATATATATATATATATCTATATATATATATATGCAGAAGCCAGGTACTATGTCGTACCTCTAAGTAAATGGGGATACAATCCACAATGAAGTAAATTCCTCTTGTAGTTTAAAATATATAGTTCTTGTATAGGATTAGAGCTTTCGACCATCAACTGTGGTCTTGTTCATTAAAGTGTGATATGTCACCTCAAGGAACTAACAAGCAACATACATGGGAGAAAAACCACGCAATAAATTTTAAGGTACCAAGGTTGTTTTTGCATGTAATGACCGGACTTTGAGACGAGTAGTAGAAGGGGCGTTAATTTCATTAAACGAGACCTTTGCGGGAAATACTGGCATTACAGAAAATACAGCTATTTGTGAAGAGATATGTAGGAAAGGGAAAATTTCAAACTTTAGAAATATATGTGCCAATAACGATGCTGCTTCCTCTCCTGTTTACTCCACTCAGGTCATTTCTCCAACAAACCACCCAACCACCATAGAACAAGCAGTTGACAATAGAAACATTCCCCCACGAAGATCAAGACGAATTCTGGAAAGAACGAGGGCTCAACCGCCTGATCATTCATAATATGAACTAGCTGTTACCTAACCGTTGTTTTTTCAAATGTTTGTGCTCTTACTTGTTAGTTCCTTGAGGTGACATCACACTTTAGTGAACAAGACCACAGTTGATGGTCGAAAGCTCTAATCCTATACAAGAACTATATATTTTAAACTACAAAAGGAATTTACTTCATTGTGGATTGTATCCCCATATATATATATATATATATATATATATATATATAGTATATATATATATAGTATATATATAGTATATATATATATATATATATATATATATATATATATATATATATATATATATATATATATATATATACTATATATATATATATATATATATATATATATATATATATATATATATATATATATATATATATATATATATATATATATATATATACATATATATATATATATATACATATATATATATATATATACATATATATATATACTATATATATATATATATATAATTTATTCCTTTTTTATTCTCTGCTTGTTATCGTTACTCCAACAGCAATTGTTCCGCATCAAAAACCTAGTCATGAAAGAAAGAGTTAATTAAGAACCTGATTAATGTATTTTTCCGCTTGCTACTAACAATTAAGCATTTTATGAGCGCGATAAATATCGCACTCATGAATCAACCCTCATTAGCAGGGAAGGGAGATAACGCGATATAGTTTCAGCGTTCATTAACTGTCTCTCTGATGGACTAATGATGAACTCGTGTCAAGCAGTGATTCTTATCAAGGCGTGATACGACCGCCAGCTTACTCGGGGCGAGAGCTAAAATCTACCGTCAAATGGCTCCACAAACGAAAATTAAAATAAATACGCCATATTTCATTAGAAATAATTGTTCGGTACTTTTTAAAATGCATACTATTTATTTTTTACGTTTTCATTCTAATAAATAAATCATAAATATCGTATCCTAAAATTCCCGTATTTTTAACTCAAAAGCGGAACACCTTTTTCAGACCTTTTTAGGCTTTTTTACCCCCCCCCCCCCCCAACAAAAACAACACAGAAGAACAACAACAACAAAGTCATTTGTAGGCTTATTCCCCGAATAAGCGAAAGTAACCAAACGTATTTTTGGTTGCCACAAGTTACAGTGTAATATGTCCTTGGCTCAACGTTCTTCACTGAGAGTATTCAACCGGGCTGTGGCTGGTTCTGTGCGACAATAGCATGGGTCTAATACCATGTAATTATTACTAGCATCAAGTAGATTGTCAACTTATGATTGTGATGTGATGAAATTAATACCGTGAATTAACTATATAATACTGGAGAGAACACGAACCGCTAAATGAACAGTTAAGAAATCTGTAAGATATGTAGGCCTACATGCTAGTTTATACCTTTATTACAATCCCGCTATTTGGAAATTACTGTTCCGTCTTTTAATACAACTACTATTATTAAGATTATCACGTATAATAATAATCTTAATACTATACTATAATACAGTTATTAATAAAAGCATTCGTCTGTTACTATTATATCTGTTCTTTCCTCTTGATAGACCGTGTCTGTGAAATATAAAATATGAAATCATATCCATTCGTCGACAACTACTAGATCACCTAATCCGTCACCCTAACATTAAGAGGCTTAAGATCTTCCTACCAGTTTCGTCGTTTGATAAAAATCATACAATTCATCAACCTCTGGACATGTTCGTAAATGTCTGCGCAATGACACGATTAAGCGTCCCACCGAATTCAAGCGCTGACTACTGAATTAAACAAAGAGCTGACGACTGAATTAAACATACTTGGAAATCTCGACCTTACCTCGTCCGTTAATTTCAATCTAAGTAGCTTTCATTAATCGCCTTTCATTTTTCATCTTTTAACAGCAGTTATATGTCCACTTGATACGGATCCACTTATGAGAGAGAGAGAGAGAGAGAGAGAGAGAGAGAGAGAGAGAATAGCAGCCTTTTGCTCTTTTAAATGCTTAACCTTGAAATGAAACAGAAAGCCATCCTTTGACAGTTTGCTGATCTCCTCCCGTCCCCTTCAGATATCGAAATGTTGCCAGACACTCATCGCTTCCCACACGTTCTGTTAAGTTGCTTTTGTTCTCGTGATGTGGATGAAAGTGCTGCTCATATAGCACATCACCTTCCCATCGTGTGGGAAGGTGAAGAACCATCACAGCGACCCCAAATAGAGACAAGCTTTAGAGAAAAAGAAGAAGAAGATCGTGTGGGAAGGTGCTGATAATGATAACTCTGCGTCTAAGGTCCGTCGGTTATTAGACAGTGTTCAGAGAGGGCATTGGAAACAAATAATAAAGGTACAAATAATAAAGCATAAGGGCTAATATCTTGATCAATTCCACTGCGAAACGCTCTTTCATATCGAAGGAAGCAGGAAGCATTATAATAGTGCCAGTCACATAGATGATGACAGTGTCTAGATCATGCGAGCATCGATGTTATTACCGTAACCAGAATTTCTTATCATTTATAATGTACATCGAGTTGACATTCTTAAAGATCCGTTTCCTTTGAAAGGAAAAAGAGAAACTTGCAATAAGGTCTCCGTAATATTAAGCTTAACTAAATAATACTTCTATATTTTAGACCAAAGGACCAGTTTGTTGGACGGATTACGAATTCTGTGAGTACATCGGCAACTCACATGAGAACAAAATGATGAAAATGATTGACTAAATGGAGCGTATTAGTGTGCCCTTGGCTTTTTTAATCTGCTTATGAAGTAGCTGGTACTTCAACTATTCACAAACTGAGTTGGTAGTCTGTCAAAAAAAAAAAAAAAAAAAAAAAAAAAAAAAAAAAAAAAAGGCTCTTGAAAATTGTAAGGTAAAATCTGGCTTGATTTAACTCTCTCTATAGTTTCCTTGTGGTGTCTGTACCCAGAATTTTTTGACAATTTTACTTCAGTTAAACCATACAGCTCTCGCTAAAGGCAGGGTTGCCGTTTTGAAGAATTTCGTCTATTAGTGTGGCTTTCAGGTGACATCTGGCACTCCCCGTGGCTTTTCTGACCACAGGCCACGGCACTGAAGAATAAAATGATTCAATTTGCCTTTTTTGTTTTATTATGAAAATAAAGCTATAAAACATATCGTGCTAACTTATACAAATGAATTTTATTGAAATCCTTTATTTGTCTTCGTCAAAAATACTTCATGTTAAGCTAGTGACGTGTAGTTTTCTACCATCACGGAAAATAATTCTACATCGGAAAATATGCATTCTAACCATTAAATCATAAATAACGTAAAAAAATCAGATGAACTGCATATGGTAACGCTGCTAAAAGCCATCACGGAAAATAATTCTACATCGGAATATATGCATTCTAACCATTAAATCATAAATAACGTAAAAAAATCAGATGAACTGCATATGGTAACGCTGCTAAAAGCCATCACGGAAAATAATTCTACATCGGAAAATATGCATTCTAACCATTAAATCATAAATAACGTAAAAAAATCAGATGAACTGCATATGGTAACGCTGCTAAAAGCCTATGTTGTGAAGAAAAAACGGCACCACAGGCTAAAGGTTGTTGTAGTCTGATTAGTGCTGTTACACGTCGTTCTGAGCCTTCTCCGAGACTGCTCTAAATGAATTGCACACTTTCAATTTGTCCCGTCCCACCAGAGTGCTGCCTTCGAGAAGTTGTTTAGTGAAAAATAAAAATGGGACATTGCTAAAACAATGCTCTTAATACAGCAATAAAAAAAGATTGTTTCCTGAAGTGCCTGCCCAGTTTGACATAGGAATAAACATTGTACGAGAGGGAAGTTATTGCAAGTTCCTGAATTTCCAATCATACGACTCACAAGCCATCTTGTCAGATGAACCGTGACGTGAGAAAATAATATTAATAATAATGATGATGATGATAATAATTAACCGGCATGAGGGCACACGATGTGATGGTGAAAATTGCATACGAATTCCTTGATGTTCTTCTTTTCAAGATTGGAAGAAGTACACCGCAAGGAGCAACCGGTGGAAACGTGGTAAGTGATGTAATCATTTCAATTGTACATGTTACGTATATACAACAAAAAAATCAAGTATTTGTATTCAACATACAGGCCACCCTGTCGACGAGTTTGCGAGTGTGATACGAAATTTAATATTAAATGGTCTCTTACTTTTTATGAAGTATATACATATGCACATATATATGTAAGTATATGTACACCATTATGTATTTAAATTGTGTATATTATATCGCGTAACAAATACTCATATACGTGTATAATTCATATATACATATAAGAGTATTTACGTGATTTTTTACATTAACAAATACTGAGTCTCAAATATCGATCAAAGAATTAATATTAAATAGACCGTGGAAAAAAAACTTACACCCAAGGAGAATTGCATTTGAAAAGTCCTCGGCAGGAATCGTACCATTGCTTGGTTTAGAAACAACAGTAAACAGGGACTTTGATTGCCTGGTGATCAAATTCACCGTTTAATCGCTGTTTCTAAACTAGATGAATGTTCGTTTCCCGCCGGAGACGAAGTACCCACCAACCATAGTTCCCCTAGGCCTAGGATGTTAGCTATTCCCAAGCAGGGTTGCCAGATTGGGCTACAAACCACAAATTGGGCTACTTTTTACACCTTGGGCGACCAGATTTCACAGTCTGCTACTTGCAACCTTTTGGGCTACTTCCATTCATTTTGTATAATAATAATAATAATAATAATAATAATAATAATAATAATAATAATCTACTTCTGACACTTCCCCTATTTTCTGATTATTACTTCTAGAAGTAGCTGATGATCAGTCTAAGATAGCTGATATTGAGAGTCGGTAGCGAAATTTGTTGAACCCAGAGTGAAGTAATATTTTCAATGGGAAAGTCACAACATCAGGAACTGAGTTTTGGACAAAGGCAATTGATGTAACCAACGTAGGAATTGAATTAGTTTTAAAGGATATATCAGAATTTGCAATAAACGTCTACAACCTTCCAGTAAGTAATACTCTAGTTGAAAGGGTTTTCTCTAGAGTTACACGAGTTAAAACCAAGTTGAGAAATCGAATGGGCTTAGAACTTTTAACCTCAATATTGAGAATATAGACCAGCCTGGAATTGAATGGCAAATGCTGTTCAACATTTGAACCCAAAAGATCCATGCTGAAATATGACTCTTCAACCAATAAAAATGAGAAAGATGATGATAATGTGGAAAGCCAACAGAATGACTTGATACCCTAGTTAAATTTAGAAGAGAGTACTGTGCTTTAACTTTTTTTTTACAAGGAAGAAATTTACTTAGGTTGCGAAAAAGAAAAATGTCCTAATTTTCAAGAAAGTTATTGATTTTGAAAGGATGAAATGTACTTTAGTTTTGAAAAGGAACAATTAAGTTTGGTTAAAAACGCAATAAAATATATTTTAAAACAAAATTCCTTCAGTTTTGAAAAGAGAAGTTGACTTCAGTTTTGAAAAAGAAACGTGTACCATATAGCCAGGATTAACCACTAAAATGTAAGTAATAATTTTATTATGCTATATAAATGTGTGTGCATACAATACACACATATAGACTGATAAATAGTAATTTATATTGGGTTACAATATATATATATATATATATATATATATATATATATATATGATAACTTGGGCTACTTTTACCTGAAATTCGCGACTTTTCAAGAATGTTTGTGCTACGTTTAGCCAAAAGCATCTGGCAACCCTGTTCCCAAGGTAAAGAATATGTATGTATGTATATATAATATATATATATATATAATATATATATATATATATAAATATATATATATATCGTACCACGATCTGCCCGAAATTAGACATGTTCAGGAGTCATTTGTTCAAATCATGTGCTCATACTGTAATGTAACCTCACCCTTCCCTGTCATGAAATCATTCTAAATAATCTTTATAATAATACAAAAACCTAAAATCGACTTGAGAAAATTTTAGCAGTCATTCCTGTCTATTTTACGCGTTTGGACCGATAATAAGAGGGAATTGTTAAATAACAAGTAGTTCTGACTTATTTGCAAACAAAATGTTACTTAAGAGAAGGACGAAACCAAAATAACTGCCTATTCCACTGGTATAGGCCTAGCGTTTCCTTAGCTTAAATTCTCTTCCTTGTTATATTTAATTGGCATGATCAATCGATAACTTTACCAATCAGGCATTTTAAAAATATGTATATTATATCTATTATATATAATATATATGATATATATATATATATATAATATATTCTAACTGTATCGAAAAGAAAAATTCAAACTGTAATTTGGGAAAAAAAAGTTACAATCCTAACATCTTACCAAATGAATAATTTTATGGTAATGGTGTTAGCCTAGGATGTCGAACTTAAAATTCTTGCTATTGCCGTTCCATGAAAACATAAACTGAACCAGGATTTGTTACTCACAAAAAAATAGTCATTTTTCTTTGAATCGAATAATTTTAGTTGTTTCCCAAGGTTCGTTGACGTCGCCATTACAAACTCTCACCAAGTATGACGTTCCGAAATGTCGGTGATAAAACGCCATTGGTTATAACAGTTCAGTGCTGCCTTTACGTGTATAAAAACCGAAAGACTGATGGTATAGACAGTATCCTACGGTCCTTTCAACCAACCCAACAGAATACTTAATGACTGATAAAACACTGTTTTAACACAGCAGATGTCCTTAACATATTTAAACAACGGGTTGTTGACATAATTGGTAGCCTATGGGCCTAATAGGGCTACCAATCATTCTTATCAACGACCACCATCTTTTCAATCTTGTATTATTTGGGTCATATGAGATAAATGACGTCCTACTTTCTATTCTGAAATCGCCATGCACTTACATGACGCAAAATAAGTTGAAAATGAGACATAATAATATTATAGAATATCCGCAGATAACGAGAATCCCTCCATCTAACGCAAAATTACGCGGGGAAGAAAATCCCCATTCTCTGCTTACCCATGAAGCGTCGTTACTCCATTTTATCCTGAAGGATTTCCCGTGTCCATTCCTACAGGTAAAAGCTGCGAACTGTCCCGTCACGAAGATAATTAACGGAAAAAATAGAAAAAATAACGGAAAAAATAGAAACACTAATTCAGTTTACGTGGTTCACAGGTGTAGATCACCACATGGCTGCAAACAGCGCCACGTCCACCCTGGTGGCGACAAACCAAACTACGTAATAGACTAGTTTCCAGATATCACCTCGAGTTACTACTGCCTCTTTTCGCATTATATACTTCCAAGCTTTAAAACTAATTCAGTTTCATTCGAAAAATAGTCAGTTTTCTCGAGTGGACACTGAAGGGCATTGTTCTCTCGTTTTAAACGGTTATGTCTAAACTGAGGTTTAGACCACCAATCAGCGCTTTGTTTATCTCTTTTGTTAGATCTCGTCAAATCAGCGTTGAGCTACAAGGCGTTTCAAGTTTCAATTCACGTGTGTCCGTTTATACAGTGATTGATATCAACGTTTGGCAGTGATTTTAAAGCGATACACGAACGATTTCTTTGGTCAGGAATATACACAATTAGTATACGATATTCAAACGATTTTTTGGTCAGGAATATACACAAATTTAGTGAGAATAACGGTTCACAAAAATCCCTTGAAGTTTACGACTGTCGACAAAGTTTCAACAGCGCAGAATTATTCGTGTTCGTTAGTAACAGACATTTTGTGTTCAAGGTCTGCTTGCTTGCGTTGTTTTGAGCGTCACTTTCATCGGTGTTCAGTTACCATTACCCTCGGTAATAATCATGCGTGTCTACGTGGTCACAAGATGGTCATATGGTTATTCGTATTAGTTTAAGAACTAGATAATAAGATAGTGTTTTGCCTTACGCAGTAATATTTAATCGTTAAATATTACTGTGTAAGGCAAAGTACTATCTTACTATCTAGTTTTTAAACTAAGTATAGAATAACAGGCCATTAAATTTCAATGGCCTGTTATTCTATAATTAGGTCTGATCACGGAGAGGAGGCAGCAAGTTTAAGAAAATTGAAGATAGATCCACCATATGTTTTCAAAGCAAGAAATTTTGAAGACCTACATCATTGTGGGGCGTGTTGTACAAAGACCTTGGTCGTACACCACACTAAATACGTTATAACTTATATAAGCATACCTGTATTATGATTCACGACAACACTGCAAGACCGGCGAAGTAAACGACGTATAAGGAGAGTGTTACTGGCGTTCAGCCAGTGGAACTTGAAAGGGATATAAGTGACTGTTATAGTCAACTGAAATTTACCTTAGGTGTTGTGACATAGATCCATCTTTCGAAGTTGTCTGGTTATGTCGTCTCGAAGCCTTGAATCATACCTCTCCCACTCGTTATTTTCTGACGAGAGAACGTATTAAAAAGCGAGGGGGTGAGGGGGAATAACCGAGAGGTCAAAATATCAAAAGTGCAAGATCATGACAAACAAATTCATAAAAAAGCAAGACTTCGTGACCTATACGTGCCAGGCGGACTCGATGGATGACGATGCGTTTGCAAGGGTAAGGATTGCCAATGGGATGACGCCTATTCATGTAAGGAGTTCAATGTACGACTGATGGTGAGTGTTAAAATCCATTTATTAATTAATAATATCTTTATGAATACTGCTCTCCTAGCATGTTGTAACGGAAATTTATCGGCAAATATTCTACGTTGTCATTATGACCTACTTCTATCAAGACTCGTTTAGTATTCATTTATTATTAATCAGGCTTTCTACAGGCCGTCAACACCCACTTTTTAAACATAGGGGAGTATCCAGAATGGCCACCAGGCGGCCACTTCTACCATAGCGCGACCACCATCCCGAAAATCGGAAATTATGGCCTTAATTGTGACTTTGGAGAGAGAGAGAGAGAGAGACTTAATTCTGAGAGGAAAGTATAGAGGTCTGGAGGTGTTCCTTCGACGGACTCTGGCTCTTGACTAATGTCTATCCTGGGTTACAGGACGTATTAAAGTACTTTTTTTTTTTTTTTTTTTGGAAGGGGGGGGGGAGGTGGTCGCGCTACGGTAGAGGACGGCCACTTGGTATTATACCGTCAAGATGACCATTTAGCGCCTCAGCGGCGTGGTTGGTATGGTATTGGCATCCCACCTCGGTGGTCGCGGGTTCGATTCTCGGCCGTTCCATTGAGGAGTGAGAGATGTGTATTTCTGGTGATAGAAGTTCACTCTCGACGTGGTTCGTAAGTCACGTAAAGCCGTTGGTCCCGTTGCTGAATAACCACTGGTTCCATGCATCTTAAAAACACCATACAAACAAACAAAAGATGACCATTTCCTTTTTTTATTACTATTATTATTTCGTTGTCATGAAGATTTCCAAAGTATTGTCGTTGATACTAGAAATATTTCACTAAGACTTCACAGTTATATTTTTTATACAAATACGTTAGCTTGGATTTACTGGAAATGAACAATCCTACTACAGCGTGCGGTGAGAATAATAAGTTCTGAAATTATTTCCACCGCGCGGTAACAATATCCACCTCCTAATTCCTATGCATTCCAAAACCGACGTCTGGATTTCCACGCTACTAAAGCCCTGAGGGTTACTAAGCATTGCCCTAATTTATGATATATACATTTGAAAAGGTATTACGGAGGATACGTCACTGATACAGTACTTCCGAATATTAGGACGAGGCTTGAAACACACAGTGCTTTAGTTAATTGGTTTAAAAGTTGTTTACGAAAAACACTATAACATGGCCTCTGGCATGCATACTAGGTTATTTGAAATGTTATCACGTATACAAACGGATATATGTAACATGCCAGTTTTAATTCGTTAGTAGGAATGAATGAGGAAAAATTAATTTTTTTACAAATAATTTAATTTATAAAAGGAATCGGCTTTAAGAGACATTCGGATTAGAGGAATTTGGAGATAGGTTAAAAGTTCTAAAAGAACTTTTAACCTATCTCCAAATATCCTAAGCAGGGGTGCTTAGGAAATCGCGAACCTCCTCGTAGGCCTAGTAACCAGCCACCATCAACCGTCAAAAGTGACATTCCTATCTCTCCCAAAACGTAGTCTCAAGTTGCGCATGAGCAGGCCAGTCTTTGGTGAAATGTTAGCGTATTCCTTTTGCGTAATCCGTTGGATTTAGTTTTAAAATGAAATTTCTCGGTAGAAAAGAATAGAGACAAACAAAAATAAAACCATTATTATTATTTTTTTCTTAATAACCAATCAAATTCTCCCCGCTGAACCCTCACCTTTTCCTGCCTAATTAGTTTGATGTCCTGATGCTTTTCGAAATGCGGTGTGAATTAAATCCAGTGAATATTTTTCATTTTCAATTACGGATAGGAAAGATGATTTTAAAAAATGGGGTGGGAGAGATACTGACGGATTGGTACCCACTGCATGAACGAAAGTGTGTACGAACAACTCACGTAATATCATAACGCCAATAAATAAATAATAAATATATAAATAAATAAATAAATAAAAGAAAAAACTTATTTGGTAATTTTCATTTGTTTCCATATGACATTTTCCGAATTGATGCACGAGTCTCCATGTAACTTTAACACGCACTATAGTCAATACAATCATTAAATCAATTCACCCGTTTCCAATAATCTCGATTCTACTGGCGCCCAAATGATTTCCATTTCAAGTCTCCGTTGTTATAATAAGCTGCGATTAGTAGGCTACATAAGCGCTCATGCGCCTATCAACTTGCCCTTGTCGTACTAAAAGCTGGTGAGGGGGGAATGTGGAATGTGCGGCCATGAGACAGACCCCAGGTGCACTCGCCGAGTTAACTGCCTCATCAAGACGTTGGCAGTTGGTGTGTGTTCTACTTTAGCTGAGGCGTCAGCCTAGCTGGGGCTTGGCAAATGAAGCTCGAATTATAATATATATAATTTCTTGTCTCGCAGTCGGGTTTCCCTCGCATTGATTTAGCACTTCTGTTATATAAAAAGCGTACGCTAGGTGCTTATCGTTCTGATACCCAATTCGGTCGGCTTTCCTGTTATAAGTCTACAGAGAATGCTCTGTAGAGCAAATGATGGAGAACACAACGTAAAATATCTTTAATCAGTTTCTAGTCTCAGGTTTATGTAGTGTCTAAAGTACTTGCAAGTGGGAAAAAACACATCAAAGAAACCTTAGTGAAATTCATTTCGGTAAAAAGTGAAATACTTCGAAAAGGAAAAGTCTAGTACGTTCATGTTTGTATTTTACCTTTTTACAACGGTGCGAAATGAGAAAAATGGTGCTTCTCCCGTAGATTCCTTTCCCCTCTTTTTTGCTCTCTCTCTCCTTCTTAACGCTGTTTGTACCTCTTATCCCATTATCCTTCCTTTCCATTCTCTTTCACTTGCCTTGTCCCTTTGAATCAAGGTCTCTCCCACTACTTTCCTTTTGCCCAGACTCACTGCCAGTGAGTCACTGGTTTTCCAAGTTCCAACCCCGTTTGGTCTTCTTTTGAGGGTAACATCCAAAGGAAGATTTATGTGTAAAAATATCCTTGACCATCACTGTTGAATCCTGCCTTGAGAAATAGTTTTATTAACATTACAGAGGTCTTTCGTTTCAAGTTTTCTCTCGTCGCCATATTTTTACCGCAGAGAGAGAGAGAGAGCGAGGAGGGGGAAGAATATTTCACTTTGATATTTTGCCAACAGAATGCAGCTCCGTAGGGGGTTAGTGCAGTCGGTGCACCTCACGGGGTGTAATGAAGGCATTGCTAACGGTTTTGTGCAGGGTCTCTTCGGCCCTTAGACGCAACCCCCTTTCATCCCTTTTACTATAACTCCGTTCACGTATTCCACCTTGCTCTCAACCGCGAGGTTTTCCTCCAGTTACACCTTTCAAACCTATCTACTCTCAATTTCCATACCAGCGCTGAATGACCTCAAAGCTCCTAGTTCTTGGCCATTGGCCTAAACTCGATATTCCGTTCCATTCCATCCAACTGAATGCGTTGAAAACTTGCTACACATTTCTGTAATTGAAGGTTTTGTTCAACTGAAACATAATGGTAGGAGGCGCGTTGTGTGTAGAGATTGTGTAACTTAAAATACCCTGAAAGCAGAACCAGAGCCTTGTTTTTTAGCTATTAAATATTCTCCTCATTAAATAATGGGTATTCCCCTCTGAGAAGAGGATTATCTCCTCCTCCTCATCAATAATAATATCGGGTTAAGGTGGCTGGAGGTACTGGTTGACGCGGTTTCGTATAGCAGCACAGAGACCAATAGCCTATACTTTGTTTTTTTTTTCATCTGTCCATCCGCGTATGGTGTTTGAGCATGGCAACACTGCGTCCCGGGCTTTATACAATATCTTATTTAGAATATTAACGGTGTATTCGAATATAGTAAATTATTAAAACACTTTTCAGTTGCAAACGTACACCCAGATATCTTTTTATTTACCTAAAATTTAGACATAACGTAACAATTTAAAGCACGGGACGCAGTGTTGCCATGCGCGACCACCACAGGCGGATGGAGGCCGCACGGTGTGGTAATTTGTGATAGATTGTCATGCTGTTTCTTGCTAATCTTTATTTTCAGCAGAAGCAATTGTTGAATCTGTGTGTGTGCATGTGTTCAATATAGCTTCTCATTTATGTGGTTTTAAAACCTTTAGTAGTCAAGATTATTCTGATTTTACAAATATACATCCAAGAAACGGAGTATATATATTATATATACACATTATATGTGTGTATATAAATGCATGTATTATATATATAATGTATATAAGGTGGAATAGTATCGGAAGGGATACTAGACCGTTTCCAGGTAAATATATTCGTTGCGGTCTTAGGATTTAGCACTAGACCATGCATTCGATATTTTTTCGGACAGTGTAGGTTGCAGCAGGGTTGAAGTAGATCGACCGTGTGGGTGCCATAATGAAAAAAAATATTAAAAATATAAAAATCCTTAAAACTAACACCTTCTGTTGTCCCTCTCCTTTTTTTTTCGTGATCTAATAAACTCTCATCCTGGGAGAGAAAACATCAAACCGAATTTAGTTGGTCATCTCTCATTGTCAGAGTTCATCACAATTAGGTGATCATGGAAGCGTGTAGGTAGCGTCCCTGAAAGTTTGATCAAGCGAACGAGGCCATTTTTTATTTGAATTTATTATCATTTATTTAATATTTCAGTAGATGAACCCTATTCACGTGGGATAAGCACACCAAAGGGGCCATTGACTTAAAATTCAAGCTTTCCGATGATATTGGTTTCAACCTCCCACCGCTATAGACCCCACAATGCATCAGTAACTGAAAATGGTACGGAGCCAGAGATTTGTCGTCAACCTGGCGTGGGAGGGGAGACGGCTCAAATCAGCGACATCCTAGCGTCATACCACGACGCTAGCCACCATACCAGCGGACAAGATATTAATGTATTAGGCATCTCATTTGAAGCAATGGGAATGTAATTTGCTAGATTGAATATTTTACGAATTATTCTGATTTATATAGCGTGTTGTACACTCTCAGTTACACTATATATGAAATACGAACTCCATCCAAGCTAGATAAAAAAAAAAAAAAACTAAATTAAACGATGGTTTCGTTTCTTTTGAAGAATATTCAAAGGCGGATCAGAAACGCCTGGATGTGTCGTCTCACTCAGTCAGTCCTGACAGGGCAATCAAGGTTGTCTTTCGTCAAGGACCATTGGAGGACAGGCCAGGGGCAAAACGCGTCAAGATCTGATACAGTATTTTCCGACGCAGGATGATTTATTTTTTTTTTTTTTTACAGAAAATATTTTTTTTTACATTTTCGTCGTAAGACCCTTATCCGGAACGGAACGATCGTTTTATTATTATTATTATTATTATTATTATTATTATTATTATTATTATTATTATTATTATTATTATTATTATTAAAAGCTTTTCCAAGGAGCATTTCATTTCCTTATGCAAGTAATAGATTTCCTAATTGACGATGCACAATTCAAATAAAGGAATGTCATAAACATAGAGGTTTCAGTAGGCTTATAAATCAGGTCCTTCTTACTAAAATATAGAAGATTTTAATAGTTATATTAAGTGATTTATACAGCAGTGTAATCCTAGAAGTTAGTGAATCCGGTTGAATTTTCAATTAGTTCACGTGAACTTAACTATGGTTTCAAGGAGTGTTAATTGCAGAAAAATACTGTAACCTCCTGTAAGCAACGAACTAACCTTTGGAACAAGCTCTACTCGCTTACAAGAGTAGGGTGTATCTACCTTTCTTGTTCTTAGGTGTTCGTACAGTTTGTTGCCTATCTTGATTTTTTAAATATTGTATTCCATACTGAATTGCGATACAGTATTGTATCAATGAGGCAGTGACCTTTTAGTATACTCATGGAGCCACCTCGGTTATGAAAACAGTTTAATGCATATATATATATATATATATATATATATATATATATATATATATATGAATAACTTGATCACGAAGTATATGAAACTTGATGCTATGTATAAATAATGGTTTTTGCCACGAAGGAAAAAAATGAAAAAGCGTTGTGCCTGAGTAAAGGGTCGAACTAGACCGAAAGTGCTTGGCTAACTCGCTTTTTTATTTTTTTCCTTCGTGGCAAAAAAACCTTTATATATATATATATATATATATATATATATATATATATATATATATATACGTGTATATATTTACGTATATATATATACTATATATATTAAGCTGTTTTATGTATATAAACTAATATATATATATATATATATATATATATATATATATATATATATATATATATATACATATATATATATATATATATATTAAGCTGTTTTATGCATACACATACATCCATACACACACACATACATACATATACTGTCACAAACTACCAGCTAAGACAGAATAAATTATGGGAAATATTGTACTATCGCCAAAGTCCACTGAGAGAAATTTGAATGTTTCCATTTAGTAAATAACTATTTCTGCACACTTTGCTAAGAAATTCTTATCCTAGACGAAGAAACTATTTTGCTGGAGGAAAAACTAAGCGAAATGAGAGGGGGGGTTGGGGGGCGTCCTTTCTGAGACGTCCCAGGGACATCAGCAGACGATTATGTGGGACTTAGGCGCCTTGTTTGTAATCTAGCAGTGAGATGTTATATATATACCCGGTTCCTGGAGACAGCACAGGTGGCCGGAATGCAACCCTTCCCGTGAGACTGACGGGAATCATCTTCCCCCGCCCCCTGCCATGCCGCCCAATTAGGTGTAGGAGTATTCTCTCTCTCTCTCTCTCTCTCTCTCTCTCTCTCTCTCTCTCTCTGTTTCGTTCCCCAAAATTATCACAAGCCTCGCACGTCACTTGCCGTGTCTTGTCTCGTGGAGTACAACTTTAAATCATATTTAATCTGATACAGTATATTATACAGGATGTCCATAAAATCCCAGTACCATTACAAGTATGTGTTGCTTGTAATAGTACAGGGACTTTATGGACACCCTGTACTGGTCTTTAAAAATTCCATTTTTTTCAAATGATGACATATTTTGCCTCTTTCATCATCATGATTCTCTAGTATCTGTTGATGATTCAGCGTGAGTTCATTGATTGACTACGAGTTAGCTGGCGTCACAACTACTAGGGTCATTGGCGCGGCAGCGTGAGTTCATTTCGTTAGTTTATGCCATCAGAAATTAGTACATTTCACTTCTTATGCGATATTAGTTCTAGTTTTAAGTAAGGTTTAATCTGAAGTATACAAATCGAGTTAATTACCGGGAGACCATTGTGAATGGTTTGAACAATTTCAAACTCAGAAAAATACCGAATAAACCATTTTCTAGATCAAATAAAAGTATATTTATTTTTTTTAATTAATAGAAAAACATATAATTGACGAATATATAGATCTGCTGCTATGCTGCAAAAGGTTGCATGAAGAGGTTAGCGGACCTTGACAAAATATTGGAATCAGTCATACGAGTATGTATACGTTATGTATAGTCACTCATATTTCATGGATGTCTGGACATAAAGCTGAATTCCATCCGACCCCTTTCTGGACAACGGGTCTGTATAGTGACGTAAGACGGGCACACACCCTGTCATCCAGAAAGGGGTGAAATGGCACTCTCTCCCAAAGATCCAGACATCCATGAACTTATATGAGTGACTGTTCGTACAATGGTCGTCTCAGTGATGTAGTGGTGAGGCTTTATTGCTTGAATTTATCATTTTATTTGATTGTTTTTCCTTATCTTCAGCTAAAAGATAGTTAGTTTACACCAACTGCATGATATTTGTACTTAAGTAAGTGTATATATGATATATATATATATATATATATATATATATATATATATATATATATGTGTGTGTGTGTGTGTGTGTTAGTATGTATGGCGATACAATCCTCAATGAAGTAAAATCCTTTTGTAGTTTAAAAAATATATTTCTTGTACAGGATTAAAGCTTTCGACCATCAACTGTGGTCTTGTATATATATATATATATATATATATATATATATATATATATATATATATATATATATATCATATAAATACACTTACTTAAATACAAATAGCATGCAGTTGGTATAAACTAACTATCTTTTAGCTGAAGATAACGAAAAACAATCAAATAAAATGATAAATTCAAGCAATAAAGCCTCACCACTACACCACTGAGACGACAGTCACTCATATAAGTTTATGGATGTCCGGATGTTTGGGAGAGAGTATATATATATATATATATATATATATATATATATATATATATATATATATATATATATATATATATATATATATATATATATATATATATATATATATATATATATATATATATATATATATATATATATATATATATATATATATATATATATGTATATATATCTATCTATATATATGCATATATATTATATATATATATATATATATATATATATATATATATATATATATATATATATATATATATATAATATATATATATATATATATATATATATATATATATATAATAAAAGGAGCCCACAAAAACGCCGAAATGTAGAAGTAAATACTATATTTCAGAGATCAAAATATAGTACTGTATTTACATTTATGCGTTTTTATTTATCACATTTATTAGATAGAATACTGCTTTAACAGAATATACTTCAAGTCATATATATATATATATATATATATATATATATATATATATATATATTATATATATATATATATATAGAGGTCCCAGCGCTTGGCCTTTGGCCTAAATCGTATATTCTTCTATCGTGTGAAATCAGTAGTGTTTAATAGTTTCGAGTTCTTTGAAAAATGGCGGTAATACAAATGAGGGTCGGGACGAATGCTTACATAGGATTCGCCGGTGAGAAATATTGGCCCGGGCTGGATAACGTCAAATTTAAACTACACAATCTATTATCGGTGGACTGACGCAGAGAAACTGCAATAATTATTCATACTTGGCATTTCCTATGCACAACCAATTTCCGAAGCCGGTGAATTTCTGATAAGATGCTTTTAATTTTGTTAATCCCACTTCAATTTCCGAACGTAAGCTCCTCTGTAATGATTCTTTTTTATTTGTAATAAAGCAACGTGAGTGTAATTTCGCAATTGTGTGAAATGCGTTTGTATTTTAGCATTACCTTTAAGCTTCCTGTTTCTTATCCGTTATTCGCTCTGACGTTAAAATTGTTTTAGCAGAAACAACTGTGTTATAGGATTCCTGAACAAAGCTTCTTAGATAACCTTCCTTTACATTACCTGCAAAGTTCCTCAACTGAGTTATGTTTGTTTGTATATATATATATATATATATATATATATATATATATATATATATATATATATATATATATATATATATATATATATATATATATATGACTCTGAAGTATATTCTGTTAAAGCAGGATTTTATCTAATAAATGAGCCCATAAAAACGAATAAATGTAAATACAGTACTATATTCTGGTCTCTGAAATATAATATTTACTTCTACATTTCGGCGTTTTTGTGGACTCCTTTAATAATATATATATATATATATATATATATATATATATATATATATATATATATAATATATATTATATATATATATATATATATATATATATATATATATATATATATATATTTCGAGCATAACAAAACAGAAAAAATCAAAGTCAATGCAATTTAAATCTCATGTTTTTAGACCTAGCAACTTATAATTATAGCCTAATCTACCTTAGTATATACATAATTAATGAACATAAATAGAGCATGCTTGCAAAATTTATTGTTAGGTAACTAACCCTAACCCTTAGTATTCCAACTTACTGCTATTGTTCAGTGTTTGTCTAATCCCTCCTTTATTAAAAACAAAGTTTACTTCAAGGCTTCAGAAATGCCTGGCATGGTCGTGCGTTGAGAAATACATTACTTAGTATGGTATTCGTCATCATCAGTCATGCATTACCTACTATAGTGCGTTTACTTTTCTAAGATCGCTAGGGTGGGGCCAAGTAGAAAAGGCAGAGTTGTCATATCTACAGGTATGTAAGTCCCATTAAATGCTTCCCGCAGATATAATCCTTCTTAGGAGGATTCACTTTGTTTGTTTGTTTGTATGGTGTTTTTACGTTGCATGGAACCAGCGGTTATTCAGCAACGGGACCCACGGCTTTACGTGACTTCCGAACCACGTCGATTCACTTTAGACCTTGGGAGTCGAAGGAAAGGGTTTGCTTCTTCCCTGTTAACTTTTTTTTTTCCATTCCCGATTCTACTTAGCTATTCCTTCTTTCTCTTTCTATAATTGTATATGGGCTGTTGGCTCCGGTGTTTGGACTTGAAACATAAATTCTTAAGTCAATCGATCTATTATGCCCTTGGAAAAGACAACCACGCATTCCTTCTCTGCATAACATTTTTATCAAAATCATCCAAGTCAGTCACAGGATTCACTTTCTCTTTTCTTTTTTTGAAACACTGGAGATTCCACTATATTTCCCGCCTCTCTTGCTTCTTAAGTCTACGAACAGTCATCTCTAACACTTTTGTTGCTTCAGATGTTCTCTGGATAGCCTTCGAAACATCAGTTACAGGACCTTCAAGATGTTTTTATAGAATGAAGTATTTCAGGAAATTATAGACTATTTCCTTGGCCTCAGTGGTGGGTGAAGACTTTTACGGGAGTCATTTTGGCTGGGCTGTCCATACTGTTCACAGTGGGTGATCGAGTGCGAGTATCCTTTAATGATATTGACCATGACCTTTTAAGTCCTCTTAAAAACCATAGGTCCCCTGAACTCAGATGTGGCATCCCCGGGGAAAAAATATGCCATATCTTCATTTTCATTAGTGAAACTGAGGTTTTCACGAAGAATATACGAAATAAGATATATTCAAAATATCTGATGCAAACAAAGAATCACATTTTAAGAAATAAAAACTATTTCAATAGACTCCATGAAGCTAATATGATTACCATAACGTGAAAATTGGCATCGTAAGATTTCTGTACAGGCCACACCACAGCGATCTTAGAAAAGTAAACGGACTATAAATACATCATATTTTTTGGTTAAAGTCCTTATTGTGTGATACTGCATCTAAGGTATGCAAAGGATTGTTAAAGTAAGCTTAAGTGTGCTTAAATTTGAAAAACAAAAACATAGTGCGCACTTCCCCCAAACCCTGGGGTAAATGCGCACCCATTTATTTTTTGCCCTACCTACCACATAAATATTTTCATAAACATTTCAATTTGTGCAAAAGGTTGCCCTATTAATATACAATAAAAACATGTCTCACTTTTTTCAGTTTCTTCCTAGAACTCTTACCATAGGTAAAAAAATGACAAAAAAGGTGCGCACTTCCTCCACTCTACGGTATATATATATATATATATATATATATATATATATATATATATATATATATATATATATATATATATATACACACATCACACACACACACACACACACACATATATATATATATATATATATATATATATATATATATATATATATATATATATATATATTTATATATACACAAACAAACAGAACTCAGTCGAGCTCTGCATTAAAATTAAACACTCTTTCCGGACAGGGGAAACGTTTCCATTTCCATCACGCACTGAATATTCCAGAAACCGTCCGTAACGAACTTTTTTTCCTGTCAAGGGTCAGCATTCCTAAATCGAAAGTGATTGTTCCGACGAAGGAGCCAGTCATGATCCCTTTTGTTTTTAATTTAAACCCAATTTTAACATATTTTAAGTCTATTGTTTTTTTTTCATCGTATATTATTATTCATTATTAATTCAGTTGAAAGACGTAAGAGCGGAAGTTATGGAATTAGTATTTGTGAACATTTAATGTATAACCTTAGTTCTGTGTCGTGTCTTGCTGCTCCGCAGATATAGTGGTTACCACCGTGGCATGTCACTCAGATGTCGCGGTTTCGCGTCTCCCCCAGGGCGGTGAAAAATCTCTGGGCTTGGCTCATGATCGGTTACTGCTGCAGTGTTGGGTCTGCGGTGGGAGGTTGGAACAAACACTCTTGGGCAGCTTGAATTTCAAATTAGTGGGCCCTTTGGAGGGCTTTCTTTTAATGCCCAAAGGAACCCAGCTGACGCTACCCCGTTCTATTATCCCAGAAACATTACATATAGTTTTGAATGAGTACCTGAACAGGGCTGTTGAACCCCATATTCTATCTTTTCTCTTAACATCTTCTCATAGTGTAGCCATTAGGAAAGTATGTAACACCAAACTTGTCAATGAATACACAAGTCTCTCTATCTCTCTCTGTCTTTTCCCTAACGTACTGAATTTACTTTAGCTAAATTCAACGCTCAGAGTTGAAGTTCAGCCGGAGGTATTTCATTAACTTAGCATTCAGTTGGGCAGTCTTGTTCAACGACAGGCCTATTTCCATTGGCATTCTCGCAGCAATAGAAATCAGACTACAAATCGGCTGTTTGCCCCGCGTCCATTCCAGGTCACCTTTCTGGATTGGAGGTCTAGAATGAAATAGAATAGATGGATTTTTTAGTTCAAAAAGCAGTGTACTTGTTCAGGTAATTATTGAAGAAGAGAACCTGTTACTGGTAAATGAGAAAAGATGGAATATGAGGTTCAGAAGCCCTGTACGTGTTCAGTTATATTTAATGTTTCAGGGAGAATAGTACGTGGTAGCATCAGTTGGGTTAAAATGCGCTGCAGTTTCTTCGGCGCAATCGAGTTTTCTCTACGGCCACTACAGCTTATTATCAAGGCTACCAAAAATAGATCTATCTTTCGGTGGTCTCGGCCCGGTGGTGCCCTTTCCTATATTGTTGCCAGAAGTACGATTATGACTAACTTTGACCTTGAATAGAATAAAAACTACTAAGGAATAAGGGCTTTAATTTGGTATGTTTGATAATTGGAGGGTGGATGATCAACTTAGCAATTTGCAGCCCTCTAGCCTCAGTGGTTTGTCAGATCTGAGGGCGGATGGACAGCAAAGCCGGCACAATAGTTTTCTTTTACAGAATTAAAACTCATACTTATTTGGAAATGAACTATGAATGAGTGTAGGTTTGTGGGAGAGAGAGCGCTTAAAAACGCTGGGGTTTTCTCATTAGAACTTCAAGATTCTCAGTCTAAAACAGAAAGACATGATGATGCTGTTTTTGTTGTCCGTGAAGTTTATATTGCTTTTCGCTTACTCGGGGATTATATATACAAGCATTAATCTACAAACGTCCTTTAATATCTAATCCGCTCTACCTCGGAATTACTATATTTTCATATATGTTAACCGAAAGGGAATTTGTTTGTTGATAGGAAATTCGTCAGCTCATGGGCTCGAACCACGGAACCAAGAATTCAGGACGCACAGTGACGCGCTTTTCCCACGTGACCAAAAAATATATATATGTATGTATATATATATGTTATATATATATATATATATATGTATATATGTATGTATATATATATATATATATATATATATATGTATATATATACTATATATATATATATATATATATATTATTGTATGTATATGTATAGTGTATATATATGTAGTATGTTATATGTTATATATATATTATATATGTATAAATTTGTATATATATATTACATATATATATTATATACTTATAATATATATATATATATATATATATATATATATATTGTATGTATATATATATTTATACTTTATATATTATAATGAGAAAGAGAGTCATAATTCCTTGAAGACGAGCCCCACCACCATTTCAAGTATTCTGATTATTCAATCCTAGCCCACATGAACAAAGGGGGAAGAGTAATTACTCAACTTTGTTCATCCCTCTGGCTGATTAGATGTAATTTACGGAGGGAACAAATGATAATACCTCGGGATTTCCGATAATTTTGAATTAACTTTTTTTCACATTTTCTCTGTTAAGGTTTCCGCTTTTCCTGGAAAAAAAAATGATGGGCATTTATTGTGGAAGTGATTAGATGGGTCTCGTATGGGCCTTTTCATCTACTCGACTATTGAAGGAGAGTTATGGAAGAAATTCATTAATTGAAACAACTTATATATACATTCGCAACAATCTGGAACTATCTCAAGTATAAAGGGCCCATTAAAAGACTCCTGAGCGCCTCAGTGGCGTGATTGGTATGGTCTTGGCCTGCCACCTCGGTGGCCGCGAGTTCGATTCTCGGGCATTCCACTGAGGGGTTAGGGACGTGCATTTCTGGTGATAGAAGTTCACTCCCGACGTGGTTTGGAAGTCACGTAAAACCGTTGGTCCGTTGCTGAATAACCACTGGTTCCATACAACGTAAAAACACCAAACAAACAAACAAAACACTGGTTTAAAGCTAAGGACTATATTTCGGTGGTCTGACTACCAACCTTATCAAGCAGTGAATGACAGAAGAAATTACATTGGCGAAATGTACAGGGGAGAAATACCCTTAGGTGATGCCTGGGGTCGTCCCTGAGCCACTGTAGGTTCTGTTAATTGTCTTAATCCTCTTCATCGTTGCCTTAAGGAAGACATTGTCTATATGGTCAGAGTCCCTGTTTCCTTTGGAAAGGTTGATCCTATTATCTTGTTGTTTTATCTGTAACATTTGTATGTTGGAATCTTCACTAATAAAACAACAAGAGAGCAGGATCAACCCTTTACTGTCAGTTTTCTTTTCAGCGCCTGAGTGACCTCATAGGTCCCAGCGCTTGGTCTTTGGCCTAAATCGTATATTCTTCTATCGTGTGAAATCAGTAGTGTTTAATAGTTTCGAGTTCTTTGAAAAATGGCGGTAATACAAAAGAGGGTCGGGAGGAATGCTTACATAGGATTCGCCGGTGAGCAATGTTGGCCCGGGCTGGATAACGTCAAATTTAAACTACACAATCTATTATCGGTGGCCTGATGTAGAGAAACTGCAATAATTATTCATGCTTGGTATTTCCTGTATTCAACCAATTTCCGAAGCAGGTGAATTTCTGATAAGATGCTCTTAATTTCGATAATCCCACTTCAATTTCCGAATGTAATCTCCCCTGTAATGATTCTTTTTATTTGTGATAAAGCAGCGTGAGTGTAATTGTGTGTGAAATGCGTTTGTAATTTATCATTACCTTTAAGCTTCCCGTTTCATATCCGTTTTTCGTTCTGACGTTCAAATTGCTCGAGCAGAAACAACTGCTTTATAGGATTCCTGAACAGAGCTTCTTAGATGCCCTTCCTTTACCTTACCTGCATAGTTCCTCGAACAAGTGGTTTACGTACCCACATACCGATTCGGTAGTCCAAAGTTCGACTCCCCGCTCTGCCAACGTGGAATCAGAGGAATTTATATCTGCTGATTTTAGAAATTCACTTCTCGGTATGATGTGGTTCGGATCCCACAATTAGGTGTAGGTCCCGTTGCTACTTAAGCAAGTGGTTCTTAGCCACATAAAGATATCTGATCCTTCGGGCCAGCCCTAGGAGGGCTGTTAATCAGCTCAGTGGTCTGGTGAAACTAAGATATACTTAACTTGACCTTACCTGCGCCAAGTGGAAGTCCGGGCTACTGTATTAAAACCCTCGGTCACAGAGTTCTCTCACATTTTAACTCCGTTGGGCAGTAGCGCCGTCAGTGAACCTCACACGGTGCACTGTATGTATTGATAATGGCTCCTCGCAGCGTCCCCTAGGGCATTAGCTGCAACCCATTTCATTTCTTTTAGCTATAGCTCCTTCATATTCCCTTTCTTCCATCTTGCTTTCCACCCTCTCCCTACAATTGTTTTAACATTATTTTCATCGCTGAATGACCTCATAGGTCCCAACGCTTGGCCGTTATCGTAAGTTTTATATTCCCGTTTTCCATTTTGAATGGAGTTTTGCTTATAAGCGTTGTGGGCCCGTTTGGATCTAGCGGCGGTGTCTCTCTACATAAGGGATGATTTTTTGTGAGTGTGTGTCTTGTCTCTCTCCCAACTCTCGTTTATCAAAATAACCTTGAACGTCAAAGATCGACAACACGCGGGAGCGAGGTCAGTTTGCATTGATCAAAAACCGTTCATTTTTAAAACGAAATATTTACCCGGAAGTTGGTATTTGAAAATATGTAAGGGTTCCTGTTGGAAAAAAAAAGACCGACAGTCTCTATCATGATCAAAATGTCAATACGGAAATTAACGCAAATGAGTCGCTGTGCTGGATTATATATGGAAAGCAATATGACTTTTTATTTCCCTTCACGTGTTTCAGTTAAAAAAAGTTTTGCTCTGTAATGGGAAATATATATTCCCAATAGGAATTTAACTCGATGTGATATATCAAGTGCGTTTTAGATTAAATGACCATCATGTTTTCTACATAGTTTTACGCACAAACATGTGTATATATGTGAATTTTATCACAAAAAATGTAATTACCATCTTCTTTCTACATAGTTTTACGTACAAACATATGTGTACAAATGTGAATTTTATCACAAAACCGTGATTCATATACTTGCATTAAGCTACAAATGTCCTTTAATATCCAACTCGCTCTACCTCGGAATTAATATATTTTCATATATGTTAACCGAAGGGGAACTTTTAGTTGATTATAATTTCGTCCTCCCGTGGATTCGAACCAGCGCACAGAGGAGAAATGAGGACTTGTTGGCCGACCCGGTTACTCACTGAAGTCTTAATTTGTCCAGGAGAGGACGTAATTATTATTAAATAAAAATTCCCCTCCGGTTAACACATAAAAATATGTAAATTGCATCAGTAGTTTTTATTTTGTTGAAGGTTAAACTTAGCCATGGGTCGTACATCTGGCAGCGATTTCCGGAGCAATGTGACGAACCCTCTCTACCGCATCTGGTGAGCAACTGGAGCGCTGCCGGTCGCAGTTTGATGGTTTTATACAACGTTATACGTTGCATATAAAACTAGATTGCGCTGAAGGAACTTCGGCACATTTTTTACTTTTTTAATATAATCTGCGAATTAAAATGTTCGCGAAATAATTATGCGTTGTGATTGGCTGCAATGATGAGGCAGATAAAGTGACGTTTCTCGACACGAACAGGTTTTGATTGGCTTGGATGATGGGCTCTCTCTCTCTCTCTCTCTCTCTCTCTCTCTCTCTCTCGCTCTTCTCGTCGTCTCTCTCTCTCCCCCTCTCATCTCGTCTTTATGCAATTCTTCCATCACTCTCACGAGGGCTCGGGGCCTTATCGAGATCCGATGAGATATTATCGCCCGATGTCGAAGCAGAACAAAACAAAAGAATGACAGCATCTCGATCCGCGAGATTTAAAACGACACTTTTCTTTGCTGTGGAGTCTTACTACGCGTCGTCGGCCAAAATGGGAGGCAGACTTTATGGATATTGAATATTAGATATCGGGCCGTAAGATCTGCATTATATGAGCTCAGCCCCCTCGCTGAATATTCACTGGAAGTGTAGGCCCATCTTGCTAATCGAATTATGCATGGGTTTTATGTGTTTGTATATTTGTATATCTGCATATATATACAAATACACACACACACACACACACACACACATATATATATATATATATATATATATATATATATATATATGTGTGTGTGTGTGTGTGTGTGTGTATGTGTGTGTAAATAAATTCTTCTGCTAAAACAGGATACGTCTCAAGTATAAAAGGCCCCATTAAAACACTGTTTTAAAACTAAGAACTATATATTTCGGTGGTCTGTCATTCGCTGCCTGATAAGGGTGGTAATCAAGACCACCTTAGCTTTAAAACAGTGTGTTTTAATGGGGCCTTTTATACTAGAGTGGTTTAAGCTGCAATATATGCAATGCCTACAAGGACGTGTAGACTACAACTGTCAGGTGCCCTTCTCTCTGGCACCCTCGTAAAAGCAACGTTTGTCTACTGACTCTACTACTCTGAGAGTCACTCCTTAGCCATATTGTCGAATTCTAGTGCCTCAGTGGCGTGATCGGTATGATCTTGGCCTGCCACCACGGTGGCCGCGAGTTCGATTCTCGGCCATTCCACTGAGGGATTAGAGATGCGTATTTCTGGTGATAGAAGTTCACTCTCGACGTGGTTCGGAAGCCACGTAAGGCTGAATAACCACGGATTCCATACAACAGAAAAACACCATACAAACAAACAAACAAACAGGATTTTGGAATTGGAATGCCACACTTTCTCCATCAAGGGACCACACGCAGGTTGGGCAAGGTATTATTCATCAAGAGTCTCCATTTGTTGTAATGTGCTATGGATCTTATAATGTTTTTGCTCAGGTCACGAGAGACGAAGTCGATAGTTTTGAAATGTCTGTGCGGGTTTCCTTTTTCTTTCAGATACCTAGAGAGATCATGCAATAAAGGTTATATATTTTGGATTGCGAGTTCTGGAAGGGAAGGGGAGTGGTCAGGGTGCCCGACGAGTTGGTGTTGGGGGGTCGTCTTTATTTCTCTCTGTAAATTATCAGTTTAGACCGGGATAATGCATATGTAGGAAATGCCTATGTATACTACTAACCTTATTGTATAATTGTTAATAATGGAAGTTTAATCTTTTCAATTAAAAGTAAAAAAAAAAATATTTTTTTTCGTAATATTGGACAGTACGCCCCAATATAAGAACAAAGATTGGAGAGTACGCCCTATTGTAAGAACAGTCTATCTCGGTTCGAACTTTGCTGCTGCAATTAGCCCCATCATGGCGTTGGAGCACATACCAAAACTTATATATCCCCGTTTGTAATTTCACTTTCGGTACCGAGTAAATTCATGGAATGAAATATTCCCCATCGGAGTGAGGAGAAGCCATCAAAGCGTATGAGCTACGGCCCTTCCTGCCAAAGGAGACGGGGAAAACTAGGCTGTCGACTCATAATGATAGACATATAGACCGTCCGTCCACCTCCATTTCAAAATCACCGACTGGGAGTGCCGATCAAACGTCGGCATTTTTTTTTTTTTTTTTTAAGTGTGTAAGAGGAGGAAGGAATATTTTCTTTCAAGTAGAGTACTGCTTTGTGCGAGCGCTCTCGTTACTGTTCAAGGCCAGAATCGAGTGGGGATCAAACGTCCACATGAATGGAAATAATAATAATAATATCCTTTATTTCAGCTCAGGGCCATATACATTGGATATACAAAATACACAGTAACATACACAATCTAGATACATGAGACAACATGATAAAAAAAATGAATAATCTGCACTTATCCACAAAATAGCTGAGGTAGCATAACAGATAGTAATCATAATACTGTTAATGACAGTAATAATATTGGTGAGAAAAAAAATGCATTGAGAGTAATAACAGTTAGTGCACATGTTATATAACTTAAATTTCAACTAGAGACCTTAGGTGGTTACAGTAGTCAGGTTCAGAGGGCTAAATAAGAAAATTGAATGTAAAAACAACTTCAACTTGATAGTAATCACAGTAATATAGAAAAATTAAAATATCAGCAATAAATGTAATAACGACAAAATTTGCAGATGACATCTTGCCAATACAGAGATTAAGTCCTTTAGGGGACAAAGGCCTCATTTTCCCATCTTTCCCACAATTTAGATCTTCTTGCTTCACTCCTTAGGATGCTTTGTATGAGCAAGGTGCTACTGTTTCTCACTCGGGTTACCAGACTGGACATTGTTCACCTAACAATGATTTTTAAATTGTCCAGGTGGTTTTCTATGAACATCTGTGTGGCGGAGTGGTAGCGGGGAGTGATTGTGAGGCGTCTCAGAATGTCATTGTGGACAACTGTGATACGTCTCATGGTCTCTCGGGTATAGTTCGTCCAGAGGGAACACCCATAGTAGTTCGTCCAGAGGGAACACCCATAGATATTGTAGCAGTACGAGCGGAAGAGCAGCAGTTTCACGTCTCGGTGACAGAAGGTAAACCTCCTTGCAATCATTTTGCCAGTTGCACATAGTTTACGACGCCTCTGTTCAGTGTCTGCCGTATCTTTTAGGTCGTCGGTGATAATGTGACCCAAATACGGAAATTCGTGCACAAATTCCAGCTGATGGTTTCCGAGGAAAATTTGTGGTTCTGCAATATGCTTAAGCGATCTCGGGAGCAGCAACATGCACTGGGTCTTGGTTTCGTTGTAAATTATATCAAATTCCTCTGCATATTGGCGGCAAGTGTCGATGAGTCGTTGGAGACCTTGCACTGATGGAGAAATCAGAACCATATCGTCGGCATAACAGAGGTTGTTTATAGTTGTTTCATTGATGGTGCATCTGATTGGGAATGAGTTCAGTTTGACATTCAAGGCATCTGTGTACGTATTAAACAGGTATGAAGAGAGAATGCCCCCTTGCCGAAGCCCGTTTAGGGAGCCGAAGGTGTACGATAATACGTTACCCCATTTGACACAGAATTGCTGTGTGGAGAACCAGCAATGTAAAATACCAATTAGATATAGGGGTGTGGCCCTTTTATGCAGCTTCAGGTAGTTTACTCTGTCAAATGCTTTTCTCACATCTACAAAACAAAGGAAAACAGGAGAGGCCGATGATAGGTAGTATTTCAGCAATTCTTTCAGTATATATATGCAGGTGTCGGTTGAGTGGTTTGCTTTAAAACCCGAACTGGTTGTCAGTGGTGTGTAGAAAGGGGAGAAGTCTCACAAGAAGAACCGACTCAAGTATCTTCGATGCAATCGTCGTGATTGCAATCGGCCGGTAGTTGCCAGGGTCAGCTGCATCCTTTAGCTTGTTTTTGATTAATGGTATCAAGAGAACTAAGAGCAGGGAGTCTGGAAGAAACCGGTGAATTATGCATGCATTGAATATGGCAGCTAGCAAAATGTAAATTATCGGATGGCAAAATTTGAAGGCCTCCGCAGGAAGACCATCACTGCAGGGCGATTTATTTTTTGGTAGGCTGTTTATGGCATCGCTTATGTTACCTTGCGTAATACGGTCTGCAAAATGAAATTGAATGTTGTCAGTAAGGAGGTTATCTACATCCCTTCGGGAATCTTGATCATTTATGCAATTCAGGATACTGCTGAAGTGATCGCCCCACATACTTGCGATAGCTTCGTCTCCTATTGCTTCCCCTACTCTCTGTGATAGCTTTTTAGTTTTGGGATTTAATCACTGGATATCTTTCCAAAGACGAGGATAATCACCAGATTCCAAGTTTCTAGACATTGCATCGGCTCTTAGTTGTTTTTCATTTAACCTGCAGTGTTTAAGAGCAAGTTTGAACTGCACTCTCTCCGGTCTCATTAATAATGCAGTGTGCCCTTCCCTCTGGCTACCATATTGTCTCCACAGTAAAAACATTTCTCGTGAGTATGTATACAGATCTTTAACCAAGTCATTCCATCCAGGTACGTTACAAGAATTACCTTGACGAAATCTATAGGCAGTCCTGCCTGAAGCAAGCATAGCGGAGATTATGTTCGAATAGAATTCATTCAGATCCCCCTGTGGTGGCCATTTCTACAATTTGTGTTAGTACAAAGTAAGACATCTGCCGGTTGAACTATTGACTGCAACCTGGTTTCCGTGGTCGCCCTAAAATATCTGGTTTTCTGTTGGTTTTTAAAATCCCAGTTTACGGCTGGTGGGCAATCTGTTAGGGGGTTCACGGTTTGGAGAGATGGGGTACTGAATGACACCTGTAATGGGATGTGATCGTAGCCTGTTGCAAGATCATAGCAAATATTGCAGGTCATAATAGAATCATGAAGTTGTGGAGATGTGATGTAGTGGTCCAGCCAGGAGGTTGTAATAGCGTCTGCTCATTATGTACATATGAATAGGAGGAGGGAGGGAGGAGCATTACATTGCTAATTTGGAGAGCATGATATTGACAGAAGCGAGTGAGTTCATTATAAAATTGTTTTTGTGGGGTGAGAGTTAAGGTCCCCGATTATACAAATATGATCAGCAGGAGAATCGTGAATAATACTGTGTAACTCCCCTAGGATCATGCAGTAATTATCAAAATTATTATTTTCATGGCATATAAACATTAATGATTAGGATTTTAGAGTTCCCTACTGTTACTTGAAGCCCCAGCAATCTGTCACTCCTGTCGGTCATCACCTTTATCATATTGTGTAACGATTTGTGCCACAGGAAAGAAAGGCCCCCTTTCGGGCGACCGGCTATGATTTGATCTGTAACTTGCATCGATGAAGTCGAGAAGGTTCTGAAGACTTCATGAATTGAATCACAGAATGCAAGGTCATGTGGCCAGAGGAGCGTTTTTTGCAATGCAATGATGCCTTTGAAGTTTTTGCAGAACATGTTTAGGAGTGGAATGTTCCCCTTGAGGCCAAAAATATTCCAAGAGATTATGATTAATGTATCCATGGCTGCTCACGAATATGGGAGATGAATGCGCTGATCATTTGGGTGGATGGGGGGTTAGCCAGGGGAAGCGGGCAGTCACTCGCCGTGGGTGTTGGCTGGCACTTGCGGTGGAAATGACCCTGGTTGAAGTGTCAGTAAGTTCCCCAGGGGATGGTTGGTCCCGGCTTAGTTTATATCTTGAAACTAATATATTAGGACCGAAATTCTCGCCTTTAAGAACGTCGAGGTGTTGAAATAGGCAGCTAATCCTGTAAGCCACTTTGTTTACTTCTGCATGGGAGTTCATGAGAGATGAGTGGGTCAGAGCCAGTGAGAAACTTGACTCTCTCCACTATGGCGTCTAGCGTCACCGATGAGCGCAGATTGTGAATTGCTACGTGACATCTCTTCTCAGGTGTTGGGCGAGGTGAAACACGAATGTTGGGTTCCAGTCCAGCGGCCAAACAAGAGGTTCTTATCTTCTTTCTGCTTGTTTGTATCTGCCAGCTGCAAGACCCCTCAAGATCAGTCTCATCTGCATCTATGATGGGGGGTTTTGTGGGGGAGAGATAGGGTGGGGAGGATTACGAGGTCTGGTTATCATCGATGGAGATATATCTTCCACCGGAGGCACTGGGGAGGGAGAAGAGGTTGGGAGACCAACAGTCCCCTCAGAACAGTCTACAGGTGACGGGGCACTTCCGTGTTGCTGGGAGGCGAGAAAAAACTGGATGCCGCACTCATAGTAGTCTGGTGGCTATCTGTGCGATTGTCTATCGATCCCTACACTCCTTTGATCGCATCCCAGATCCGAGTGAGGTTATTGTTTCCACCGTTTTAAGACTGTCTAGGGATTCCTGTAGTCCTTTGATCACGTCCCAGATTCTTGATAATTTATCATTTGTCTCCTCAATTTTTTCTGAGTTTTTTTCCAATTATTTCTGAGAGAGATTTTGCTGTTTGGAAGGCATTTTCTGCCGTATCGTCGGCTGCTTCTGTCCACTGTACCAGATAAACCAACAAAGTCCTGCGATATCATCTTCTCATTGTTTATCAGCATTTCCATGTCTGTCTTCATCTTTCCCAGACATGTGCGGTCTTCTTTCAGGCTGGCCAGCATCCCCATCAGTTCGCATCTTCCCCTCCAGGTCTTCGCCTCTGCTTCTTCATTTCTTATTGTCGCCATCTTCTGGAGAAGATCCAGTCTTTGGGTCAAAGTTCCTCATCTACTCTCGACATTGTGTCTCGGCCGTGTGCGATGGGACGCCGTGTCCCCCATTTTGGCGTTTTGTCTGAGGTGTTTGTGGGTCCTTAAGCAGGAAGCATCCAAGAGTCAAGGAGCAGGCCACACAGCAACGACAGCTACGTTAGGCCATAGTCACACTATGCGGCGTCGCCGCTGCGTTGAAACTGTATACGGTGCCGCACATGGTGATAACTCACACAAACCAATAAGAGGTGTCACACTAGTGCGGCACTGCCGTTTCCGCCGCACTGTGCCGCAGCATGCTGGGGCAGCGCCTGACCACCGCAACCCCGCATCCGGCCGATTGTCGTGGGAAAACACACACAGTTCTATGCACGTGGTCACACCAGACGGCTACGCCGCATCCGGCGCTCCCCTGAACCACTTGCTTTTACAACTATTAAGATGTTTGACGTTCATTTAGTCACTGAATGCATTCAAGCAAGGTCAGCACTTTGGGAAAAGTGATAAAGAATATTGTGATAAGAACTCTAGAGAGAAAGCATGGATTGAATTAGACGAAATAATGTACGAGAAGTGGCCACATATGGAATCAGCAAAAAAGAAACGAGAAAGATAAGATAAAATGTTTGTTATTTCCTATAAAAAGTAATGAAATTTATTATGTACAGGGTGGGGCGCGGAAACTTCCCGATTTGAAATACGTCTGTTTATGGCAACACTAGTTGTGGTAAAGTGGGGAGGGGCTAGCTGGGAGGGGGTGGGTGAGAGGTTTGTGTTCACACTTGTGTCAGTTGGAAATATGCAGTGGTCGAGGGAGGAGCGCGCTTTTGCTGTCGAGGTGTATTTCTCTAATGGCTGTTCTGTCATCACAGTGCAGCGTGCCTTCAGACGTCACTTTGGAATTCCTCCTCGAGGCCATGTTCCTGATCACAAATCAATTTCATTGTGGGTGGAAGCCTTCAGAGAAATGGGGAATGTGTCCAGAAGAAGAAGAGGACCAACAAAGACCGTCAGAACACCTGAGAATGTGGAACGGGTCCGCCAGTCTATGTTGTGGTCTCCCAGGCATTCCGCTCGGAAACATTCTGCTGCTCTTGGCATGTCAACACGTTCTCTTCGTCGAATTCTCCACGATGAACTCCATCTTCACCCATACAAAATGGTTTTTGTCCAACAACTGACGGAGCGTGATTATGTAACCCGGCAAACATCATGTGAGCAGCTGGTTGACACCTTACCCAATGGTACACTTGTGTTCTTCTCAGATGAGGCACATTTTCACCTTAGTGGCTGTGTGAACAAGCAGAATATGAGATACTGGTGTGAAACAAATCCCAGAGAACTTCATGAGAGGCCCCTTCATTCGGATCGTGTCACGGTATGGTGTGCAGTGTCAAGAGTAGGGATCATTGGCCCTTACTTTTTCCAAGAAAACAGTGTTGCCATAACAGTGACTTCAGAACGCTATGTGACAATGCTCAGGGAGTTTTTTATGCCTGCCCTCATTAATATGGACCTGGATAATGACAACGTGTGGTTCCAGCAAGATGGGGCCACAGCCCACACTGCACGCATTTCAATGGGATTCCTGAGAGAAGCTTTTCCCGACCGACTGATTTCCCTGAGAGGAAACTTAAACTGGCCTGCGTGCTCACCTGATTTACCCCCCTGTGATTATTTTCTGTGGGGATATCTCAAATCCCTGGTTTATAACGACCGTCCACAGACCCTGGAAGACCTACAGAGCGCCATCCGAACTAAAATAGCCAAGATACCGCTCAGCATGCTGGAGAGAGTAGACCAAAGCTTCCGAAATCGTCTGAATCAGTGTATTGACAATGGAGGTGGACATATAAATGATATTGTCTTTAAAACAATGTAAAAGTAAATCTCCCATGTTGTGTGAAAGGCATAAAAGAAGGATAAAGAATTGTGAATAATCACAATGCAGAAAACACAATATAGCCTTAGTAAAAACACAGGTATTGACCTTCGAAACTTTGTATTTTTCTTCGAGATATGAGGCCTCAGCACTTCCAGCATTTCATCAAAAGAAGCTTTGGACATTCGGTAATACTAAAAAAAACCTTTCATTATATTTCCGTATATTCTCATAAAACTTTTCAAATCTTTTACCTGTTTCTTGTTCAGCATTAAATGGGTGAACCCAGTATTTTTTACGACGAGTTGGCTCTTTCAGTAAGCCCTCTGCTTCTAATGCAGAAATAACTTTTAGCTTGGATAGACTGAACGACTTCCCCGCTTGTGTGTGACAGGATGCATGCTATGCGGAGATGCTGCATACGGTTCCGCCGCAGCGGCGACGCCGCATAGTGTGACACCGGCCTAAGTTAAGTAACATTTAGGCTTCCAGGCTAAGCAAACCACACTGTATAGACTTCAGCAGTATAGTATATAGGGAGGTCGAAAGAATTTCTGATTTATGAAAAAATCATCAAAAAAGAACAATTAAACTTCATCTTCGAAAATATTCCAGGATTTAGAGCGAGAAAATTTCCATTTACTTTTTTTTTCAGTAAATGTTTAGATTTTCCAGGTTACTACAGTTTCGGGTCCGAGGACTTGAGGAGTTTTGGGAACAAGGTAATATTCACCTCCCTTTGCTCATATTAGATTTTGTATGCAGATTCATTAGATCCATTCAAACCTCTTACGATTATACCTTGCCGAATCGTAAGTCAACAGCTTTCATGGCAGTACCTGCCCGTCCCACTTGTCCGAGTCAAGGAGACTTATACACACACACACATACACATTCATACATACATACATGCATTCATATATGTATGATGTTTATGTGTGGACAAAATAACTATCAATTGTTGTTCCTAAACCAGCGTTTCGAATTCTGCAGATGACGATTATAATTCCCCTTGTGGCTTAATAAAACAAATATATATATATATATATATATATATATATATATATATATATATATATATATATATATATATACATACACACACACACACACTGATATATATATATATATATTATATATTCCTATATATAGTATATATATGTGTCTGTATAAATGTATATAAATGATAATATCTTAGGTATATATATATCTATATATATATATAATGTATATATATATAATTCATATATCTCTATATATTGTGTATGTAATGAATGTATAAATATTGGTTATATATCTTAGTATATATATATAGATCTATATATATATATATATTATGATATATAATATATATATATATATTGTGTATGTATATGAATGTAGAAATATTTATATATCTAGTATATATATATATATATATATATATATATATATATATATATATATATATCTATATAATGTGTGTTGTGTGTATGTGTGTTTGTGTGTATATAGACAGATATATAGATAGATAGATAGATAGACAGATGAGAATTGGACTCCCCATCAAAATGTGGTAGAAACCAAGACAACAAATGGTGGAGAGGAGTTAGTAGTCCAGCGTTTGTGCCCCAGATTGTGATGGATGTCTCTCGCTCTCTTTTATCAAGAAGGGGAGGTCATTGTCCTTTGACTCTTGCAGAAAGAAGAATGGCAAAGAGCCTTTTGCAGTATTCGCTTTGTATCTAGAATAACGCTGTAAGAGTCCAATTCAACTAAGCAAAGTGAAAGTTAATCTAGCCATTTTTATTTCAGTAACCTGTCTGCAAGAAACACTGGCAAATACAACAAAACGAAGGTCTGAAGTCAAAAGGAAGCAAAGTTACTGCTTTTCCGATTATTTGAATTAAACTTGAAAATTCATTGTTCTTCATGAACTCGGCCAGCCCTTTGGTTAGTGCATTTTTTAAATTGAACTGGTAAATTTATAGTTCTTCATGAACTCGGCCAGCCCTTTGGTTAGTGCATTTTTTAAATTGAACTGGTAAATTTATAGTTCTTCATGAACTCGGCCAGCCCTTTGGTTAGGG
Source organism: Macrobrachium nipponense (assembly GCF_015104395.2). Classification (NCBI taxonomy): domain Eukaryota; kingdom Metazoa; phylum Arthropoda; class Malacostraca; order Decapoda; family Palaemonidae; genus Macrobrachium; species Macrobrachium nipponense. The sequence continues at coordinate 24,104,293 of NC_087213.1, read as the reverse complement.
CATTTTTTGGCATGATTGTCTGCAAGCATTTGTCTGAAGGCTTACCAAAGAGAAGGTATGAATGAAAAGCCTGATTTCTAAGTGCTTGCTTGATAGTTAATAGAGTAGAGATAAAGACAGAGAGAGAGAAAAAGAGAGAGGGAGGGAGGGAGAGGGAGAGGGATAGAGAGGAAAGTGACTATTTTGAAAGAGCCATGCCCGACGAGCTGCATAAAGAAATTTTTTTTTTTTTTTTTTTTTTTTTTTTTAAAAGTATTTCTTTTCTTTTTGCTATAAGCGTTATACAAACATATCCACTAGTTATAAAGAAAAATTCATGTTTTATGTTTTCCGAATAATGAAAGCATTAACCTGAAACAGCGGGACATGGTTTTTTTTATTTTTCATTGTTATTTTTATTTTTATTTTATTTTATTTGTTTTTATTTATTTATTTATTTTTTTCCTAATGAAGAGGGTAATGTACAAAGGGGAATTTGAACCATTCGACCTAAACCAAGGATAAAAATATAACAAAACATTTCTTTGTGTCATTTCTCGCTTGAATGACTCGAAATATTTAATATTATTTTTACTTCTCTCATGCATTAAGGATGTTTTTATCTCAAGGCGATTATCCTTTTCTGCTTTGAATGAATTAATAAAACAAAGAGACTCAAGAATTCTGGTTTTATTATACGAGGACTCCCCCCCCCCCCCTCCTCCTTGTTGTGATCACATTCCTTCCAGGAAACCATTACCCAAGGGGCTCGGGGTGTGGGGGGTGGGAAATGTATAAAAGGATTCTAGATGTACGGGGATTCTCCTTCGTATCCTGCAGCGCGCAAATATCGCTTTGTTTATGAATCCAATTTGGGGCTTGGACAGTCTCGTGTAAAAGGTCAGTATAGTAAAGCGGATGGCCTCGTTCATTCACCGCTGGTGTAGTTGTTCGTTTTTCGTTGGAAGGTCTACGTAGAGCAGAGGTGGCCAAACAGTCGATCGTGGCCACTTTTTTGGTCGATCGCCGCTCCCCCACAATCCTATATAAACACACAAAAACGCAAGCATATATATGTGTATATATATTGTGACGAAGTGCCAAGTATCTGGTTACTACACTTACCATTCCTTAATGATACCTCACAAAAGCCAGACACCTGCACCCTCATCACAGGTACTAAACGACTGAATACTCTAAAGGTAAGAGTGATTCCTTAACAACTTACCAGTATTGCAGAAAATCAGACTAAGTTCATCAAAACAGGTGTGAAGTAATCTTTTAAGTAATTAATCACTCCATCAACAACTTTAAAAGTCTAAGTATTTCCCTGATTTCAGAAGTCTAAGTATTTCGCTGGTTCTAAGTCACTTCAAGTTAATTGAAGGAGAACAGATCAATCACCACTATGTTTCTACCTAACATCAACATAATCAAATGCAAATATACTGGTTAGAAATGAAAACACTTATAATAAAAATTTTAAATACAAAAATTTATTATTAAACCCAAAATTTATAAGTGAAATTCACAATATCAGGGAAAATTACTGTTACTTGAAAACAAAGTAAAGTTTAATTAATTCTTGAATCAATTAAGTAGAATTAAATCAAAATTAATTTATCACAATTTCAAGAAAATTAATTCAATTGAAATTCAAAAGTGTTAGGCAATAATTGAAATTTGGAAATTAATTCACAAGTGTAAACAATAATAAAACTGGAAACGAATTCTAAGTAAATGCAAATTAGTTCACAAGTGTTAAAATTCAATTAAATGTGCAATGATTAAGCAATGAAAATAACTAAGTCAATTAAATTGTGAATGCAAATGAAAATACAGAAAAATGTGGAAAATATCCCAATTTCAAAACGTATTAATCACACAGAATATAAAATGAAAAGGTACACTTCAATAAGAAAATGGACAAATGCACAAAACATAAAAATCACTTCAAATGAATAAACACAAAACACAAAAATTTGCAATGTGTAAAAGTGTAAAAATTTTCACTCAAAACATTGTAACTATCAGTTTTTACCAAACCTTCGTAACCATCAGTTATTAGTTTTTACCTAACCACTGCTCCTATCAGTTATTAGTTGCAACTAATAAAAATATAACACCCTTTACCTTTTTGGTATACCAATTTCTTTCTTTCTTGCTGCAGCTTGCTTCACACTTTCACAAAACCAGGCGCCGTTACAAAAACAATGTTTGCTCAGATTCCACAAAAAAACACTAAATAACACCAAATAAACTCTAAGAAATATCAAATCTGAAATTTACAAATTATGAGTGACCATTCAATAAGTACAAAATCGTTACGTTACTTTAAAATCAAAAGTGCTATGCGATGGAAAGAGAGAGAGAGAGATCTGAACGCCTCGAGTATCTAAGCCTGAATGAAAAACTTCTCCCTTATGGAAGCTGGACTGGAGATGACACAAAACGTTTTGGGCAACAATTCTTTCTAGAAGCTTCGAAATCTTACACAACTTTACATACAAAATGTGTAATCTGCGCGTGGCTTTGACAAAGACATACACATACAAGACCAGTCTGTTCAAAAAAGACATGTACTCGACTCGATCGACCGAAGCAGAAGTCCCTTATCATAAATGATGACAGAATCCTAAAACACAATGAAGACTCAAGCTCACTTATCAAATGTGTTGACAGATTTTGAAAAACAACTCTAGCTTTGAACGGACAAAGATATTCTCTCTCTTTCTACATTGTATGTTATATATATTCTTTTTTATATGTGTACTGCAGAAATCTGAACACACATTTAAAACATCCTATCTCTAAGCTATCTAGGAATCTGAAAAAATGTTGCAAAATCTTATACACAATACACAGTCAAAGAGGGGAAATATGCATTTTGAAAGTAGCAGTGTAATATATATATATATATATATATATATATATATATATATATATATAATATTATATAATATTTTTTTTTTGTACTTTTTACTTTTTACTTGTCAATTTTTAGTCCTTTCTGTCAATTTTAAGTTAATTTTAGTCTTGTATTTTTTTTTACTGTATTAAGAATTCTGCTCTTATTTAATGTTAATATGTATGTGTTTTTATCTCAACAAACAAGATGCACATTGTATGTGCGAAACGTCTCAAATAAATGTTTCTTCTGATGTGGTTTTCTGCGATTTCCTGACTGGATATATATATATATATATATATATATATATATATATATATATATATATATATATATATATATATATATATATATATGTATGTATGTATGCATGTATGTATGTATATATATTGAATATATATATATATATATATATATATATATATATATATATATATATATATATATATATATAAAAAATATCAGTAGATGCACGTGGTATATTAAATAAGCGAATACCACAGGGAAATGATAGGCAGAAATCCAAGCGCTTTCGTC
>NC_087213.1:24093369-24095869 GCF_015104395.2 Macrobrachium nipponense | reverse complement strand
TTCAAGTGGACTACGAACATATGTTTTATAAAGCATAATCATGTGTACAGCTTTTCTTGTTTGAAGTGCCGTAACAACATTCCCATTTTTGCTTTACATTTTGCCAACAGAATTGCTATTTGATCATTGCATAACTGTTCCTATTCATCATCACACCAAGGTCTTTAACTGCTTCCTTATTTGTGATTGCCTCATTATTAGGTCCCCTATATGCATATAGCTTTCCTTCTCTGTCTCCATAATTTATTGATTCAAATTTATCAGAGTTAAATACCATCCTATTTACCTCTGCCCAATCATATACTTTGTTAAGGTCTCTTTGTAGAGCGTTTCCTATCTTCATCACAAGTAATTTCTCTACTTATTCTTGTGTCATCAGCGAAACTACTCACTACCGAATCCTTAACATTACTGTCTATGTCTTCAATCATAATAACAAACAATATTGCAGCTAGACTGTACCTTGTGGCACACCGGATATTACCTTGGTTTCATCCGATTTCTCATCGTTTGCAATAACTATCTGTTTTCTGTTGTGTAAAAATTCTTTTAACCATCTTCCTACTTTATCTACGATATTGTGTTTTCTAATTTTCTTTGCTAATATATTATGGTCTACTTTGTCAAAAGCTTTTGCAAAGTCTAGATAAACCACATCTGTTTCATTTCCGCTTTTCATATTTTTGAATATGTTCTCACGGTGGACTAACAGTTGGGTTTGTGTACTTTTTCCGGGTACGAAACCGTGTTGTCCTATATTAAACAAATTATTTTTATTAAATGTTTCATAATATTTTTCTTCATTACCCTTTCATACACTTTCATAATATGTGATGTTAGACTCACAAGGACTATAATTACTTGCCTCTAGTCTTGATCCACTTTTGAAAGTAGGGGTGATATATGCTAATTTGTGCTCATCATAAATCTTGCCTGTATCTACACTTTGTCTTAATAATATTGCAAGTGGCTTTGCGATAGAATGAACTACTTTCTTTAACAAAATAGCAGGGACTCCATCCGGCCCTGCAGCAGCTCCATTTTTAATTTCATTAATTGCCTGCACAATATCAGCTTCATTAATTTCTATGTCAGCTAAATATTCACTATTTTCTTCCCTTACTTCTATATCATTATCTTCATTATCTATTCTAGGGGTGAATTCTCTCTTATATCGTTCTGCCAGTATGTTGCAAATTTCCTTTTTTTCATTCGTTAATCTCCCTTCAATTCTCAGAGGGCCTATTTCTATTCTTCTTTTATTCATCTTTTTTCGCATATGAGTATAATAGTTTGGGGTTTTGCTTGATATTTTAATAGGGTTTTTTCTTCCAAGTCCCGTTTTTCATTTTCTTTTGATTGTATAATCTTTTTGTTCTGCATTTTCTATCTTACTTTTTAGTTCTATAACTTTCCATGCATTTTTTTCTTTTGCAAGACCTTTTTTCCACTTTCTGATTTTCTGGAACAAGATCCTTCTGTCTCTTGGTATGCATGAATGATGTTTACTTTTCTTCTTCGGTATATATTTTTCCACTATTTTCTCCAATATTTTATATAATATCTCCGTATTTACCTTATGTCATCACTTACGAAAATGTTATCCCAATCTTTGTTTAATTCTTCATTAATTTCTGACCATTTTTATATTTTACTGTAGAAGTTGTATTTTCCATATCCTTCCCACTTTTTCATTTCTTGCTTATCTCTATTTTCACTGCTTTGGAATGAACTGTTAATTCTATGACATATGGTCTGAAATACTCGCATTATAAACTATTATTTCTTTAACATAATTCATCTCGTTCACAAATACTAGGTCTAAAGTATTTTCCTTTCTTGTTGGCAGGTGATTTATTTGTTGAATGTTGTATTCTAGTAGCATATCTAATAGCTTTTCAAATTGCCTCTTATCTTCTGCACTACTATTACTCTCTTTTTATATGTATAAGTACAACCACAATCTCCTATTCGTTCTTTCCATTCTACGAAAGGAAAGTTGAAGTCACCAGATAGGAGAATAGTCCAGTCCTTGTGATTTCTACATATATCATCCAATTTTTCAATTATTAAGTCAAACTCTTTAGTATTAGGAGGTCTATATATTACTATGTTCATCAATTTTTCAGATTCAAATTCTACCGCTATTAGTTCACATTCTGAGTTACTATATTTCTCATATATTTTCCTTGTTTTTTGTCTTTCCCATATATTGCGGTTCCCCTTGATTCCTAGTTTTTTCCATCTGATCTATAAGTTTGGAACCCTTTTATTTGATCATCATTCCCCAGTATCTTGGGAATACAGGTTTCACTTATATTCATTTATACTATTTTCTTTCATTTGGGTTAGTTCTTCTAAGTACTCTATTTTTCTTTTTGAGTTACTCGTAACTAAACCCTGCGCATTCATCACTATGATGGTTTGCGTGTTTTCTCCTTCATTTAATACTGGTAGTAATAAGGATTTTCCCATGTCTCTTTCCTGTTCTGGTATGTTG
>NC_087213.1:24005869-24088369 GCF_015104395.2 Macrobrachium nipponense | reverse complement strand
AGAGCGAGAGAATATTCATTGCAAAGAGCTTTTAGATATAAGTTAATAATCCTCTGTGCAAAACGAAATTCACTTCAAATGTTTACCTCCAACAGAGACCTATTGACATTGTCGACAGAAGACTATGGAGAGAGAGAGAGAGAGAGAATATTTATCGCTAACAGTGTTTAAATATAAATTAATAATCCTCTGCGAATGGCGCCAGTAAACTCATACCGTAAAAGCAAATTTATATATTTCATTACAGTGATTGCATCTTCTAGTAATCACTTTAATGAAATGATCACCGGAGCGTGTACGCAAGATGGGGTTTTCCAATTTCGACCCAATGCAAACGCAGGAGCCAGAATTACTGCACTGATGAATGTACCCAACTTGATCCGGTGACTTCGGCAGCCAAGTCTCTTTGACGCGGAGACTCGGAAAACGTATACTATGTATACTTTTTGGTGTCGGGGCGGCGGCTTCAGTTAATCTGCATTTCCACGTCTGCTGAGGAGACTTGCACTATGCCCAGGAGAAAATTGGGAATATTGATTATTTGGAGCTTTAAAATAAAACAAATATGTGGTTAGCTTTTGGATATTAATGTAATAAAGTTACATTTCGGTTTGAGGTGTGGTTTACAAGGCTAATTTTTATAATACAGAAAAATTAGATACAGAGGATCCCGTTGAAATAGTTCACTAGTTGACGCAGTGTCTTCCGCGAGCGTTGAATATTCAACCCTTTAATTTAACTGTATTTCTGGTGATAGAAGTTCACTCTCGACGTGGTTCGGAAGTCACGTAAAGCCGTTGGTCCCGTTGCCGAATAACCACTGGTTCCATGCAACGTAAAAACACCATACAAACCCATTCATTTAACCTCTCCTCTAAAAGTCTCGTATCCATCTGCTGAAAGAAATAAAATGCAAAATTAGGACCAAATAACGCAGCCATGCCACGGAGCCCTAACTCTAAAGTGAGCATTCTCTCAAGTTAGTTAGTTATTTTATTGACAAAAATATACAGTTATTAATACAAATTTGTCCACAAAGAGACATAATACAAAATAAACACAGTGGACAGTAATCTCTTCTGTTCTTGCAAAGTACATGCCCTACAAAGAAAAATACATCAAGCGCAAATAACAAAAAAAAAAAAAAATTACATTGGTGTCCACTTCATACACTTTCGATCCCCCAAAAGCCATTTGTGTCATGATTTAATTCTCTTTAAATGTAAGGAATTTCCTTTCAGACGCCCTAAGCTTCTTGCAAGATTATTTTACGTAAAATACAGCAGTTTCATTATTGCTTCAACTGAGCGTAGAGCCTTGGTGCAAGAGGTTTTTCCACAGAGACTCTTGACATTCTGACGCTTAAACCGAATTACAACTTCTTACAGCTCCCTTCTGAAGATGGAAAAAGAAACCCATAAGGTTACTGAGTATAACTTGTTTACTTGCAAGTATTTACATAGTACTTTCCTAAAACCGCTAGAACTTTTCAGGCCCTATCTGTGGCCTTTCTCAAGAGATGTGAAAGTTATCAGACTAGATGAAGGCCCAGCAGTCTTCTACAACTTCCTGTTGTTGTGCTGTCATTTATATGATGGTTGTCCTGGTTTCCATTCTCTTGAAGCGCCTCAGTGGCGTGATCGGTATGGTCTTGGCTTGCCACCTCTGTGGTCGCGAGTTCGATTGGGCTATTCCATTGAGGAGTGAGAGATGTGTATATCTGGTGATAGAAGTTCACTCTCGACGTGGTTCGGAAGTCACGTAAAGCCGTTGGTCCCGTTGCTGAATAACCGCTTGTTCAATGCATCTTGAAAACACCATACAAAGAAACCATTCTCTTGAGAGTTGTCAATCCCCTCCTGTCGCTTTTGATCAAATAATAATCATCAGATGTTTCTTTCACTTCTAGACTTGATTGAAAAGCATCGAAAGCGGGAAGTTGGAAGTCAAAGCATCGCCCTCCTCTTGTCATATTGCAGCGATTTGTCTTTTCAAGTGACGTCGATGGCCAGTGCCTCTAAATATTAGACAAGGATAGGACCACTTCCCCAGCTCGACTGCACATTTTCCATACCATTTTGTGCTTCTCTGTATTTGAAAGTCTCCCACTGCCAAGTGAGGCCGACGGCGACGTCGACTGATTGATTCTCTTCAGTTAATTCAGGATTTGGAGTGCGTTGTGAAATCAATTTGATACATTCCCACTACCCTACTCCAACATGAAATGACAGAGGCAAGAAAATAGTGTTGCTGAATTCAGTTACACGAGAATAAGCTGGAATTCGGATAAATGTAGATATATTTTAGGATCTTCAAAGGCGGTCCACCGCCCACTGCCTATTTAGACAGGGCCACGGTTTAGACCGTGGATAGGGGAAGGACTCTTACCTTACCGTCGTAAGAATATTTCTTTAACTAAAGGAATGTTGTAATAACACATTCAATTTATTTGCATGAAAACTGGGGAAAAAAGGTCTCCTGTAGACCTCCTCTCCCCTAACCCCCCTCCCACCTCCCCCAAGCCGCTCCCCGCCCCCATCCTCTGTGTTTGGATGCCGAAAATAGCAGAATGTTTTTCAAAGTCGTTCCCATTGTGTATGTCAACTATTCTTCGCAAAGTGACTGAAATTCCCTCTCCCACCTCAGAATCTGTCCAGGACTGCTCATGATGGCGCGCCGTTGATGTTTTCCCCCAAAAAATGTTAATTGGCGATTGATGGCAGATGCCTTTGCGGCGCCCGTCAGTGCCAGCTTTAAAATGACGGGCCTTTGCAATTTTTTGCATGATTTTTCAGCTTCCATCAAAAGAAAGGGTCCACCCCCCCCACCCCCCGCACCCCCGCCGAAATCAATGAGGGACACTCCAGCTTTAATCATATTCTTTTGTGATGGAAAAAAATTTGTGTTGGAATTATGCAGCGTTGTGTACGCGGTCATTTTATGCCCCGTGGGAAAAATATGAATTTGCATCATCGTCATCAGTGAAGACTAAATCAGAAATGCGACTATACACGGTTGTTCATTGAATCATGTTGTCAAATACGGATGAAGTTTGTTTAATTCACAAGAAAAAAAGGAGCAAGTCAAGGCGTATTGCGACTTCATTTCGAATATTAACCCTTAAAAATAATTTTTATTCTAATTAGTAAATTTTTATCAGAAATAATATTAAGATAGGGCACATGCAGAAAGATAGCCAAGTTTTCTTTATAAAGAAAATATTTCACTTGAAAACGAAGAAAATGGGTAACACAGGTCTGTGGAAGTGAGATTAACAAAAAGTAATTACATCACAAATCAGATGTATAACCATAATTGAGTGTGAAATTATGAAGCAAGAATAACATTGCTTTAAATTTAAAATGTCTCATATTTTACGCAATTGCGTTTTTTCTTTTATAAATACCGATTCCTGAATGATTGAATTATATACTAGCAGTTCCACTCATTTATTTTCCATCTCAGTATGGGATGGATACCCCACCAGTCACAGATTTTTGGTGGTTCCTGAGCGTCCGCAGATTCTTTGTGCTTTGATCAGCATCCACAGTTTCTTTGTTCTTTGATCAGCAACCTCAGATTCTTTGTTCTTTGATCAGCAACCGCAGATTCTTTGTGCTTTGATCAGCAACTGCAGATTCTTTGTGCTTTGATCAGCAACCTCAGATTCTTTGTTCTTTGATCAGCAACCTCAGATTCTTTGTTCTTTGATCAGCAACCTCAGATTCTTTGTTCTTTGATCAGCAACCTCAGATTCTTTGTTCTTTGATCAGCAACCGCAGATTCTTTGTGCTTTGATCAGCAACCGCAGATTCTTTGTGCTTTGATCAGCAACCGCAGATTCTTTGTTCTTTGATCAGCTTCCACAGAATCTTTGTGCTTTGATCAGCATCCACAGATTCTTTGTTCTTTGATCAGCAACCTCAGATTCTTTGTTCTTTGATCAGCAACCTCAGATTCTTTGTTCTTTGATCAGCAACCTCAGAATCTTTGTTCTTTGATCAGCAACCGCAGATTCTTTGTGCTTTGATCAGCAACCACAGATTCTTTGTGCTTTGATCAGCAACCGCAGATTCTTTGTGCTTTGATCAGCAACCGCAGATTCTTTGTGCTTTGATCAGCATCCACAGTTGTGCTTTGATTGACATCCACAGATTCTTTGTGCTTTGATCAGCATCCACAGATTCTTTGTGCTTTGATCAGCATCCACAGATTCTTTGTGCTTTGATCAGCATCCACAGATTCTTTGTGCTTTGATCAGCATCCACAGATTCTTTGTGCTTTGATCAGCAACCGCAGATTCTTTGTGCTTTGATCAGCATCCACAGATTCTTTGTTCTTTGATCAGCAACCTCAAATTCTTTGTGCTTTGATCAGCAACCTCAGATTCTTTGTGCTTTGATCAGCAACCTCAGATTCTTTGTGCTTTGATCAGCATCCACAGTTTCTTTGTGCTTTAATCAGCAACCTCAGATTCTTTGTGCTTTAATCAGCAACCTCAGATTCTTTGGTTCTTTGATCAGCCACCTCAATTTCTTTGTTTCTTTGATCACAACCGCGATTCTTTGTTCTTTGATCAGACCGCAGATTCTTTGTGCTTTGATCAGCAAACCCATATTCTTTTGTTCTTTGATCAGCTTCCACGAATCTTTGTGCTTTGATCAGGCATCCACGATTTCTTTGTTCTTTGATCACAACCTCAGATTCTTTTGTTCTTTGATCCTCCAACCTCAGATTCTTTGTTTCGTTTATCAGCAACCTAAAATCTTTGTTCTTTGATCAGCAACCGCAGATTCTTGTGCTTTGGATCAGCAAAAACCTCAGATTCTTTTGTGCTTTGATCAGCAACCGAGATTCTTTGTTGCTTTGATTCGCAAACCGCAGATTCTTTGTGCTTTGATCAGCAACCGCGATTTCTTTGTGCTTTGATCAGCATTTCCACAGTTGTGCTTTGATTGACATCCACAGATTCTTTGTGCTTTGATCACAAATCCACAAGATTCTTTGTGCTTTGATCAGCATCCACAGATTCTTTGGTGCTTTGGATCAAGCATCCACGATTCTTTGTGCTTTTGATCAGCATCCACAGATTCTTTTTGCTTTGATCAGCAACCAAAGATTAATTTGCTTTTGGACCAGCATCCAGCAGAATTTCTTTGTTCTTTGATCAGCAACCTCACATTCTTTGTTGCTTTTGATCAGCACCGCGTTTCTTTGGGCTTTGATCAGCAACCTCAGATTCTTTGTGCTTTGATCAGCAACCTCAATTCTTTGTGCTTTTGATCAGCATCCCCAGATTCTTTGTTCTTTATCAGCAACCTCATTCTTTTGTGCTTTGATCCCACCCGCATATTCTTTGTGCTTTGAATCAGCAACCGCATATTCTTTGTCTTTGATCAGCATCCACAGATTCTTTATGCTTTGATCAGCATCCACAGATTCTTTGTGCTTTGATCAGCCACTGCAGATTTTTTGTCTTTGATCACATCCACAGATTCCTTTGTGCTTTGATCATCAACAAGCAGATCTTTGGCTTTGGATCAGCATCTAGATTCTTTTGTGCTTTGATCAGCGTCCACTGATTCTTGTGCTTTGATAAGCATCCACAATTCTTTATGCTTTGATCAACATCCTCTGTTTCTTTGTTCTTTGATCGATCAATCCACTGATTTCTTGTGCTTTTGATCAGCATCCACATTTTTCCTTTGTTTTTTGCTTTGTCAGCTCCACAGATTCTTTGTGCTTGGGATCATCCCCAGATTCTTTGGTGCTTTGATCAGCATCCACATTTTGTTTGTTCTTTGTGAGATCCACCGATTCTTTGTGCTTTGATCATCAACCGCAGATTCTCTGTGCTTTGGTCAGCATCCACCGATTCTTTGTGCTTTTGATCAGCGTCCCAGATTCTTTGTTCTTTTGATCGACATCCACGATTTCTTTGTGCTTTGATCAGCGTCCACTGATTCTTTGTGCTTTGATCAGCATCCACAGATTCTTTTGTGCTTTTGATCAGCATCCCACAATTCTTTATGCTATGATCAGCGTCCCTAATTCTTTGTGCTTTGATCAGCGTCCACAGATTCTTTGTGCTTTGATCAGCATCCACAGTTTGTTTTTCTTTGATCGACATCCACCAGATTCTTTATCTTTGATCACACCGCAGATTCTCTGTGCTTTGGTCAGCATCCACAGATTCGTTTGTGCTTTGATCAGCGTCCACAATTCCTTTGTTCTTTGATCGACAATCCCAGAATCTTTTATGCTTTGATCAGCGTCCGCACTGATTCTTTGTGCTTTGATCATCATCCACAGATTCTTTGTGCTTTGATCAGCATCCACAGATTCTTTATGCTATGATCAGCGTCCACTAATTCTTTTGTGCTTTGATCGCGTCCAAGAGCTTTTGTCCCTTGATCAGCGTCCACAGATTCTTTGTGCTTTGATCCAGCAACAGCAGATTCTTTGTGCTTTTAATCAGCATCCCAGCAGATTCTTTGTGCTTTTATCAGCATCACAGAATTCTTTATATTGCTTTTGATAGCACCCGCAGATTCTTTGTGCTTTGATCAGCAACAGCAGATTCTTTGTGCTTTGATCAGCATCCCACAAGTATTCTTTGTGCTTTGATCAGCAACAGCAGGATTCTTTGTGCTTTGATCAGCATCACAGATTCTTTGTATGCTTTGATTGCAGCAAACAAGCAGATTGTTTCTTTGTGTTGCTTTGATCAGCAACAAGCAGATTCTTTTGTGCATTTTGATCAGCATCCACAGATTCTTTGTGCTTTGATCATCAACAGCAGATTCTTTGTCTTTGATCAGCATGCCCAGATGCTTTATGCGTTTGATCAGCAACCGCATTTTTTGTCTTTGATCGAGGGGCCCTTTGCATCAACAGAAGATTTGTGCTTTGATCAAGCATCCACAGTTCTTGTTCTTTGATCAGCATCCACACATTCTTTGTTCTTGATCAGCATCAACAGATTTTTGTGGGCTTGATCAGCATCCCACAGATTCTTTGTTCTTTGCATCAGCATTCCACAGATTCTTTGTGCTTTGAAGCATCCACAGATTCTTTGTGCTTTGATCAGCATTCACAGATTCCTTTGTTCTTTGATCAGCATCCACAGATGTCTTTGGCTTGATCAGCCATCACAGGAGCATGTATGCTTGATCAGCGTCCACAAGTTTCTTTGTTCTTGATCAGCATCCCATAGATTCTTGTGCTTTGATAGCAACAAGCAGGATTCTTTGTTTTTTGATCAGCATCCACAGATTCTTTGTGCTTTGATCGTCATCTACAGATTCTTTGTTCTTTGATCAGCGTCCACAGATTCTTTGTGCTTTGATCAGCAACAGAAGATTCTTTGTGCTATGATCAGCATCCACAGATTCTATGTCTTTATAATCGCTCCACAGATTCTTGTGCTTTGATCAGCAACAGAAGATTCCTTTGTGCGTTGATCAGCACCACAGATTCTTGGCTGTATCACGAGTCCACAGATTCTTTGCTTGATGAGTGTCCAATGATTCCTTTGTGCTCTTGATCAGCGTCCACAGCTCTTGTGCTTTCATAAGCATCCACAGATCTTTGTGCTTGAACACATCATAGATCTTTTTGCTTTGATCAGCAACAGCAGATTCTTTGTTCTTTGATCAGCATCCACAGATTCTTTGTGCTTTGATCAGCATCCATAGATTCTTTGTGCTATGATCAGCAACTGCAGATTCTTTGTGCTTTGATCAGCATCCACAGTTTCTTTGTGCTTTGATCAGCATCAACCAACTTAATGGTTCTTTGATCAGCATCCCCAGATTTCTTTGTGCTTCGACACATCCACAGATTCTTTGTGCTCTGATCAGCATTCACAGATTCTTTGTTCTTTGATCAGCATCCACAGATTCTTTGTGCTTTGATCAGCATCCACAGAATCTTTATGCTTTGATCAGCGTCCACAGTTTCTTTGTGCTTTGATCAGCATCCATAGATTCTTTGTGCTTTGATCAGCAACAGCAGATTCTTTGTTCTTTGATCAGCATCCACAGATTCTTTGTGCTTTGATCGTCATCTACAGATTCTATGTTCTTTAATCAGCATCCACAGATTCTTTGTGCTTTGATCAGCAACAGAAGATTCTTTGTGCTTTGATCAGCATCCACAGATTCTTTGTGCTTTGATCAGCGTCCACAGATTCTTTTTGCTATGATCAGTGTCCACTGATTCTTTGTGCTTTGATCAGCGTCCACAGCTTCTTTGTGCTTTCATAAGCATCCACAGATTCTTTGTGCTTTGAACAGCATCCATAGATTCTTTTTGCTTTGATCAGCAACAGCAGATTCTTTGTTCTTTGATCAGCATCCACAGATTCTTTGTGCTTTGATCAGCATCCATAGATTCTTTGTGCTATGATCAGCAACTGCAGATTCTTTGTGCTTTGATCAGCATCCACAGTTTCTTTGTGCTTTGATCAGCATCCACAGATTCTTTGTTCTTTGATCAGCATCCACAGATTCTTTGTGCTTTGATCAGCATCCACAGATTCTTTGTGCTTTGATCAGCGTTCACAGATTCTTTGCGCTTTGATCAGCAACAGCAGATTTTTTGTGCTTTGATCAGCATCCACAGATTCTTTGTGCTTTGATCAGCATCCTCAGATTCTTTGCGCTTTGATCAGCAACAGCAGATTCTTTGTGCTTTGATCAGCATCCACAGATTCTTTGTGCTTTGATCAGCGTTCACAGATTCTTTGTGCTTTGATCAGCAACAGCAGATTCTTTGTGCTTTGATCAGCATCCACAGATTCTTTGTGCTTTGATCAGCGTCCACAGATTCTTTTTGCTTTGATCAGCATCCACTGATTCTTTGTGCTTTGATCAGCATCCACATATTCTTTGTGCTTTGATCAGCGTCCACAGATTTTTTGTGCTTTGATCAGCAACAGAAGATTCTTTGTGCTTTGATCAGCATCCCGCACAGAGTCGTTTGTGGTTTGAATCAGCGTCCACAAGATTCTTTTTTGGGGGGGGGGGGGGGGCTTTGATCAGTGTCCACTGATTCTTTGTGCTTTGATCAGCGTCCACAGATTCTTTGTGCTTTGATCAGCGTCCACAGATTCGTTGTGCTTTGATCAGCATCCACAGATTCTTTGTGCTTTGATCAGCGTCCACAGATTCTTTTTGCTTTGATCAGTGTCCACTGATTCTTTGTGCTTTGATCAGCGTCCACAGCTTCTTTGTGCTTTGATCATCAACAGCAGATTCTTTGTGCTTTGATCAGCATCCATAGATTCTTTGTGGCTTTGTATCAAGACCAAGCTAGATATTATTCCTTTGTGCTTTGATCAGCATTCCGCAGATTTTCTTTGTGGTGCTTTGATTCAGGCGTCCTCATATTCTTTTTGCTTTGTATCAAGTGTCGCACTGATTCTTTGTGCTTTGAATCAGCGTCCCACTTCTTTTTTTGTGCTTTGGGAATCATCAACAGCATAATCCTTTAGCTTTCGATCAGGCTATTCCATTTAGGATTCTTTGTGCTTTGATGCAGGGCACAGCATGATTCCTTTTTTTGAGGTGATGCAAATTGCATTTCCGACAGATTCTTGGTGGGGCTTGTGATCAGGCTCCACACAAATTCTTTGTGACTATGAATCCAGGCATGGCGCACAGATTGCTTTGTGCTTTGATGGCCAGGCATCCTACAGCTTCTTTGTGCTTTGATCACCACCAACTTAGTGCAGTATTCTTCTGTGTTTGATGCATCAACAGGGCAGATTCTTTGGTGGCTTTGATGCCTAGGCAGCCATAGAGAATTTTTTGTGCTTTGATGCATGCAACAGCAGATTCTTTGTTCTTTATCAGCATACCACATTCTTTGTGCTTTTGATCAGGGTCATACCACTAGATTCTTTGTTCTTTTATCAGCATCGCTCCAGACTGCTTTTGTGCTTTGTCATCCCCCCGCATCACACAGTTTCTTTGTGCTTTGATCGCATCCACAGATTCTTTTGTGTTGCTTTGTTCAGTTCAGTCCTCACAGATTCTTTGTTCTTTGATCAAGCATTCCCACGAATTCTTTGTGTTTTGTATCAGCATCCCACAAGTTCTTTGTTTTTGATCAGCAAGTGCTTTGATCTTTGTTCTGTTGATCAGCATCCATTCAGGATTTTCTTTCTTTGTGCTTTGATCAGATCCACAGATTAATTCTTTGTGCTTTGTCAGCACCGTCACAGTCTTTGTGCTTTGATTCGCATCATAGATTCTTTGTGATTTTGATCAGCAACAGCAAATTCTTTGTTCTTTGATCAGCATCCACAGATTCTTTGTGCTTTGATCGTCATCCACAGATTCTTTGTTCTTTGATCAGCGTCCACAGTTTCTTTGTGCTTTGATCAGCATCCACAGATTCTTTGTGCTTTGATCAGCGTCCACAGATTCTTTGTGCTTTGATCAGCATCCACAGATTCTTTGTTCTTTGATCACCAATCGCAGATTCTTTGTTCTTTGATCAGCAACCGCAGATTCTTTGTCCTTTGATAAGCAGCCGCAGATTCTTTGTGCTTTGATAAGCAGCCGCAGATTCTTTGTGCTTTGATCAGCAACCACAGATTCTTTGTGCTTTGATCAGCAACCACAGATTCTTTGTGCTTTGCTCAGCATCCACAGATTCTTTGTTCTTTGATCACCAACCATAGATTCTTTGTTCTTTGATCAGCAACCGCAGATTCTTTGTGCTTTGTTCAGCAACAGCAGATTCTTTGTGCTATGATCAGCATCCACAGATTCTTTGTTCTTTGATCAGCAACCGCAGATTCTTTGTGCTTTGATCAGCGACCGCAGATTCTTTGTGCTTTGATCAGCATCCACAGATTCTTTGTGCTTTGATCAGCAAACGCAGATTCTTTGTGCTTTTGATCGACATCCACAGATTCTTAGTGCTTTGATCAGCAAACGCAGATTCTTTGTGCTTTGATCAGCGTCCGCAGATTCTTTGTGCTTTGATCAACATCCACAGATTATCAGCAGCTACAGATTCTTTGTGCTTCAATGGACATCCAAAGATTCTTTGTGCTTTGATCAGCGTCCGCAGATTCGTTATGCTTTGATCAACATCCACAGATTATCAGCAGCTACAGATTCTTTGCGCTTTGATCAACATCTACAGATTCTTTGTGCTTTATCAGCATCTACAGATTCTTTAGTGCTTTGATCAACATCCACAGATTATTAGCATCCAGAGATTCTTTGTGCTTTGAGCAACATCCACAGATTCTTTGTGCTTTGATCAGCATCCACAGATTTTTTGTGCTCTGAGCAGCATCCAAAGATTCTTTGTGCTTTGATCAGCAACAGCAGATACTTTGTGTTTTGATCAACATCAACAGATTAACAGCATCCACAGATTCTTTGTGCTTTGAACAACATCTACAGATTCTTTGTGCTCTGATCAGCATCCACAGATTTTTTATGCTTTGATCAGCAACTGCAGATTCTATGTGCTTTGATCAGCATCCACAGATTCTTTGTGCTTTGATCAGCAACAGCAGATTCTTTGTGATTTGATCAGCATCCACAGATTCTTTGTGCTTTGATCAGCAACTGCAGATTCTTTGTGCTTTGATCAGCATCCACAGATTTTTTTATGCTTTGATCAGCAACTGCAGATTCTTTGTGCTTGGGTCAGCATCCACAGATTTTTTTGTGCTTTGATCAGCAACAGCAGATTCTTTGTGATTTGATCAGCGACCACAGAGTCTTTGTGCTTTGATCAGCAACAGCAGATTCTTTGTGCTTTGATCAGCATCCACAGCTCCTTTGTGCTTTGATCATCAACAGCAGATTCTTTGTGCTTTGATCAGCATCCACAGCTTCTTTGTGCTTTGATCAGCATCCACAGATTCTTTGTGCTATGATCAGCAACCGCAGATTATATATGCTTTGATCCGCGTCCACTGATTCTTGTGCTTTGATCAGCATCCACTGATATGTTTGTGCTTTGATCAGCATCCACAGATTCTTTGTGCTTTGAGTTCAGTGGATCCCCCACAGCAGATTCTTTGTGCTTTGATCAGCACAGCCGACTTCTTTTTGTGGCTTTGATCAGCATCCACAGCTTCTTTGTGCTTTTGATCAGCAACAGCAAGATTGTCTTTTGTGCTTTGATTCTTTGCACAATCCACAGCTTCTTTGTGCTTTGTTTTATCAGCATTCCACAGATTCTTTTGTGCTTTGATCAGCATCCACAGATTCTTTGTGCTTTGATCAGCATCCACAGATTCTTTGTGCTTTGATCAGCATCCACAGATTCTTTGTGCTTTGATCAGCATCCACAGATTCTTTTTGGTTTGATCCAGCATCCACAGATTCTTCTTTGTGCTTATTAGATCCACGAACTGCTTTGATTCTTTAATGTGCTCTTCATAAGCAAGAACTGCATTATTCTTTGTGCTTTGATCAGCAACCACAGATTCTTTGTGCTTTGATCAGCAACCACCGATTCTTTGTTCTTTGATCAGCAACCACAGATTCTTTGTGCTTTGCTCAGCATCCACAGATTCTTTGTTCTTTGATCACCAACCGCAGATTCTTTGTTCTTTGATCAGCAACCGCAGATTCTTTGTGCTTTGATCAGCAACAGCAGATTCTTTGTGCTTTGATCAGCATCCATAGATTCTTTGTGCTTTGATGAGCAACTGCAGATTCTTTGAACTTTGATCAGCAACCGCAGATTCTTTGTGCTTTGATCAGCATCCACAGATTCTTTGTGCTTTGATCATTGTCCGCAGAATCTTTGTGCTTTGATCAGCGTCCGCAGATTCTTTGTGCTTTGATCAACATCCACAGATTATCAGCAGCTACAGATTCTTTGTGCTTTGATGGACATACACAGATTCTTTGTGCTTTGATCAGCGTTCGCAGAATCGTTATGCTTTGATCAACATCCACAGATTATCAGCAGCTACAGATTCTTTGTGCGTTGAGCAACATCCACAGATTCTTAGTGCTTTATCAGCATCTACAGATTCTTTGTGCTCTGATCAGCATCCAAAGATTCTTTGTGCTTTGATCAGCAACTGCAGATTCTATATGCTTTGATCAGCAACTGCAGATTCTTTGTGCTTTGATCAGCAACCACAAATTCTTTGTTCTTTGATCAGCAACCACAGATTCTTTGTGCTTTGATCAGCAATCGCAGATTCTTTGTGCTGTGATCAGCATCCACAGATTCTTTGTGCTTTGATCAGCAACTGCAGATTCTTTGTGCTTTGATCAGCAAATGCAGATTCTTTGTGCTTTGATCAGCGTCTGCAGATTCTTTGTGCTTTGAAAAGTATCCACAAATTCTTTGTGCTTTGATGAGCAACTGTAGATTCTTTGTGCTTTAATCAGCATCCACAGATTCTTTGTGCTTTGATCAGCAACCGCTGATTCTTTGTGCTTTGATCAGCAAATGCAGATTCTTTGTGCTTTGATCAGCGTCCGCAGATTCTTTGTGCTTTGAAAAGTATCCACAAATTCTTTGTGTTTTGATGAGCAACTGCAGATTCTTTGTGCTTTGATCGACATCCACAGATTGTTTGTGCTTTGATTAGCACCCACAGATTCTTTGTGCTTTGATCAACATCCATAGATTATCAGCAGCTACAGATTCTTTGTGCTTTGATCAGCATCCATAGATTATCAGCAGCTACAGATTCTTTGTGCTTTGATCAACATCCATAGATTATCAGCAGCTCCAGATTCTTTGTGCTTTGATCAGCGTCCACAGATTTTTTGTGCTTTGATCAACATCCACAGATTTTCAGCAGCTACAGATTCTTTGTGCTTTGATCGATATCCACAGATTGTTTGTGCTTTGATCAGCGTCCGCAGATTGTTTGTGCTTTGATCAACATCCACAGATTATCAGCAGCTACAAATTCTTTTTGCTTCGATCGACATCCACAGATTCTTTGTGCTTTGATCAGCGTCCGCAGAATCTGGAGATTCTTTGTGCTTTGACCAGCATCCACAGATTCTTCAGATCCTCTGGGCTCTCCCACCAGACACAGATTCTTGCGGCTTCCTCGGCATCCACAGATTCTCGAGGCTTCACTTCCTGTCCGCTGGATCTAATCTCTCTCAGATACACGGACGCAAAGAGCAATAGAAAACGAATGGTCTACAATTCTCCCTCCTCCGGCTATCGCTTGCTCAGAGGTTCGGTTCCTATCGCTTGGGAGAATGCTAATGGAAAGCGCTCTGCCATTGAGTTCGACTTCCGTGTCAGGATGATTATTTAATGAAATACCTCCTGCAGTACTAAAGCCTCGAGTTTCGACAGAACGAAACTTTTCGAGACAGACAGACAGACAGACAGACAGACAGACAGACAGACAGACAGACAGACAGACAGACAGACAGACAGACAGAGAATTTGAACCTGTTATCTTCTTAGTGTTTTACTTATATCCACATGTTGCATCATTATTTTCATTGCTGGCTCCTTCTCAGCGAAAATGAGTCAAACTCAAGTCTGTTTACCTACAGTTCTAGAATGTGCTATCTTGAACTTAGCTAACATAATTACATATCAACTTCCTTGTCTCTTTTGCAACTTCAAAAGTCATATTGAAGTAAGGATAATGAATTAGTGGAGTTGTTGATATATAAGACTGACGAATCTTTATTTAGTAAAGAAAATAGGCAGTTCCATAAGATATGCAACGTTTCAAACTTGAAGCAATACTATTTTTGCATCGTGAGTGCAAGTTTCAGTTTCCTCGATGTATACTGCTTTATCATTATGCATTTGATATGTAGTGATTCTGATGCAATAACCTCTTGTTTACCTCACTTTCATAGGTCATGAATGTTACACAATTTTATTTTTACTAAGATTGCTGTAAAATATACAAAGTAAAACATATAGGTGATTGTGATGTAATAACCGTTTGTCAACCTCACTTTCATGGGTCATGAATATTACACAATTTCAGTTTTACTAAGATTGCTGTGAAATATACAAATTAAAACATAAAGGTGATTGTGATGCTATAACCTTTTGTTAACCTCACTTTCATAGACCATGAAAGTTACAAAAATAATTTTTCTAAGATTCATATAAAATACAAAGTAAAGTAGTTAACGAGAAACCTAAAATGAAAGAAAAAGAAACGCCACAGAAGTATATCTAGTGTGTAAAATTGAGCAAACAATCATTTACATTTTTTTTATCCTCCATCTTATTCAGTGACTTAGTGAGTCTCTAGAGCACGAGGAGATACAGACAGGCGGCATTCAAAGCAATTAAATTTGCAATTGGCGTTTCCGGATATTTGCTTCCTGTTGGAAATAGGATCCCTGCCCGGCTGGACAATAGCGCCCAACTTTTGTGGGAAAAAACTCAAGTTCGGCTGCAACGTCCAATCATGCATCGATTCCTCTGCAACAGTGACCACCTCTCTCTCTCTCTCTCTCTCTCTCTCTCTCTCTCTCTCTCTCTCTCTCTCTCACACACACAAACACATACACACACGCACAGTTATCTATAAAAAGATTCTCTGAATTACTTATTGCAAGGCAAAGATTTCTAAGGGTCTTGTGAGCTAACCATTTATGAAGGCATTAGTCTCTCTCTCTCTCTCTCTCTCTCTCTCTCTCTCTCTCTCTCTCTCTCTCTCTCTCTCCGCCCCTGCTGGTGATATAATGTGTTATCAAACACATACACAAATATGACGGGCTGCTCTGTGAACAAGAGCCCTCGCTGGCATAAGGCCAGCTCTATCAAAAACAACAACGTATACAAATGGTCACACACGCATGTGCACAATGTGTATATGTATGTATATAGTATACATGTATCTGTATATTTATATATGTGCGTATTTATATATGTGTGCGTGTGTGTTTGTGCGTTCGAACCAAGGAAAAGTTCTATGATGTCCAAGTAAATACTGTCCCTAAACTTCAAGGTTTATGTTCATGATTACAACAGAGCATTGACGCATGATGAAGCTCGACAAAACCATGAAAGTTCCGTGACTTCTAAGATCTTTCATTAGGTAACTGAAATATTCTTACAAGGGGCTGACACATCCACCACAATATGTATTAATAAGTAATAATCTGCTTCCCTTGATAACAATAAACACCACCGGTTTCATCACTCATTCTGCACTTGCCTTAATCACAACTTTAAGACAGTCTCTCAGGTTCGTTGTAACCACCTTACTGGAGTCTGTCACATGGAATTCCATCAGCTGATGTTTATTTGGTTCATGGTCCATTATAATTATCAGTTAGGCACAGCCACCTGGTGAGTCAAATAGAGACACACACACACATATATATAGCTATATAAATATAATATATATATATATATATATATATATATATATATATATAATATTTGTAACTTCCTGAATCATTACCTACCTAAGAGAGAGAAGACAATAGTCTGTGAAAAGCAGTACAAAGGCCTTTGTATATTTTGACGTTTTTGTGGGCTCCTCACATTAAATGGAATTCTGTTGTAAACACAGAACATTTTTACGTCATATATGTGTGTATATATATATATATATATATATATATATATATATATATATATATATATATATATATATATATATGTATATATATATATATATATATATATAGTATATATACATACATATAGACATAAAAATATATATATAGTGTGTGTGTGCGTGTGTGTTTGTGTATATCTGCATCGCTGTAGATATCTATTTCAACGAAAGACTGGCAAGCAAATCCTTTGGAGATGCAACTCTTCTATCTCCGAGGTCAAATGTACCTAGAAGAATCCTCCTCCTTTGTGCAAAAGACAAAAGCCTCAGGCACCAGACATTGCTTAAGATAAGGTTTAGACGCCCCCGCCCCGGAATGTGGGCGTCATTTAGACCCTCGCTCGCTTGCTCTCTTTTTGAAGGGGGGGGTTGGGTTGGTTTGTCGTAAGGAGAAGGTTCACTTCAGCCTGCCAATCTCTCCCGAGAACCAAAGGCCCCACGGACGCTGAATTCTCGCCCGTTCACCTATCGTATCTGCTACGGCCTGGAGTTATAGGAGGCAGAAGGTGCCCAAAATTAATTTTCATTTGGTTCTGTAGTGGAAAGTCTTACAATTCCATGTTTTGCGCTTCATTTCTTATCGTATGGAAAAAAAACTCTCTCTCTCTCTCTCTCTCTCTCTCTCTCAAGAACGCAAGCAATCAAAAGAGAAATGTGGCTTCAAGTGAAATCTTTGAAAACTTTTTACGGTCATTATAATAATACGAGCGACTGACTTTGAATGCTTTGTGATAAATGCATACTTGAGCTTTTTCTCTCCCACACTTGCGATTTCCACGTGAAAGGCTTTTTTATTCGCCAGTTAGGGAAGAGATCATCTATTGCATACCTTTTTTATATACGTCTGAATCCAGAAGCGCGTTATTTACTGTGTCCTACTCATTATTCAGTGTCTAGAATAGACGCGGTTATGCGGCTCGAGTTTCTTTCATCTGTATTTCAAGTTACCTTTCATTCATATTCGTGGAAAGGGCGGGGTATATAAAATTATTGAAAGAATTTAATTGTGTGTATATATATATATATATATATATATATATATATATATATATATATATATATGTATATAAATTCCAAATGAGTGGTAATATGTTTCTTTTGTTTTTATTCAGAATAGAAATGGAATCACTTATATATATATATATATATATATATATATATATATATATATTCAATACATACATATATATGTACATATATAGCATATATGCATATATATATATATATATATAGATATATATATATATATAATATATATATATATCTATAATTCAAAATCAAAATTCATTAATGGGGATATATCTTTTTTTCACATATTGAAGTATAGCGCCGTATTCAATAAAACGCCGACAATGTAGAACAGTTGCTCATGCTTTGTGTTGTATATGTATATATAATATATATTATATAATGTATGTATGTGATATATATATTAATAGGTATGGTGTGTGTATATATATATATATATCTATATATATATTATATATATATATGTATATATATATGTATATATATATATATAGATATATATGTATGTATATATATAATATATATGTATCATATATATATATATATATATATATATATTAGTATATGACAGTATGAAAGCCAAAGCACCAGGTCAGTATCCCACCTGATTTCACAGGAAGCAGAGGGAGAGCGATCACAGTCGGTAGCGCTATCCTACGCAACGTTCATAGCCAATCGTTTGAGCGCACCAGTAGCCACGCTGCTCCAATCTAGGTGTATTCAGTATACAGCGATTGCAGTGACAACAACATTTCGTATATGCGACAATACCTCTACTTTAGATTGAAAGCACGGAGCTGGGTACGAGCCTGGGAAGATGTTAACAAAGAGGGGAAATAAATGAAAAAGTTAAATGTGAATTAGAGGCTAGGGTTATTATCTGTTCCTTTATTATGTTTTAATTTGATTTTGAGAAGAGAAAATCTGGGAAATGTAAGATCTAAACTGAGAACAAGAAGGGCATACAACTGGGAGAAAGTGTGTTTTCTCACACATGAAAAAGATCTAACTATTTCCTTGTATATACCAAGAAAGACAATATGATCCTTGTGGCTCGAAAGCTGAGATGTTTTTACATTAGTGCACAGTTGCGTTTTTATGTAGAGACAACTGTATCTGACTAGAATACATAATGAACGGTGTTTCTACCTTCGTTTCTACAGCTTATCCTGGTCTGAGTTCCTGGCGACCACGTTTCACAGGTCGGCCCTCGTGGTCGGCCTTTGGTGGCGTCTGCCTCGGAGGAGGGCCCCAAGGGGGGTTGGGGTGGGGGGTGGTGGCCTACATGAGCTTACTTCCAAAATTGCCATAGATAGCATTACTAGATGTTATACTGAAAAAAAACTAAAAAAGTCAAAACTAGAACACCAATCGAAAATAACCGAGCGAGAGAGCCTTAGCCTAGGCTAAGTTTGATTTTCAATTGGTATGCAAATCAGGGCCAATCCATTTAACATAAAGTTTCACACTCGGGGTTATTGCGAATTTCTCCAGCACCCAGATCCAAGATGGCGTTTGGAAGCTTGATCCAAGATGGCGCTTGGAAGATGGATCCAAGATGGTGCTTGGAAGCCAGATCCAAGATGGTGCCTGGAAGCTGGATCCAAGATGGCGCTTGGAAGCTGGATCCAAGCTGGTGCTTGGAAGCCAGATCCAAGATGGTGCTTGGAAGCCAGATCCAAGATGGTGCCTGGAAGCTGGATCCAAGATGGCGTTTGGAAGCTTATCCTTTCGTGTCATACGTAACCACGAAAAAATGGGTTCAAAACGAGCTATTGCGGAAGACTGAAATTATCATTCTAAGAAAATAATCCTGAGAGTATCAGGGGATAGTGAATCTGATTGCCATGTAGGCCACACCGCTTCGTTAGCCAATTTTGCAGCGCGATGATATCAGGCAACTTAACGATACCCAAGGTGGGATAATGGAGCTTCTCTCTCTCTCTCTCTCTCTCTCTCTCTCTCTCTCTCTCTCGCAAACTGTTGGGAATATAGCATTCTGTTCTCCAACTGGAGGAAGAGTTACGATATACGTGCAGGCTCGCTATAGTCAAGCGCGTGTTTGTTGACTTCAGGCAGTTAATTAGACTCCTGGCTTTTAGTGACCTTTTTTTGTCGCAGCTGGAGGAGATTGAGAGAGAGAGAGAGAGAGAGAGAGAGAGAGAGAGAGAGAGAGAGAGAGAGAGAGAGAAAGAGAGAGGAGGAAAAACCACCAGACGATTTCATTGCTCCTTCAGAATATATGCCTTCAAAAGCGGAGAGCATCGGAAGAAGGTAATTCCGCGCAGAAGCTCCGTCATGTTTATTTACCAAAGTTGCGGGCAAGATACTATTCATTAAATACCTCCATCGCTCCTTGCGAGGTGTATTGCATCTTATTGCATCTTACGGCTGTATGCGTCGTGATATTGGCTCTCATGCATATTATTTGCATGCCAATCGCTCTTCTCCGCGGCGTCCAAATCACCATCAGATCTCGAGCGATATTTTCAGAGCCTTCATTTAAGATAGTGTCACGAAATGGACGGCTGCTGACAGTTCTATCGCTGAGGTAATGAATAGGCATTGTTTTCGCGATATTACTCGGTAGAAGCGTTTATGAGTTGACAGGAGGACCAATTTCATGCGCGTAGCGAGAACAAGGGCAACAGGAAATGCCGGTGACGGGTCAATATTATTACGATGGGAAGAGAATGCAGGTAAAGGTGAACAGGTGCCCCAATTCTCAACAGATGCAGTACTGAAGAGAATTTGGGAAGGGTCTGTTAATTTATGACTTTGGTGTATAGACAACACTCTCTCTCTCTCTCTCTCTCCTTAGCTTGTTCTAAGAATTCCTCTTGTACTTAGCCCCCTGCGCTCTCTATCTCTCTCTCTCTCTCTCTCTCTCCTCTCTCCTTGGCTTCTTAGAATTTTCGCTCTCTCTCTCTCTCTCTCTCTCTCCTTGGCTTGTTCTAAGACTTCTTGTACTTAGCCCCCCCTCTCTCTCTCTAAGAATTCTTGTACTTACTCCCCCCGCCCCCTTCTGCCTCTCTCTCAATTTTCTATTTTATTTACTTATTTATTTATTTTGTATTTATTTATTTTCTAAGTGGGCAGCTTATAATTCTAAGGGCAATTCACATGAAAGAAAGCAGTTACGTTAGTTGGACGAACACATCCCCTATAAAAAAAAAATTGAGAAATAATTAAGACTTATCCCCACTTGGTGAACATATACCCAGATAACACAGATAAGGTCAGTGGGATTCACTCAGTAAAATGAGAGAGAGAGAGAGAGAGAGAGAGAGAGAGAGAGAGAGAGAGAGAGAGGGTGATGCAGAGGGCGTGGTAATAAACCGTATGAGATATGGGCTCGAGGAAAAAACAACATTGTTAGCTGGAGATTTACTCTCTTGAGGCTTTTCCGTTCCTCCAGAGATAAGGTTCGAAGAAATGTTGATTAGAAGGAGAGAGAGAATAGTATTTTTCTTCACTGATTTTAAACTTCATGCTCAGAAAGCACGCACAAATGCACGTACGTACGTACGCGAATGCAGTATACTGATTTGCATACATGCTGCATATGCAGTTTGTATACATACATGAATATGCACGCATACACTTTTCTGTCTTCTTCATTTGTTCACATATACAATCATATCTTGTCATATATATATATATATATATATATATATATATATATATATGTATAACATACATACATACATACATATACATACATACATATGTAATTATGTTATTTTTTAATAATTTTGTATATATACCCCTTAAGTTTTTGAGGAGGGGTTAAGACACACACACACACACACACATATATATATATATACATATATATATATATATATATATATATATATATATATATATATATATATATATATATATATATATATATATATATCAAAGTTACGTCTTGATTTTTTAATGTTTCCAGTAAGTGGTAGAGGTCACGGAAATAAAAAACAAATAAATGCAGACTGTTGTGATGCTTTTTTATTGTAAGAGTTTTAATTATTTTTCCTGCAATATCTTTTAGTGTTCTTTTAATACATGTTTAGTAAGACCTACCTGTCAGGTACGATTAGATGTTGGTAAGTCTTATTAATTTTTATGTCTTTGGGTGTATATAACAAAAAACATTTCGTTGCATTAAACTAAATAAGCGTTGCAGAAGTATACTAGTGCAGTATTAAGCTATATTATTGTTATTATTATTGTCTTAGAACTGTAGCGTTTGAAGACATTTTTTGTACGTGAATACATTTGTTTTTGTGCTGATTTGCTATTTTCTATTAAATGATAAGTGTCTCAGTGGCCGTTTATTGTTTTTTGCTTGCTTGCAACCCCCACTTAAGGGAAACGGCTTACAAAAAAGCCTGAGCTGACGAGCTACTCAAATGAATTGCACGAATAAAGTAAACTAGAATGATGGAGCAACCAGACAGGCTTAATATTTTCATGATCAAATATTGTAACATAAGTGTATTTAGTTAGAAGAGAGCAAAAGCTGAATCATGAATTCCATCCCTTGGTGCGCACTGCATTTGACTAAGGAATGACATTTTAATTATCGGTGACTTGACTGCTTTCATTATTGGTTCAGGCTATATGAGCAACATCATTACCGGGAACCGAGGAATAGACTGCTTGCTAAATGCAACAGCTTTGAAAATTATGAGAGAGAGAGAGAGAGAGAGAGAGAGAGAGAGAGAGAGAGAGAGAGAGAGAAATAAGATTCCATGGTCGTCTCGTCAAGTCTTACAGTTTTACTCTTGGTATTAAAAGTGCAAAGCCTAATCAAATCAGATTTATTAAACAGGCTTGATTAATTGATTACTTCATCAATTAATTAAGGGAGGTGTGAAAAATACACGCAAGCTCTTGGTTCAACTCCTTTCATTCTTTCCTCCAGTTGTACGACAACGTGAAATATCGCATGCTTTAGCGATAGATCGTCAGTATGTATGTATGTATAAAAATGTGTGTGAGTATACGTGAAATGAATAGTTCTATGTACATTCCCCTTCCCAGTCCAGCAGCCTTTTGTTCGTGATATCTTGCATTTTCTAGAGAAGCCTCTTGTCCTCCATAAAGCGGATAGCATCAGAGAGATCAAAATCCTAGACTCTTGAGAGAGAGAGAGAGAGAGAGAGAGAGAGAGAGAGAGAAATATCCTGTCATTCTCAGCCCCCACTTAGAATCTCTGGCGACCTCTCTCGTAAGCTCTTGCATTAAATGGCATTGTAGTATATACCTGCGTCAGGTGTGAATCGGAGAAGCGTAAGCTTTTGTAAGCTGCTGCAGTAGCTACTGCTATCCTTTTGGGGACAAGCGAGTTCCCTTTTCCTCATTTTTT
The DNA here is from genome assembly GCF_015104395.2 of Macrobrachium nipponense. Lineage (NCBI taxonomy): Eukaryota > Metazoa > Arthropoda > Malacostraca > Decapoda > Palaemonidae > Macrobrachium > Macrobrachium nipponense. The sequence continues at coordinate 24,065,414 of NC_087213.1, read as the reverse complement.
GTCAGATTTTGCTTGTCCTGCGGAAGGTTTTGAAGTTGGAGTTGAATGGAGTAATGGGCTGTCGGTACGAGGGCGTTTTATGGCCTTTCTTTCTCGCTTCTGGTGTTTGTGTGAATACTCTCCAAGTTGGAGGTCAAATACGAAGGAGAGGAATCAGTAACTCGTCGGCAAGTTAGTCCTATATTTCTGGAAATAAAATGATTGCGAAACTGAATTGAAAAGAAAATTTATTTCGTGAAAAGATGCGTTCTTGATGTCTATAATATATAATTATTAATAGTCATAAAGTTAGTTTATGTAAGTATATGTACATATGTGTATAAAGACTGTTATGTCTAAAATAACTGATAGCCATACAGTTAGTTTGTGTAAGTGTATATACATTTGTGTGTATATATATATATATATATATATATATATATATATATATATATAGATATACTGTATATATATATATATATATATATATAGTATATATATATATTATATATAGATCATATATATATATATATATATATATATATATATATACTGTATGTTTATAAATATAAATATATAGCTAATATGCACTCATATTTTTCAAATGTTCATTATACTCGACCTTTAATTTTTTTGTGGACCACTTCGTAATTATCAGCTTAATATTATACTATAATTGAATATTTCTGACCAAAAACCAAGAGATGGGACTTTGAAACCCAATCTTTTTTGAACGTCCATTATCTGCTGCTCCAAGTCAACCCCTTCACTTCTTCATGGCCTTAGAATGCTTCTACTTTAAGAAAAAAAAATTTAAAATCTGTTCTTTGGGAAAAAAAAACACCTTATTTTTCCGTCATGCTCAAAACTCTTACAATCTAGAAAACTGAAACTGTTCTGTGATTGGTCTTCGAATTTGCTGAAAATGCATCAAATAACAGCTCCGTTTTTTCCATTTGCCTCAGTGTTTGAAGGGTTAATCGTCCACTAATTTCATGGGAGTGACACGAGACATTACTGGGAGACTTTTGAAATTTCTGAAAATATCCCATTGAAGCTTAAATCTCGTTATGATCCAACATCTTGTTTTGGTACAGATTATACGATTTTTCTTTTATCTGGTCTGTGTCAATGCATTGAAAATATCGATATCGTAAACATTTCCCATTAAATTTAAATCTCGATATGATCCAGCACCATGTTTCTGTATAAATTATATGATTTTTTGTATATTTTGGTCTGGACTTCGAATTGTTAACCAGCTTAGCGATTTGCTCGGGTGGTAGGGCAGTACAAATATATTTTATCATGTTTTCAAGACACAGAGAGCGGGAGAAAGTAGTATTGAATTTGTTACCCAATCAGAGACCTGGAATGAGATCTTTTCCACCTCTCCAGTTCTAGACTCTGCCATATGTGTTGCAGATATAATAAAATACTTCATATATATATATATATATATATATATATATATATAGATATATATTACTTTTGCTGTGAAAATATATACAAATGCAATATATATCTTTATATCATATGTATGTATATATATATATATATATATATATATATTTATTATATATATATATATATATATATATAATATATTATATAAATAAAGATAAATGCCACGAAGGAAAAATAAACGACGGAGTCTGCAAGATCTTTCGACTTAAAAGTCCTTTACTGAAGCAGATACTGACAAAAATACGAGAAAAGACAATACAAGAAGGTTCGTATAACTGACAGATAGGGATTATAAAGGGATTAGTACCTAGAATCCGACACACCTGAAAGATAAGAAACCTTCCCAAACAAGCATAAACAAAGGGTGCAATTAAAGGTTTAAGACAATCATCTCAAGATACAATCTCCAGACAATTAAAGGATATGGGAGTGACAGCTATTCGGAACCTGGTAAACAAAACCATGTTCGCAAAACATGACAGACATACATTACAATAAATTTTTTTTTTTTTTTTTAATAACTCTAAGGCAACTGATTTTTTATTTAAGTCAGTAAGTAATTATATCTTTGAGGTCATTCTTAAACATGTTACAGATACAAGGGTCTAAATGAAAAAGGCCACGACTAACATTGAAATTACAATGAAAAGTAAGTTGTATTAAAGCAGATTCTAAAAGATTTCGTGATAAGACATCTCTTGACCGTGCAATTACTGAACTATCAATCCAATTAATTCGGTGGTTGTTTTCACTTAAATGAATAAATAATGCATTAGATTTTTGCCCAGTTTTTACTGAGTATTTATGCTGGCTTAGCCTTACTTCTAAGCCTTTGCTGGACTGTCCGAGATAGAATGAGGGACAATCCATACATGGAATTTTATATATTATGTTGTTGCCTCCCTGACACCCTTGTATCTGTAACATGTTTAAGAATGACCTCAAAGATATAATTACTGACTTAAATAAAAATAAGTTGCCTTAGAGTTATTACAAAAAAAAAAAAAAATTATTGTAATGTATGTCTGTCATGTTTTTCGGCGAACATGGGTTTTGGACAGGTTTACCAGGTTTCCGAATAGCTGGTACCTATAATCCTTTAATTGTCTGGAGATTGTATCTGAGATGATTGTCTTAAACCTTTAATTGCACCCTTTGTTTATGCTTGTTTGGGAAGGTTTCTTATCTTCCAGGTGTGTCGGATTCTAGGTACTAATCCCTTTATAATCCCTATCTGTCAGTTATACGAACCTTCTTGTATTGTCTTTTCTCGTATTTTTGTCAGTATCTGCTTCAGTAAAGGACTTTTAAGTCGAAAGATCTTGCAGACTCCGTCGTTTATTTTTCCTTTGTGGCATTTATCTTTATTTATGGATTTATCACGTTCCTAACTTTCGTGATTCAGTTATACATGTATATATTATTATATATATATATAATATATATATATATATATATATATATAGATATATATATAGTATATATATATGCACGTATCAAGTCACTTTCTTACTGCCCTTAATTTTTCCCGAATTAAGTCATCATAATATAAATTATGAATAACATTAATTCGCGGAATCTTCCTACCTTTCTTTTTTTTACTTTCTTTCCATATCCGAAGACGTTACCCATTTTGGGAAAGACTGACAGCTTTTCCCTCTCCTGGGAAATGATTCTCATCAAATCTCGATGGATTCATCAGGAGAAGGAAATTGCAAGAAGTGGGAACAGGAGGTGAGGGAAGACTCGGAACAGGATTACCTACCTAGAAGTAGAGGTAGAGGAGGGAGAAGTAGCACAGAAGCTATGGCGCTAAGGCTTTCGCAGACATAATTACTTTTCACACACGCACACGCACACACACACATACACATATATATATATGAATATATATATATATATATATATATATATATATATACATACTATATATATATATATATATATATATATATATATATATATATATATATATATATATATATATATATATATACAGGTTGTCCATAAAGTCCCATACCATGCTAAGTATTTATTGCTCAGAATGGTACTGGGACTTTATGGACACCCTGTGTGTGTATCATATATATAATATAATATGTGTAATATGTATATAATAATATACATATGATATGTATATATACATATATATATATATATATATCATATATATATATATAAATACAGAAATACTGAGACAGCATAAAGAATACACACTAATTGTGGTAGTGTATCAAATCTGACAATTATACTAGAACATAATAAACAGCCAAAAAGAAAAAAATAATACCAAAAAAAGAGGGTGAGTATGGAAAGATCTGCTACAGAAAAATTAATACAAAAAGCAATAAGAACGGAAACATAAATAGCTCTTAGAGTGATTATGTAATAAAAGCAAAAGGTAAAAGAACAGATCACCTGTGAAAAAAAAAGTTATCACGAATCCACCCCCGAGGAGGATAGACGAATTAGCGAGTAACGAAGACGCTGGAAATATCCAGCAATGCACCAATAAAACCGTATACGATCATTCAGCCCGTTCGAGGCGCTTGCTTCCTGATGGATGAAGTTCGATGCACTTTTGAATAACGAGTCTACGGGCTGCTCTATGAGCAAGAGCCTGTGCTGGCGTAAGGCCAGCTTAATCTCAAAACAACAAAGATGAATGACCGGTGACGCGACACCATAAAGACGCAATTTCCCAAGGCGTATTAAATCCCATTAGGGCAACGACCCACCCAGCAGCTAGTCAATTTCCTTTGACCTACGACACCGCCTCCATTCCAGCAACGTCGTCTCTCCATCAGATTCATTGGGGGGGGGGGGGGTTGCTTCATTTCCATCAACCCCCTCCCCTTCCTCGACCTGTACATCAGCCAGAAAGAAAGCTGTTATTGATGAATGGAAGAAGCAGCGTTACGTAAAATAAACACATCAGCAGTTAATATACTATTTGTGAGTGTACATGTATCGCAAGTGCCGCCAAAGTCTCAAAATTGTTTTGTTTATGAAAATCGCAAATGACGTCAAAATCTCAAAACTGTTTTGTTTACGCAAATCACAAGGGACGTCAAAATCTCAAAATTGTTTTGTTTACGCAAATCGCAAGTGACGTCAAAATCTCAAAATTGTTTTGTTTACGCAAATCGCAAGGGACGTCAAAATCTCAAAATTGTTGTTTACGCCAATCGCAAGTTAATTCAAAATCTTAAAATTGTTTTGTTTGCGCAAATCGCAAGTGACGTCAAAATCTCAAAATTGTTTTTTTTACGCCAATCGCAAGTAATGTCAAAATCTCAAAATTGTTTTGTTTACGCATATTGCAAGTGACGTCAAAATAAGAAAATTGTTTTGTTTACACCAATAGCAAGTGACGCCAAAATCTAACAATTTTGTTTATGCAAATCGCAAGTGACGTCAAAATCTCAAAATTGTTTTGTTTGCACATACCGCAGGTGACGTCAAAATAACAAAATTGTTTTGCTTACGCATATCACAAGTGACGTCAAATAACAAAATTGTTTTGTTTACACCAATCGTAAGTGACGCCAAAATCTCCAAATTTTGTTTACGCAAATCGCAAGTGACGTCAAATCTCAACATATAAAGGAACTCAGAGCCTTCAGACTTTACTTATAAATGAATAACTAATGCGAGGAAGAGGGTGATTTCTATTCATCTGAGCTTCATTACATTTATTTTTCCTAACTGTGGCCATATTGCTCGAACCTTTCTAAATTACTATACTCTCGAATGGTATCTTGGTAAAATGACGTTGTTCGGAAGTCACGTAAAGCCGTTGGTACCGTTGCTGAATAGCCAGCCACTGGTTCCATGCAACGTCAAAACACCATACAAACAAACATCTTGGTAAAATCATGCAACTTCCTTAGAGAAACTCTAAGGAAGTTGCACTCATAGTTGTCGACATAGTTGTATTAGTTCAGAGTCATGTTAAATGAGATGAATGGTTAAAAATAGCTTGAACTGTTAAAAATGCTTTGACGTGTGGTTGGCCCTGTTACTCTGAACTCGACTGAATGACAGTGGTGTCAGGAGCTGTAACAAGGGCAAATTTTTGGTAGAAAAAAAAAAACCTTAGTTACCCCAGTTGGATTGGACGAAATCTCGACAGAGGGCCTGGTTGTGTTGTGGTTTCTGTCAAGGAAACGGGAGTTTTATACGACTTCTAAGACACTGAATGTACCCACAGGTGTGTGAACATGCAGTGACTATTTTGAAATTCCTTTAAGTAAAGTAGGAATGTGAACTTAGCATTTATTTGGGTGCAAAACAGCAGGACTCTTTGCCCCGGTGTCCTGGCCGAGAAAACCATATGCCCTCGGGCTACGCTCGAGGCGTCTGAATGGCCAACTTTAGCGAGTAGTCAAGTTGGCGACGATGCACAGTCTTTTGTGCCCAGCGAAAACCAGACACAGTGACCCGTTTTCTGTCTCCAGAATGAATGCGCCAAGGTTGAAAAGAATTAATAATACCATAGGTATTACATACTTAGTGGGTGCAATTTTTGAAGACAATTTTCCCTTAATTCTAGATGATACTTTACATATAGAAGACGATGAAACTGAGGGTGAGGGCATTGCAGAATTGGGGAAAACTAGGCTAATAGTAAAATTAAGCTCAAGAGAGAAGTATGCAAACATTTGTGAAGATTTCGGTGGCATAGAAATCAGTGTAAGAGACGACTTAAAAATCCGAGTTGAAGATTTGTCAACTTACAGGTCGTACGTGACTGTGCGAAATGTGCCTTTTGAAATGACTGACTTCATGCTGAATGACATTCTTTCCAGTTACGGAACAGTGAGTTATGTGAAGAAGAACAATCGAAGTCAGGGAAGATACAAAGGTATTGATAATGGTGTTAGAACAGTTTCGATGGATATTAATCGACAGATTCCTTCCTTCTTATATATTGAATGCGGAAAGGTTTATATCTATGTCTACTATAAAGGGCAGACTAAAACTTGTAGACTTTGTGGGCAAACCAGCCATTTGCTAATGAATGTGAAGTTGGAATTACACAAAGACTAAATATCATTAGTGGAGTAGATTTCCCTCATTTATCTGGCAATCAGCAAAATAACGTAAATGCAATGCCAGTAAGCCACCAGGACCCAGTAGACGTTCGAACTTGTGAAGGTATGCCCCAAAACACTTCTACAATTGACCGTCTTGTCGAAGTCGGAAGTAACCCAGCTTCCAACGCCCAACCAGCCTTGCAAACGGAATCCAAAACGCTGATGGAGATTTCCCATTTGATTGACATAGATATTACTCTAACTGCATCTGAAGAAAACAGGTTGGCCACTATAAATGGGACCTTAGAACATAATGGTGGGACAGACGTATTGAATGCAAGATGCTTCATCGTACAACGAACTACTGAGACTGATGCAGTACCTCTTGTTGCAACCTACGGAACAATGTCCGAGGAGACGAACGTTTGTTCACCCGACAGTAATCCTGTTTGAAGCTGTACCTAGTGGTAATGATATGAGATCTTGTGACGTCATGGAAGAATCAAGGCATTTTTAAGGCAACATTGACGATGACAGAAGTAACACCGACACATCGCATCCTATGAGTCAAGATTTATTTAGCTCAATCATCCCCTCCAGAGGTCAAGATGATATACAAAATTCAACAGGTGATTTAATGTTACCACCCTTTAATAGTTTCAATTATTTTAAAGGTGCTAATGACACGTCAGACCAAGAAAGTTGTTGCTCAATAGAAAATGAAATACCAGCAGGTCAAAAATGTAATAATGATAATGAAATCACAGTGACCGATGAGTCGGCCTGTAATTCAAGCATTGTAGAAAACATGAAGATAAACAAAAAGCGAAAGCAACGTAAAAATGCAACAATAAAGAGTAAAAGAAAATATCATAATAACTAACATTCATTAGGATATCCACCCTTAATATTAACGGCATTAATGATAGAATGAAACAAGAGATGCTACACTCATTTAACACCTTCAACAAAATAGACATTCTTTTAGTCCAAGAACACAATGTTAAGGATATTAAAGATATAGAGTTTTTGTCATACAGGTATAATATAATTTTCAATCCAGCCATTTGTCTTAAAGGTGGAACCTGTATTCTCATCATGAAGACTTTAGATTTTGTAATTAAACATGTTGAAAGAAGTTGTGATTCTAGAATATGTTCTGTACATGGTGAGGTGAATGGTAGCAAGATTTGCATTGTTAACATCGATGCTCCTTCAGGTCATAATCATACAAGGGAACGGGAAGAGCTTTTTGACAAGGAATTGCCCTGCTACTTATGGTATGGTAATAGCCAAACTATTATGGGAGGTGATTGGAACTGTGATTTTAGTCCTAAAGACAATTCTAATAATAGTGAATCAAACGTGTCAAAATCACTGCTCAAATTAATTAGGACCCTTAGGTTTAATGATGTATGGTTTTTGCATAACAGGGAACCCCAGTATACTTATGCACGCACAAACTGCGGTTCGCGCATTGATAGCTTGTACTGTCAGACGCTCAGAAACAATGTAATTTCAAGCGAAATGGTACCTGTGTCATTATCTGATCGTTCCGCTGTCATTTGCAAAATTAAGATTAATCCAAAGATTAGTATTGATAACTCATTTTGGAAACTTAATACTTGTTTACTAAAAGACGAGGAAATTAAAGAAAAGTTTAGAAGGTTGTGGACATTCTTGAAAACACGTAAAAGGAATTTCTATCATATCAGTAATTGGTGGAATGATTTGGTGAAACCAGAAATAACACTATTTTTCGTCAGAGAAGGTAAAAGGATTAGCAGGCAGAAGTTTTGGGTCATCAATTATTTCGAAGCAAAACTAAGTAAACAATAAATGAAACTTAATAAGTCAGGAAACTCAGATTATGCAGACATTACTATTCTCAAAGACAGAATAAACAATCTAAAATCTCAGATTTTAGAAGGGATTAAAGTACGATCGAGAATTCAAGACAGGATTGAAGGGAGAAAAGCCTCCTCTTATCTTCTTGGACAGCAAAGAGCAATAAATAGTAAAAAGGTCATGACAGAAATAGTCGCAGAATGAAACATAATTCCGAATCTTGATGAAGCCACTGTTCTTATAAATAGCCAGGCCATTGAACACTATGTGTTCAGGTATTACCAAAAACTTTACCGGAAAAACATTTTTAATGTACCTATGCAAAACTTCTTATGCAGTTTGTAGAGAAAAGATTGACTGATTCTGGTAATGATATATTTCATAAGAATATATCTCTCAGAGAGATAAGTGATGTTATTCGTTCCATTGCTAACAATAAATGTCCTGGTATAGATGGCATCCCAATAGAATTTTATAAGGTATTTTGGGAAGATATTAAGGATGAACTAAAACTGTTGCTTGAAAATTTCATGGAAATGAAAACTCTCTCCAAGAGTCAGAGTATTGCATTGGTCACTCTCATATCGAAAGGCACCGATGAGAGTGCTTTGGCTAATTGGAGACCAATGTGCTGTGACTATAAAATACTTGCTGAGATAATGGCGAAAATAATGCAAACAGTTGTCTTCAACCTTATCAGTCCCTAACAATTTTGTGTGCCTGGAAGATCCATAAATACATGTAATATTTTAATTAGAGATATTGTGTATTATTGTAGTGAGAAAAGAGTTCAAGGTGCTATTTTAAATCTTGATTGGTCGAAAGCATTTGACCGTGTTGATATTAATTTTGTACTTCGGATTCTTGAAAGACTAGGTTTTTGTGATGAACTGATTTCCTGTATTAAGATATAGTACACGAATATTGGAAGTTGTTGCATTGTTAATGGTAACATTGGTAAATATTTTAGTGTGGAGAGGGGAGTCCGACAAGGCTGTCCTCTTTCTATGCTCCTTTATGTTGTTTTCCAGGAACCTCTGTATCTTGCTATAAAGAGAAATAGTTGTATTGAACACTTGCCCTTACCAAATGATAACCACCTTAAAATTCTTGGGTTTGCTGATGATACAAATATTTTCGTTCCCAGTGATAAGGAAATTTTGGAGATTAGCACGTTAGTGTCTAAATTTGAAGCAGCCACGGGTTGCATGCTAAATAAGATAATACGAAAATATTTGGATTAGGCTCATGGGGTGATAGGTCTGTTTGGCCTTTATCATGGCTTCAAGGATATACAGGTTCTTTTACAATTTTGGGAATTTTATTTTCTGATAATTACGAAATGGCTGTTAACTCTTCGTGGACAAATATATTATGTAAAATTAAGAATGCTTTGACGAGCTTTTACAACAGAAGACTTTCATTTCATCAAAAAGCTGTTATTGTCAATACCTTGATTTTTTCAAAGACATGGTATATATGTTTCCCATATTTACCCTTTACATGTCAAATATGCAAAACTAATAAGTAAAGAAATTTTCTTTTACATTTGGGTGAAAAAATGTGAATTCATCAAAAGAGACACTTTAACAAAGTCAAAGATTGAAGGAGGGATTGGAATGGCAAGTCTTTTATGGAAGAGACAAAGTATCCTAGCTGCCTCTTTCTTAAAGTTACACTGTGATGAGAAATACAATTCTATGTCAAATTATTATAACAATTCACATATGAAGGGCTTGTTTACCGGAAATTTAACACAAAGAGACAATTCATGTGTAATGGCACCTATGTATTCTGAGGTCTTCGTAACAGTTAGAAAATGTAAAACCGTTCAGAATTTTCCTTTTCTTAAATCGAGAACTATATATGTGAACTTATTGCCAAATGTACAGCCAACTGTTGAGAGTAGATACCCCCTTTATAAAATTGGCCTCTGATTTGGGAAAACATCAACATCAAATTTCATTCCGCTGCTGATAGGGAAATAATATATAAATATATTCACGAAATATTACCCAATAAAAAAAGGTTAAAAGAAATTAAAATAATTCAAGACTCTGATTGCCAGTTTTGTGATGCTGAGGAATCAAATATTCATATGGTATATTTCTGCAAGAGAATTGCAAACGTAATAATATGGTTAAAAGGAGTTTTGTAATTTTGTTCACTGCAGTTTCATTAGAATTATGTATTTTGATTTCCCAGAATCATCGAGGAAACAAAGGAACACTATAACTTTAATTTTGTCAAGTTATATTGTAAATGTATGGTTGTTCTAAGACAAGAATGTGCCTGAACGTTTGATTATAGATAGAATAAAAGCTTCGATTATAAAAAACCAGAGAGATATCAAGGCCATTTTGAAAGAGAAATTGTTAAAATATTTCACAAAGAATATTTGTAACATTAAATGCAATGCATTTTAGATGAAAATATTTGTAGTTCTGGATTTATTGTAATGTTTTGTAAATAATTTATTGAATAAAAACTTAAAGAAAAAAATTAAACGGACAATTACGAAGCGTTAGAATAAAGAAGGCTTATACAAAAAAAAAAAGTTACCTCCTCGTCAGTGTCTGAAACTGATTCTGTAGGACTAGAAATACGACACAATTTACACATTAGTTGCCATTTCTTTTAAAAAAAAGATACATTTTCCATGGAAAGGGTTTCTTCCACGACAATTAAATTACAGTTTACACTTTAGTGGAACTCAAATGATATCTTATGTAGCATTTAGTCTTTTCTTTATCGGGCTTGAATTTCTCTCGATATGATACTCACAGATACCTTCAGCACCGTCTCGTTCCAGAATGGAATTCATTATAGTCTCACGAAGGGAAGCGCAAACTTTTAAATGAGAATGGATGTATGTTTATGTTCTCTGGGGATCCTCGGAGTGAAGAGTGAAAAAGAAGAAGTGCGCAGCATTTTAGCTGCCTTACGAAACAGGGGATAAAAATATTCATGTCACATAAGCTACGTCTCGTATTTTTCTCTTAGTTCAGCTGAGTTGGGTCCCAGGGGTTAGTAAATGCATGTGCGTTGTCAGCATAATTCTTCGGGTCCTCCTTGCCGAATGGAATTTGAATTTTATGAATTCGCGCCGTGACAGGGGGAATGAATGATGGGCCTGAAATGTAGATTCGAAAGAAAACAGTATTTTAGAAGGGTACTGCTGAACTTCATTTTGTTCAAACTGGCATTGTCAGAAAAGAAGTAAAACTGAAAGTAAAGCTGATTCTCAATGAGTATCTTCTGAATCAAGAATTAGGAATAACAAAGTGAAATTCGTTCGTTTAACGTTCGTTTCTTTTCATGCTGCTGTATTTAGAGTGATAATCAATGGGAAAACAGATGGTTGGATTATTAACACCAAATTTTCCTCGTTTATTCACCCAACTACGGCAAAAAAAATTTAAACATAAATCCCTGAACCAAGTTCTCATTGATTCAGAAATATTTTAATAATGCAGAGATTGCCATCTTATTAACCAAAGGCCCTTTTTACAATGAAAAAAGGGTTTATTAGAGATTCAACTTTCAGTCTCTTACTACAGATTTTATTAAGGCTACATTTATTTAGCGTGGCTTATAATTTTTCAAACAGTCAAATTCGATGTATGTGCATACATCTTAAAAGTCTTGGCATGGGAATTGCACAGTAATTTAGGTATGCATAAGTCTTATCATAGTCATGAGACAAAGAATTATAACTCCCTGAGGTTTAGCTCTTATTTGAGCTTATCGTTTTGCAGAGTGGGTCATAATAATATCCAAGAGCTTCAGACAGTTTATGAAGATAAACCCACTTTTGTTTAAATTAACTATAAGAGGTGACTTTAAATGTTCATTATCACAGGGGCCATTGGCTTGAAATTCAAGCTTCCAAATAATATTTAGTGTCCATATGCATTGTTTCAAGCACAAGATGAACGTAGGGGTCAGTCAGCAAGACAGAGGAGTTTCGTGCCACCTAGCAAAAAAATAAATCATTTCGTCTTTACCTGGAATAGAACGAAAATTAATGAACTTATTATCAAGGAGTGATCACCTCACAAAAAAATGTATATTATTTGTACCTGTAATAGAACGAAAATGAATAACTTATTATCTAAGCGTGAATATATTAGAAGAATAAGATTGTGGTTAACGCATGAGAACCATTATTATAGCGGACCCAAGGGTGGAACTTACAAAGCTGCCGTTGCTTATTAAGTCCAGGGTCTCACGCTTTCTCCCAGTTCACGCGCGAGTAGATCACCTAAATTAATTCCATTTGAATACGTTGTCTCTCAGCGTTACGCACATGTAGATCGACTGGCTTCATTCAGATAGAACTGGCCTCGTCTGGCGACTGAGGGTCTGTGTCGTGATTTCCGCCAGCATTCTGCACGCAAAGGCGACTACAACATTTTGATTTTTCATAATTGAACTTACGTACGTGCGTCCCCGAGGAGACCGGTCGTTGAGTGTGTGTGTATGTATATATATATATATATATATATATATATATGTATATATATATATATATATATATATACTGTGTGAGGAGACTTGCATGAGAAGGGAATTGATGAGGCAGAAGCGCAGGATAGAAATAAATGGAAACGGCTCATCCGAAACGGCGACCCCATATAAAAATGGGAACCAGCTGGGAAGAAGAATATATATATATATATATATATATATATATATATATATATACATATATGTATATGTATAAATATGTATATATATATATATATATATATATATATATATATCTGTATATATACATATGTGTATATATATATATATATATATATATATATATATATATATATATATATATATATATAGAGTATACACAATACACACACAGAATACAGTAAATATGAACTTTCGTCAAAACATCATACTGACTGCTCTTTTCTTAGGCAATTGAAATATGTTCCTGCCATGCTGTTCTTGGTCGGAAGGGATCGAGACAGCTTCTAAATAAAGACTTCGTGGCCGCAGCTATATTATCGAACGAGCTCTTCTAGCCAATTCCCGTGTCCGTTTTTGTCTTCCATTTTCGCCCGTGTCCAAACTTCATTGCTTAAGGGATTTCGAGAGTCGGACATGCTTGAAGGCTGGCGGGATGGATTTAACCGTGCTGGGCTAACATGCCGGGATTCTGAAGCAAATATCCGGCTAATAAAAGATAAGGCGAGGGTAAAAACAACAGAGGAAAAAATAGGCTATTCAGCGTGACCCGCGACTAAAAGCCCACGACGATCCCAGAAAGGTTATTGGTAAAGTTGTGTAAATGAATAAATCTGAGGAAATCCATAGATATAAAATCCGAGTGGATCTTTAATGTTTGCCCGTCCACGGGTGGGGTAAGGTTGGTAGGGGATCGGGAAGGTAGGGGAGGCATGACACAACCACCATCCTCCTGCAAACCTGTTTGTCCCACTCCGGTTAAGGCAGGGTAGTTGGGGAATCGGGAGTGTAAGGGAGACATGACTCATCGACCATCCTCCTGCAAACCTGTTTGTCCATCCCGTGTGGGACCTGGGTAGATAGGATATCGGGAAAGTAGGGGAGACATGACGGATGCTAATGCCAGGTTCCAGCGTAGCGTAGCTGGCGCCATCAAGCTCATAGAAAATACAAATACGCCTGAAATTCAGGAAGACATCAGCAGAGAGCAGGAATAAATTTGCTCCTCCTAGCAAGCTGAGTAGATTCACATCAACCTAGCATTTGACGTCTAGGCCAGTCCCTTACGACGCTCCTGACTGGCTGTTGAACTCTCGAGAGAGACTGAGAGTTTCCAGCCCTGTGATTTGCTTATCAACAGCCAATCAGGAGCGTCGTAAGGGACTGGCCTAGACATCGGATGCACGCTTGATGTGAATATACTATAACCTGGCTTGTGTCGAGACCAAAAAGACAAAAAAAAAAAACTTGGAATGTTTAAATAGTCTTTTGTGGTCTAATATTTTCGCTCAGTTCACATTTTATGGCGGAAATTTTTTTTCTTACCGAAACAAAAAGGAAGATGCATGAAATCTGAAATATCCCGTGGGAGATTATTGAAGATTTTATATCTGGTTGCGTTGGAATAGAACCAATAGCTTCCGAAGTCTTTTAACAGTTTAGAAGATCATGTCCGCTCTAGCAGACGCACATATACTACACATGTCCACACGCAGCACAAACACACACACATATATTTATATGTATATATACTTGTGTTCATTGTTTCTACACAAATATATACTACATTATATATATATATATATATATATATATGTGTGTGTGTGTGTGTATGTATGTATATACATTTAAATTGTATATATACGGTATAAATTTTCATACACACACATGTATGTGTATATATATATATATGTATATATATATATATATATATATATATATATATATATATATATATATGTGTGTGTGTGTGTGTGTGTGTGTGTTATTCTGAATAAAAAGTTCATCTGAATAACATAAAGACTGTTGCCTTCCAGTAAGTCTTTCGTGGACGCTTCAGCCCGACAATGATTCAAAATGTTGCAAAGCTGAATAATGCAACAACGAATCGCTATGAAAATGCTAACCTGCGAAAATTCATGAAATTCGACGCTGATTTCCCAAGAGAAAAAAAAATGTTCCTTCACAATGTTTCTGAAAATTCCACAAAAATAATTTTTGGGGGTTTTCTGTGCAAAGCTTCCTCAAAAAAATTAATTGAAAATAAATTAGAAAATTCGCTGGCTTATAAGTTAAACAAAAATTTCTTGGGATATGAGGATTAGCTGCAGTACAAATACTGTATAAACAAAGAGCGATCCGACCTCCAGCTTACTTGGGATGCGTGCAAGATTTTCCCCTCATGCATAAATTCAAGCGTGATAAAATCTATGGTCAAATAGAGCCTAGTTTCGCCAACGAAAATTAAGATAAACATGCTATATTTTATTAGGTATAATTTTTCTGTACTGTTTAACATGCACATTATTTATTTTTTCACATTTTTATTCTGATAAATAAATCATAAATATCCTATCCAAAAATTCCTGTAGCTTTAAAACTCAACATGAAACACCTGTCGGTTCGCACATGAAAAGGAAAATATATATACTAGATCATTTCCAGATGGAATATGCGACATTGGGGTTAAATTGATTAGACAATGTTTTTGCTTTATTGTCTGTAGTATGTGATGCCTTGCGTACTTTTTTTTGTTTTTTTTTATTTCACGTGTAATTGGTAATTGTCAACAAGTGTTCTGCGTCATTTTTATAGGTTGTATGGTATAATACTTTTAAACATTCCATACACAAAGAACGGTAAACTTCGAGCAGAAGAGTATTCGATCATAAATAATTTACCTTTTCATGTATACGAAGTAAGAGTTAAATTCGAAAATATATGAAAATATTTGAAAAAAAATGTTGAAATGTTTGTTATTTTGTATTTCTGTTTATTATATAGATGCAATATCGCAGTGACATTTTTAACCAAATTTAGGACAGAGAAAATCGAGTAATGAAAATATCGAAAATTCTCGCTGAAAAATAGATGCCAATCAATTGGAAACGAAGTTAGGACTCATCGCTGTGTATAAAAATAATGGACTTAACCAAAATAATGGACTTTACAAAATATACCAGAATAGTGGACTTTACCAAAATAAAACTGAACAAAAACAGTGCTTGCGGATTGTTCCTAGCGAGAGAGGATTCGCTCCTCGGTTTTTACATAAAAATATTCGCTCTATAAAAATGCCAAAAGCTGTTTTCTATCGGTGAATTGTTGATACTCCTTTTTTTGTGGTGGGTGGGGGGACCTCTCCATTCGTGAAAAATGTATAGAGTTCGTTTACAATTAATTATATTTTTGAATAGAGATTACCATATAGTTTCTCCCATTGATGACGTGAATTTTTGTACCGGTGGTGGGGCGGAATTGGTTTCCCAAACGTATTGATATATATATATATATATATATATATATATATATGTGTGTGTGTGTGTGTGTGTATTTATATTTTGCATACGAATAAACAATGCGCCGTACTTTCTTTGGCACAATACAGACCAGTTTCTTGTACAACGTATAATGCTGCATAAAACCATCAGCGACGGCAGGTCAGTGTTGCCGAAGTGCGGAATTTTCGTCTGCGATGCGGAATAAAAATTCTACGGGGCAGCTATCCACGTTTGTATGCCGATGCGGATTCCCCATCTGCATTTTCTCTAGCAATTTCTTCATGGCGCATTCATGTAAATTTATCGTATACAAATTGCAATATTTTTTACTTTTAAATAATTTCTCATTCAAATACAATATTATGAAAGATAAGACTCTTATCAGAATATGACGGTGATATGATTAATGTACAAAAATCTGTTAATATATAAAATTATTTTCTATATGATTTAATTAGTTATATACTGATACATAAATGCTGTTATGCTTATTACGAACTTATCTGTAAATATATCTGGGACAAATAAGAAAGGAAAAAATAATACTTATCACATGTATATATCATATATATATATATATATATATATATATATATCTAATATATATATATACAATATATATATATTATATATACATATATATATATATATACATCTAATATATGTGTGTGCGTGCGTGTGTGTATGAATGTATACATATGTATGTATGTATGTATGTATATATATAATATATATATATGTATATATATATATATATTATCTATATATATATGTATATGTATATATATACCTATATATATATCATATATATGTATATATATACATATATATATATATATTATATACATGTATATATATATATATATGTATATATATATATATATATATATTATTATGTATGTATATATGTATATAGTATATATATATATATATGTGTGTGTGTGTGTGTGTGTGTATTTGTATATATGTATATATACATATATATGTATATGTATATATATACATACATACATATACATATATGTATATGTGTATATATATCTGCATCTTAAAACCTTTAACTTGTTTTTTTACACTAAATTATAAGGTACAAAACAGTAATTTATAAATAAAAGAACATTTATTGAGTATTTTTTTACAATATAATTATAGGGTACTAAACAGTAGTTTATTATTAAAAGAACATTTATTTGACAATAATTAATAGACAAAAAATTAAAATGATGAAGTTATAAATTTAATCTTGTAATTATAACACTTTTAAAAACACTTAAGGTTATAAGCAATAGATTTCAAAAAATCACTTTGGTTGGTGCCATCATACTCTTCCGTTAATTTTTCAATGCAATTGTCAAGTTTTTCATATTTTTTTCTTTTTAACTGGTTTTTCTCCTAGTTGCAAATGTAGAATCTTAGTTTCCGTTAGAGCCTCTTCTTTTTTCAGGACATCAATAAATTTCCAAATATTGGGGTTTTTGCATGCTATCGATTGATTTAAGGCTGACTGAAATCCTTCTAACGCATCGTTTGTTCGAGGTAATTTATTTATGACACGACTTCTCATATTCCAAAATGTTATAGGGTATAAAGGAGCTGCTCTTCTACGGCGACGTCCACTGATTGCTCCAATATATGTTAACTCAAAGTAACTAAATTCCATCGGAAGTAACTCGTCTTCACTAAGTTCTTCAAATGCATTTGTAACTTCTTCAATTGGTAAGAATGCCATAGCACAAAACATTCTTATTAACAACTAAAAGTTGTTGTCGGTATTGTACTGACACTTATGACCCAAATCACAAATTCGGCGATAAACATTCTGGCACATATGAAAGAAGCACCCAACAGCGTCACAACAAGGAAAATGATTTTTGGTACTATTACCAAGGCCTTTCTCGAAATCAATCATCACGTCCTTGGGATTTAAATTTGGCAGAAGTTTTTTTAGTATTATGAAAGATTTATTATAAGTATTCTCTGTTTTGTCAGGCAATAAAATAAATGCACGAGGGAAGACTTTCCCATGTATATAAGCATGTATAATCAGAACTTGATACCATGCGTTAGGCGAAACCTTGAAAGTTCCATCAATTCCTAAATAACGAGAACTTTGTAGGTCATTAAGTCCCTTGTCAGAAGCAAATACTAAAATTCTTTTCTCATCGTCAATTCCACTGCGACACTGTAGAAAAACTTTTCCATCACTCAAAACACGGAATGACTGTGGTATTTCAAATCCTGTGCGTGTCTGGGGTAATGGAGGAGCACCGAAAGCTTTAGTCCGCCAATTAGTTATTGATCTTGAAATTGATGGCAAACTTGATATTTCACTTTTTCCATTTTCATCAAGTTTACTCACAGTACCGGCTAAAATAATTCGTGTGGTAGATGAATCGCCATTCTGAATTTTACATTTAATTTCTGAAATAGCACTTTTGGCTTCCACTTTTGCTAATGTAGACGAATGATTATGGCTGTAACTTTCTTGACAATCACATTTTCTCCGTCTTGAATCTTCGTGTGAATTCGTGCCATGCATGAAAATTTTCGCATTTCACATCGCCAGAATAACCTTATCTTGTCGGAACTGTGTATATGAAAATCATATATGTAGTTCTCGTTGTCGATGAAGTTTTCTTTTCCTCTTTGGGATGAAATGTATTTAGAAGCCATCGATATGGGTACTGAAACTAAACTGAAAATATAAGAGATTGAATAGAAAACAAGAACTACATCCCACGTTTACAGTTTAACAGCCATTCTAATATAATACCATAGTTAACACCAAACAGCCCAGTTTCCGCGAGGTCTATAGGTAACTGAGAGACCCAGTTTTCTGAGACCGACTTTTCTGATACCGAGTTTTCCTATTTTTTATACAAAATTCCTTTGACATTTTTCTATGCTTAACAGCAAATCTAATGTCTTAATTAAACATAAATACACATTAATACATTTTATTTGCCTTTATGAAGCTCTGTTAGAGGACATGATAGTTTTTTACTTATCATTTAAGACGTAAATATTCAACATTGTTTTGAGACCGAGTTTTCCAAGACCGAGTTTTCCCATCACGTACCGTATCTAGATATATATATATATATAATAATATATTATATATATATATATATATATAATTGTATTAAATATATATATATGTGTGTGTGTGTGTGTGTGTGTATATATATATATATATATATATATATATATATATATATATATATATATATATATATATATATATATATATATATATATATATATATTATAAACTAGTAATGTACCTTAAGTATAACGAAATTGATATAAATCGTTCAAATCCCTATGTGCGAAGTTCATGATCATCATATCCTGCGAATAGGTGCAGTAAATAAGTGATCAATTACCTCCACAATCTCCTGTCGGTATACAAGTTTTTATCGCTAGTAGGTAGTACACTAAACAAGTGCGATAGTCAATGTTTTCAACGAAGGATTTTCAGTGCCAGAATTCTCGCTTTTGATTAATTTGCTATGTACAAAGGTAATCTCCAGAGTTTTAAAAATATATCTTTGAAGCTCACGTTTCATAGACAATGAAACTTCTAATATTATATATACCTGCATCTATGCAAAACTCGTAAAGGTCAAGTGGCAACCATAATTATGCGGACTAAGTATTCTATCTTTTATAGTGACCATATACAGCAGATGGCCTATAAATGAAGAAAACGTGAGTGGCCGCAAATCGCGTGATTATGTATCGAATTTTTTTCCCCAGAAAACTGCTATTTTCCAAAGAAGAAACTTAAGTTGAAATCTGTGAAACTCAGGACGACAATGAATTAGTGTATTCATAACACATGATTACATATTAAAAGCCTTTTTTCCTGAAGATTACTCATCTTCAGACGAAGCTGATGATGATGAAAATGAGCAAGACTAGTGTTTTATTATGTGACATGCAGCCTCAAAATGTTAATAATGATGACGAGGAACAGTGCATGATTATATCGTCAGATAGTGATGAACACATCAATGCAGACAATAGTGTTATAATATGTGACACACAGCCTTAAAATGTTAATAATGATGCCGAGGAACAGTGCATAATTATATGGTCAAATAGTGACGAACACATCGATTTAGATATTCCACATCTCAGTGACAGACTCAGATGAAATATTGTTCACAATTAGAAAATTAAATAATTTAGTTTACCGAGTAAGGTGAGAATTTCGTTTTCTTTGTTTTCGTATAGAAGGCCAAAATTAAACAAGTATCGCTTGAAAAACGTAACTAAGCGCTTGCGGAAACTTTATGCGGGTACAACGGCAACAATGCGGTCGAGCCAGGGTGTATTCCACGCCTCCGGAAAGCACAGCCAGATGCACGATCCATGGCTAACTGTAACCTTAAATCAAATAAAAAATACAGAGACTTCCTCCTATTACGCCTTTCAGACCTTTTACTTGTCAATTTCCGTGGCAGTGCTGAATGACCTCATCCGTCCCAGTGCTTGGCCTTGTGCCTAAATTCTAGATTCAACTCATGAAAATATAATAGTATCGTTGGAAAATGTGTTTTACGTTTCTGACAAGATAGATTCTTCTTTCCTGTCTAAATAATTACTCGGGTGGCTTTCCTCTAAAACACACACACACACACACACACACACACTATACTATATGAGAAATGATTTTCCAGGACGCACATACGAAATATACTGTTCCCAAAACCTTTGCAAAGACACAACCCAGAATTTTCCAGTCATATGAAACCTTGATAAGTTGGTCTTCTCGCCACCAGGGACAATTTTATCCAGTATAAAATGTCTTTTACGTCGCGAAAAGCATTTCTTTTGAAATGAACACGCAACGTCAAAGCTTGGGAAAGGAAATTAAATTTCTATTTTAGATTTCTATTTTGGGACGTCGCTGGAATTTTTCATATAAGTTTCTGACTTGTATATCTATCACTGTTAAAAGAAGAGTGAAGATTTGCGCTAATTACTGGGACTATGGGCAAAAAAAAAGTAACGCAAGTAACATGCGGTGTGAGATTCCAAGTCTTCATATGTTTATTAAAAAATACAAAATTAATTCTGAAAATAAGTGGCCAAATAAAAATCCCAGGTTTCGGCGACAACGTCACCTTTAAAGCTGATATTGGGTGAACGCCGCCAGGGAATGAAATTTTTAAAACCTGATATTAAAAAACATATTTATTCCTGACCTACTTCACTTCAATGGTATCATAGCGTTTTGAGCTGAACTGTATAATGTAGTCCGGCGGTATTTTGAGCATTCCCTCTCACATACATATTTCACAAGTCCCTAAGAATTCTTTTATAAAAACGACGTGTCTTCATTGTTACCTGTGTCGTATTCTAAAACAGGGCGTGCTCCTACCTCCAGCTCACTCGGAGCGCGTGCTGAAATCTACGATCAAATAGCGCATTGTTTCGCCAACGAAAATTAGAATAAATGCACTGTATTTTATCGGAGGTAATTGTTCTGTACTGTTTTAACATGCGCATTATTTATTTTTCACATTTTTATCCTAGTGAATAAATCTTAAATATCCTATCCTAATGTTCCTGTATCTTTAACTCAACGTGAAACACCTTTCAGTTTGCACATGAAAAGGAAAATGTACTATTTACTACGATCATTATTGTTCCATAATTGTTTTGATCATTAACCTAAGTTGCTGTTCACTCTACTCCTCCATTTTTATTACTACTTGCCTTCTTTTCATTTCACCTTTATATTGACTACCATACCATATCGTCCTCCTGTATATTTTATAGGATATTTTCTGTCCCTTTTTTACGTTATCTGAGCCTTTCAGTTCGTCACTCACCATTACTGGTTTTATGTTCTCTCTCTCCATATCCTCGTGTCAAAAGATTCTCCCCGTTGTCAAAACAACCTCGCTGTGACATTTTTCTAAAAATTTATTCTTCTCTATTCATTACACACGTTCAGCTCCTCATTGACGTGATCGGTATGGTCTTGGCCTGCCACCTCGGTGGCCACGAGATCGATTCTCGGGGTTTTCATTGAGGGGTCAGAGATTCTGTATTTCTGGTGATAGAAGTTCGCCCACGACGTGGTTCGGAAGTCACGTAAAGCCGTTGGTCGTTGCTGAATAACCACTGGTGGTTCCATGCAACGTAAAAAGACCATACAAATAAACAATCAAAATTACATAAGTTCACCGGTAATCATATTTTTTCCTCCCCAGTCTCACAGATATTAGAATCGTCATCTCCTCGCTAACTTTATGCTTTTCAACCTCCCTCAGATAAAGACTATTTTGCATTTCTCATTTATGCAGGCATTGACCTTCCCTTGTTTTTGCTTCACAACGAGCAGAAATGTTAAGGTTAATCTCATTAAACGAATCAGATTTCATAGTTTGATATTTTCAACTGAATTTTTTTTTCTTCTCTCTCTCTTATGCATGACACTCCCGCTGAATCAGTCCTCTGACCTCGTATTTCATTCGTCTTGTAATATTTTCTTTTCCAGTATCATTACAGTGCACTGGGTTGCAAACGCCATCCATTAGGAGGTCTGGTGACCTTTTCACCGTGTAGAGAGAGATGTAATGCTCTCTCTCTCTCTCTCTCTCTCTCTCTCTCTCTCTCTCTCTCTCTCTCCTCGGGTCTCTGGCTGTCTCGGAGGTGACAAGCATTGTCAATTGTTCTGAGGAAAAGGATCTCTTTTGGCCGTTTCTGGTTATTCATATCTAGCTATCTATCTATCTATATATGTATATATATATATATATATATATATATATATATATATATATATATATATTATACACACGCTATCTATATCTCTCTCATATACGTATGAGGAAAGAGGAAAAGTATCTCTTCTGGCTGTTTCTGGTAATTCCTGAAAACACAGGTCCTCTACTTATCTGTCTATATATCTGACTATCTATCTATCTATCTATCTATCTATCTATATATCTATATATATATATATATATATATATATATATATATATATATATTCTACACACGCTCTCCATCTCTATCTCTCATTCACATACGCATTTATTTTTCCCTTTAGAAGTGGGTTTCGCAAGAGTGGCCAAGCCTTCCAGTATCTCCGCTAGACATTAAAGGTGAGATTGCTAGCCTCTCGCTCTTGTCCTTGACCCAAAGAGACACACACACACACTGGTAAGCAGCCGCATCTGGCTGGGCTAGTGGGGTTAGTAGGCGAGGCTCAAATCCACGGATCTAGTAAACGCGGTCCAAGCGTAGCGCTCCTCATTCACGGCTCTTACTTTGGCCAATAAAACACGCACACATTAATATATATATATATATATAATGTATATATATATATATAATAATATATATATATATATATATATATGTAATATATATATGTGTGTGTATGTGTATATATACATATATATATATATATAATATCTATATATATATATATATTATATATATATATATACATATATCATATATATATATATATCTATATAATATAATACATAATATATATATATATATATATCTATAATATAGTATCTATATATCTATATACATAGAAGACTGTTGTAGATGGAAGTAGTACATCTCATGTGGTCCTTAAAATACATTTATTGCGACAAAAGGTTTCATGTCTTTGATGCTTGAGAATGAAACCTTTTGGGTTTCGAAACGTCGCATTAAATGTATTTTAATGACCATCTGAGATGTAACTACTACTTCTGTTGCTCGAGTTACTATAATAGATTCACATCAACCGTGCATCCGATGTCTAGGCCAGTCCCTTACGACGCATCTGATTGGCTGAGGAGAGGTGGAACATACATCGCTGTGATTGGCTTATCAACAACCAATCAGGAGCGTCGCAAGGGACTGGCCCAGAGGTCAAATGCACGGCTGATGTGAATCTACTGTAGTAACCACCATATCTTGGAACGTTATATATATATATATATATATATATATATATATATATATATATATATATATATATATATATAATATATATGAGATTATCTCAAATCTTCGAAACGGCAGGAAAAGCAGGGCTGAAGATTAATGTACCAGATAGGGAAGGCTTTCCAAATACCCGCGGGAAATCACTTAATGTTCGCGCCATTTATCTCGGTATTTACTTGAACCATTTCTTCTTTCGCGGGAATATTATGTTACTACTCCCGGGTCGTGATATCTGAACGCAAAAAAAAATAGTGACGGTTCAATTAAGAGGGTGCGATATGAATTGTGTTAATAGAACGTAAACGTCTTTTGATTGGTTTTCCTGAATTAATTCGTAAACGAGAGATATATATATTGCGCAATGGTTTACCTTTGTCCGTCCCTTTATTATTGCTGTTTATCCATGAAGTGATGTTGTTTTGAATTTACTCATGATATTTCATTTCATGTCTTTGTTTATTTGCCCTTCGTTTGTAAATTGTATCTTTTTAATTGAAGAAGGATTATCAGTGGGATGTGACCTAAATTGGCTTAACTGTGGATGGATCTCTTAGTATAAATACCACCTTTTCTGTAACTTGTCTTATTCATCTACCTGAAGAGAGAGACAGCAGTCTCTGAAATATAGTATTTTCTCTATATTTTGGCGTTTTTATGGACTCGTTTTATTATATATATATATATATATATATATATATATATATATATATATATATATATTATATATATATATATATATAAATATGTGTGTGTGTGTGTACACATTATATATAATCATCCCACAATCACTTTTGGAACAGAAAATTTAAAAAAATTCAATTTTAAGGCAAAGCCGCTGCCAACTGAACCACACGAGTCATAACATGCTGAAACCTATGTAGTACTACTGTATACCAATGATTTTTACCCGGCCAGTGGGCAGGCTTACTGCCTAGCTTAGCTACCAGCGAGTTTGAACCAGCTTCCCGACTCAGCCCACGCAGGTTCGATCTCGGTGCGAGGCAGATATTATATATATACATATATATATATATATATATCTATATATAATATATATAATATATATGTGTGTGTGTGTGTGTGTGTGTGTGTGTGTGTGTGTGGAGACGTAACTCAGCGATTGAGGACAAAGGAAATGGAAATAATTGTAAAATAAGTTGAGGATTTGAGCGAGAACTTTATTGGCAGTTTTCGAATATAGTTCCATCACATTCGACACCTCCATTTTGCATACATATTGTGCCATTGACAGGCCAGGTCCATATGAAAGAAACGTTAGTTGTCCTACAAAATCCATAACTGCGAAAGAAGAAGTGGAAGAAAAGGAATATATATAATATATATATATATATATATATATATATATATATATATATATATATATATATATATATATATATATATACATGGGGATATAATCCACAATGATGTAAAATCCTTATGTAGTTATACAAAATATATATTTCTTGCACAGCTGATGGTCGAAAGCGTTAATTTACTGCGCATGAAATATATATTTCTTATATCTACACTATGAATTTACATCATCGTGGATATATCCCCATTTACTTTGAGGTACGGCATAGTAGCTAGATTCTGTTTATATATATATATATATATATATATATATATATATATATATATAATATATATACGATTACATCTTATTCTGAGCAATTTATTGATGTCACGAAAACACCATTATCTCTACCACCAAATCCGAACCATCAAGTGAGGCAGGAATAGCTATGTTGCATATTCCCCAAATGTCTATTGATATTCCGCCCCTCCCCCCTCCCCCACCTTCTAGCTCAGGCTACGAGATAGGAACGAGATCTTTATTACCGATTATACAACTTTTCCCTTTTCCTATGCATCATACTTTAGGCCCTCGGCTTTAATTCTGGCAAGAGAATGCCAGATCCGTGCCCTTCTTGCTAGGTAAAAAGATCTTCATGCCTGCCCTAACAAGCTAAAGAAGTTATATTATTCATATATACGTATATATATATATAATATATATGTCTTCTTAGTCGTTGAAGGTATGGCAATAAATGGGCGCAGACTTCAAATGTTTTTTATTTTTTTTTTTTTACCAAGTCTTTTTGAGTGAAACTGCTAGCCCCACACCCTTGACCTGGTGGATTGGAGTGTGGAAAACGGGAGCAATCCACGGACCTCAGAAACGTGGGGGCATCACATCTCCGATAAGAAGTGGTTTCATATCATAATCTAGCAAGCAAACTAAATTGCTGCAGATATTTTAATAAACATGCTGCGCTATCCGTCTTATAAACTTAGGGACATTATCTCTGTAAGGAACATTGTTTTCATATCATAACCTTATACGTCTAGCAAGCAAACTAAATATCTGCACATATTTTAAGAAACGTAGACTGTACACATTTTAATCAAATATCCTATATTTACTTTTTTCTAATTATCGTTTTCTATTAAATGAAATTCACATAGTGGCAACAAACCCGAAACTGCTTTTATGAAACCTTTTATAATATCATTAACCCTTCTCTCCCGAGGACGATTTAAGTATCATCGGGGAACGAAAACTCAAGAAGTTACTAATGATTCTTTGCATTGAGGACGAGGTCACGAGGGAAAACATATCCTTTCTCAATTACGCTTCTAATGAGGAGCATGTGAGAGAGAAAGAGAGAGAGAAAGAGAACCTCGCCTCCGTCATTTGTTAATTTGGTGAAAAATAACGAATTTCTGTGAAATACCTATACGGATAATAGAAAGCTATAGGCGTGAAGAGGATAATTATAGTAATCTAATTGCTTACTGCAATTTTTTAATGGAGTTTCGGACTTCTTTGAGTTTTAGCCGCACTTGCAAAATCTTTTCTGTACTACAACGACTACAGCGAAGATTTTCAGGTGTACATACACACAGCGACACACCAAGGACACACCGTCGTCTCATATATGTACATAAGTAAAACATAACTGCTTCAACACGCACGTACACACATATATATGTGCTATACTTACAATATATCAATATATATGTAAATCATATATGTGTGTATGTACATGTACACGCAATATATAGGCTTTAACAATGTTTTTAAACGCATTTTCAGATAAAACTGGAGACGTGTTGACCTGCTCTGTCGCGAACTCGCTATAGTAGATTCACATCAACCGTGCATTGATGTCTAGGGCCGTCCCTTACGACGCCCCTGATTGGCTGTTGATAAGCCAATCACAGGGCTGGAAACTCTCAGTCTCTCTCCAGAGTTCACATTGGCGGGATGTATAGTCTATTCATTTAAGGTAGATTCTTGTGCCTACTAGACGTGTGTTTGGCGGCCTCTGATTGGCTAGTAACGGGAGGTAGGCCGCTCGCTCAGTTGTCATTATTTTCGTCTGTGGCTTAGAAAACTAGCAATATGTTTATATTTCTTCAATTATCTCACACTTTGCTCAAGATAGGAATGATTAGGTCATACAATAGGATTCGGTATTAATTGTGCACTAAGTCATCTGTTCCTGAAATCAATAAGATAAAACATAAAGGAATTACAATGAGTAAAAGTGAAGAGGGAAGCATTTAATTCTTTATACCTGTTTTTACTTATCATTGGATTTTGCTTCATTAACGCCAGCAAGATAAAATAAAACTTGTGCTTTCATAGAACAAATTCTCCCTGAATACGCTGGTGCTTTCAGAAATTAGATGCGTGTAATATGTGAAGAGAAAATGAAGAATATGTCTTATTATGATTCAAGTTTGAGGGTATTGCCGAGAGAATGGGAGCTGCAAGGCGCTGTTGCGTGTTCGTCTCAGCAAGAGATTTGAGTTGCCAATTAGTGATATAAGGGTTGCAGTTTCGACAATATTTTGCATGTTATATCATTACATATTCTGTAATTAAATATACGGAATTCCCATTATGAATGCCGAACATTTTCAATCCAATATCATATAGTATGTCTGGACATATCTGATAATGAAAAAAATAATAATAATCAGATGGATGCATCTGGTATCGTTAGCTCAGATCTAGACGGGCCACGGGGAATTCAGTCCAGCAAAGAAGTTGAACTCTTTGGACAGACTTCGCACTCTTCAACTCAGCCTAAGCTTTTAGTCAGGTTGTTTCTGAATATTGTTTCTAATTTTATTTTATGAATATATTTTCAAACGAAAGAGATATCAGAAACTTTTTTGAGTGATATAAAATGATAATCTCAGTGAAGTAATATACAACAAAGAATTAAGAAAGATTGACTTCCTTTCAGGCTGAGTCAAGTATGGATGCAACATTTTCAGACATATTCTTCATTTTCTCTTTACATATTACACGCATCTAAAATCTGAAAGCACCAGCGTATTCAGTGTGATTTTATATTTTAAAAACAGAAGATTTTATTTACTCTTGATAGCATAAATTATGCAAGATCCGATGATAAATAAAAACAAGTATAAAGAATGAAATTTTTCTCTCTTCACTTTTACTCGTTGTAATTCCTTTGTGTTTATCTTATTTATTTCAGGAAAAGATAATTCAGGTTGTTTCTGAATATTGTTTCTAATTTTATTTTATGAATATATTTTCAAACGAAAGAGATCAGAAACTTTTTTTTAGCAGGGGTTGAATAGTTTCTAATTTATTTTATAATATATTTTCAAACGAAAGATATCAGAAACTTTTTTTTTAAAAAAATTTTTGAGTGATATAAAATGATAATCTCAGTGAAGTAATATACAACAAAGAATTAAGAAAGATTGACTTCCTTTCAGGCTGAGTCAAGTATGGATGCAACATTTTCAGACATATTCTTCAGTTTCTCTTTACATATTACACGCATCTAAAATCTGAAAGCACCAGCTTATTCAGTGTGATTTTATATTTTAAAAACACAAGATTTTATTTTCTCTTGATAGCATAAATTATGCAAGATCCGATGATAAATAAAAACAAGTATAAAGAATGAAATTTTTCTCTCTTCACTTTTACTCGTTGTAATTCCTTTGTGTTTTATCTTATTTATTTCAGGAAAAGATAATTTAGTTGTACATTTAACAACGAATCCTTTGGTATGACTAAAACTTTCCTATCTTTTGCAAAACGTGAGAAAATTGAAGAAATATAATCATATTGCTAGTTTCCTAAGCTACAAACGAAAATATGACACACTGAGTGAGCGGCCTACCTCACGGTACCAGCTATATCAGAGGCCGCCAAACAAACGTCTCGTAGGCACAAGAATCTACCTTATGTGAATCGACTATAGTATGTACCATCTCTCCTGAGGAATAAGTCTTTCAAACGTATACCTCAGAAGACGTGGAACATACATCCTGCTCATGTGAACTCTCGAGAGAGATTGAGAGTTTTCAGCCCTGTGATTGGCTTATCAACAGCCAATCAGGAGCGCCGTAAGGGACGGGCCTAGACATCAAATGCGTGGTTGAAGTGAATTTACTACAGCAGCAATTAAACAACCCTTCTTCTCTTCCCTTGCATTTCCAGTCGGGAGATTCTGGATGACGGGGGTTGTTTCGGCTAGACCCTTCGTGAGGGGGTGGGGGGGAGGTTTCCACCCTTTGTTTACACCCACTCTCCCCCGAGTTCTCTGTATTTAATCACAGGTCAACCGTCAGGTACGGGAGCTCCCGGGCAATGAATTAGTTGTAGCACTTTCAGGAATTCTGGAAATCGTCGGTAAATAATTCAGGCCAGAAGTTTGTATCTGCTCATCTACCAGGTAGCGCTGGCATGAAATTTAGAAAGATCTGTCGCATATTATGGTTAAGAAGACCGTTTTTTTTCTCTCTCTCTCTCTTTTTTTTTAATAGTAAAGTCCAGCTTTTTTTTTTTTTTGCTGCAGTCTACTTTACTTTTGTTTTGTTTTTGCTGCAAAGTACTTTTGTCAAAACAAATAGTAAAGTCCACACTTTTCTTGTTTTTTGCTTTGTTGTCTCTAGGACACTAGATATTTTTTTTATTTTTCTCTACTGATTTCATAATGAAGTCGTTTTTTTATATTTTTTTTATTGAAAAAGCTTTTTTTATTTATTGAGAAAATATTTTTATTAGTTTTCTCTACTGATTTCATAACGAATTAGTTTTTTTATTTTCCTTATTGAGAAAGCTTTTTATTATTTATTGAGAAAATGTTTTTATCATTTTTTGTACTGATTTCATAACGAAGTCGTTTTTTAATTTTTTTATTGATAAAGCTTTTTATTATTTATTGAGAAAATATTTTTATAATTTTTTTTACTGATTTCATAACGGGGTCTTTTTTTTATTTTTTTACTGAGGAATTTTTTTATTTATTGAGAAAATATTTGTATAATTTTTTTACTGATTTCATAGCGAAGTCTTTTTTTTTTCTTTTTTTTTTAAATTAAGAAAGCAGACAATCATTAGGTCATCTTGTATGGTGCATCCTTTTCCCCTTTGGACCCTCTGTTGCCAATCAGATTTTTCCTGAGGATTCTGGCAACCACATACTTGTATTATCATCAACACAGAGGGAAAAAATATAGTGGTGACACGATGATCCGTATGGTTGACCTTGATCAGTGTTTATTATGGTAATAATAATCTTTATTTTATTTATATATTTATTTTTTTATTTATTTATTTATTTATTTATTTATTTATTTATTTGCATTTTCAGATGCTGTGCGCGTCCCGGGTTTGGTGAGTGTTGAGACATTATTCATACTTAGACGAATCTACCATTTTTTTAAAGGTATTCGTTGGTTTTATTTGGTTGTTTTTTATGTATATTTTCTGATATTTTTCCGTGTGTTTTCTCATAAGATCACAGGTATTATTGACGTTGTAGTTTGCACGTTTTTAGTATATTAGACTGGTTTGCTTTTATTATTATTATTATTTTCAGGATTATTTTCATTATTATTATTTTTTTTTTTTATCAGAGTCCTCTAATTCGACTGGGTGTATTTATAGTGTTGTGTTCCGGGTTGCGTCCTGCCTCATTATTATTATTATTTTTATTATTATTATTTTATTATTATTATTATTATTATTATTATTATTATTATTATTATTATTATTATTATTATTATTATTATTTAAAAACAAAACCATTTTCCAGTTTTCGTCTGAAGAAGTAAAACGAAACCCACAAAATTCCTGGGTATAACTTCTTCACTTGTATTTACATATTATTTTACACAACACTTGTACATACAAGTAAACAAGTTATACCCAGTAGTTTTGTGGGGTTCTTTTCACATTATTGTTATTAGACATTTAATTTTTTCTCTGTTGATTTACTGGTAATCATCGCAACAATGTAAGTGTCCATCAAAGGAACGTATATGAAGATGCTAAACTCACTTCTTTCCTCTACCACCGAGTCATTCATTCTCTATTTTTCACTCATCTTAACATTCGCGAGTTATGTCAAACAAGATTCCAAAGAAAAATCCATCGGGGGAGAAAATAGTTGCTTAAAGACGCGTCTGAGGATTCATCGTCAGTTTTTATATAGTTAGTTCTAGGGCTTCGATCGAAGTGGCAAAACTCATTTGTTTTTCATTATTTAGATAGAAGTCCACTCTCAACGTCGTTCGGAAGTCACGTAAAGCCGTTGGTCCCGTTGCTGAATAACCACTGGTTCCATGCAACGTCAAAACCCCATACAAACAAACAAAATTTCGTGACATTACCACGTTCCTCAAAACCTTTAGTTGATTGGTTATTTTAGGTGTTATACGGAGTGGAAGAATCCAAAGCTTATTCTTTTTTTAATATACGTTCCCATTTGAACAAGAAAAAATCTGATCATTATATATATATATATATATATATATATATATATATATATATATATATATATATATATATATAACGTAGTCTAGTCTCAAAGGATTGTCTTAAAAATTTGAGCTCAATACCATTACAAACGTAGTTGAGTTATGGTTTATTATGTGTATATATATGTATGTATGTGTATGTATGTATGTATGTATGTCATTGTATATGTATGTATGTGTATATATATATATATATATCTTATATATATATATATAAATTTATGTATATAAATCGGGTGAATTCTTTTTATTAAGCAAACCAAGTATATGGGCTGTTTCCCACACACAGTAGTAAAATTATTCCATAAATGACAGATATACTAGTTTCTTTTTATCCAAGAAATTAACGCTCTCTCTCTCTCTCTCTCTCTCTCTCTCTCTCTCTCTCTCTTCTCTCTCTCTCTCTCACACACACACAAATATTCTGCAGCATTCATACGTCATACGACCTGACAAACATGACCGGATTTTTACGTTCCAAAGAAACATTCATCATCATAAAAATATTACGCCTCCCTCCGCTCCTGTGCCGGCCAAAGTTTTAATGAGCTCTCTGAAGTTCTACAAAGCTAACTAAGGAAGCATTCATCTCTTGGAGCCTCCGGTGTTAATCATCTCTTGATTTCCTCAAGACCTCTTTCGAAATCCCTCTGTGTTAAGAGAGATTGCTACCCTCGCCTGTTGCTCTCACATTTTCTGAATGAGGTTTGACGAGTTTCTCTCTCTCTCTCTCTCTCTCTCTCTCTCTTTTTAAGGGAAATATATTGTATTTATGCACGAAGCTCTGGAATATTTTGAACCTCCATATTTTACGGACGACTTTCTCGTCCACACTTTTCACTGGACGAAAAGGGGTCTGGAATTGCCTTTTATACATCAATGAATTGTTATTGTGTAGACATTGCACGTAGTAAATCAAGTTCAAAATTTTGTTTTTATTTCTCTCGAAAATTTTACTTTTTTTTATTTTGCATTAGTTCCACTTTATCAATTGCATTATTATTCTTAGGCAGTTTTAAGTTTACGGGAAATACTGATTGCCATTAAAGTTTGAGTTCTATATCACTTGGAAAATATACTTACGAGATGCTAAGCAATAGACAGTCGCGTTTATTCACAATGCAATATATGTATATTGCATTCACAGAAAAAAATATTCTCAACTTAGTAATATTGGAGATTTAGGAAAAACATTCAAAATAGTTTAAATGCCATTGTTTTATGCGACGCCGGTGTGTGAGTATACACATGCGTGTATATATATAATATATATATATATATATATATATATATATATATATATATATATATATGTGTGTGTGTGTGTGTGTGTGGTGTGTGTGTGTGTGTGTGTATATATATATATATATATATATATATATATATATATATATATATATATATGAATATTATCACATCGAACCGTGATCCATTTATATATCAATTCAAGCTACAAATGTCCTTTATTATCTAAATTCACTTTACCTCCCAAATGATATATTTTCATATATGTACCGAAGGGGAATTTTTTAATTGATAATAATTTCGTCCCCCCATGGATCGAACCACCATCCAAGTGGACGGGGACGAAATCAGGACAGTCAGTGACGCTATCCAATCAGCTTATATATATATATATATAGATATATAATATATATATATATATATATATATAGTATATATATATAATAATAATCTTATATATATACTATATATATATATACACGCATGTGTATACTCACACACCGGCGTCGCATAAAACGATGGCATTTAAACTATGTTGAATGTTTTTCCTAAATCTCCAATATTACTAAGTTGAGAATATTTTTTTCTGTGAATGTTTTTCGAAAAGCAATTTTTCTCTTATTGAATTGGAATGGAATCACAACCTGTATTATTGGAATTTTGAAGATGGAATGTTCAATATTGTCTTGCTTGTGCATTTCCGAGTAGACTCGGAAAACAAAATCTCATCTGGTGCGTGGTGAATTACACCTACTCTCTCTCTCTCTCTCTCTCTCTCTCTCTCTCTCTCTCTCTCTCGTATTAGCAAGTAGTCTCCCCCGGGGACTTCCTCGTGGGTAAGAAAAGAGATGGAAAGGGAATGAAACACAGAAAGCAAGAATTATTACGATTATCCTAGAGCTTCTTCCTCAATTGCACTACGTTGATGCGAGTGACGGAATTCTCCTGGATCGGGAGGCTTTGTGCGTCAAATATAAGTAATGAAGGTTAATGATTCCTGTAACACGAAGTTATTGCTTCGATACTTTTAAGATCAAAATTGAATTTATCTAAAAAAAGAAAAGTTGAAAATTTTTTCCTCAAGAGTCTGAGCACATCAGTATCGTTGTGGAAATGCTGTCATTATTCTCACCCTTATATTTGACGCGCTTTGAATCGTACGTGCGATTTCTATCCTTGGGTAATTGTTCATTACTTATCTAAAACGACCTGCGTCATAATTAATAACCTAATTTGAGATGCCAAACGAAGTTAGCAAAAGCCATAAGGAATTTCATTTTCCCGGGTCTGGGTATCACATTTAGTGCTACAGTCTGAAGGTGGAATACCGAACCTCAGATTCTCTCTCTCTCTCTCTCTCTCTCTCTCTCTCTCTCTCTCTCTCTCTCTCTGCTCTCACTCTCATATTAGCTCCCTCGGCAAATATATCTCATGTTCTACACGTGATATGTTGGCGACATATCTGCAATTCCTCAAATCCCCCGAAATAAATTTTTCCGCTGATTCCACGTTGGCAGAGCGGGGAATCGAACTCCGGACTACCGAAATTGGTACGCGAGCACGTAAACCACTCGTCCAACGAGTAACTTGTCAGACCATGCAAGCGCAAGTTGTGTCATTGTTCATTTCATATTGGTTAAGCTTCATCTCCTTTGGACGACTTATTTGTCTTAGATCGTGAAGAATGTGGACCTTGAACAATATTCAAAGAATGAAAAAGAAAAAATGCGCAGAAAGAAATTATTAAAGTCACTCAAACATCCTTTCATTTAAATGGAAACTGAAATGATTAAGTCACTCAAACATCCTTTCATTTAAATGGAAACTGAGATGATCAAGTCACTCAAACATCTTTCCATTTAAATGGAAACTAAAATGATTAAGTCACTCAAACATCCCTTCATTTAAATGGAAGCTAATTCGAGTCGCAATTCTTCGCTCGAAAGAACTGCTACTTTGTCTCCCCTTTAATTCCCGATTACGGATCAGAAGTTCATTTTTGGAGGCCCGGGAGATATAAATTCCGGAGGCGGCTTTCCGGCTCAAAGGGAACAAAGGCTTTCCTCGGTTCCGGCAGAATCTTCAGTCCTCGACTAAAGACGATCGGGAAGACCTCATGCAAGAACGTCCTATGAATAGTTTTCCCTCCGGTGGGATCACATTTACCTTCGTTGAAGGTCTCTCATTTGGATGATAATTCTCTCTCTCTCTCTCTCTCTCTCTCTCTCTCTCTCTCTCTCTCTCTCTCTCTCAGGTTTACCTTCGTAGAGGGCCTTCCATTTTGATGATAATTCTCTCTCTCTCTCTCTCTCTCTCTCTCTCTCTCTCTCAGGTTTACCTTCGTAGAGGGCCTTCCATTTTGATGATAATTTTCTCTCTCTCTCTCTCTCTCTCTCTCTCTCTCTCTCTCTCAACCCTAGCCTCGACCCAAATCAGCCGGACTCCACTTAGGCATATATTAGCTGACTAGGTCAAGCGTGTCTCTATTCGTCCCTTGGAGGACTGTAATTCCTCCAATATTCGTCCTCTCCCCCTCTTCCCCCCCCCCCCCCCCCCCTTCCCCTTCCCCAGTTGGAAGCAAAATGAGCTGCCAGTGACCTGAGATGTAAGGTGGTAGAGCTCTTCGGTGACATGAATATGCACAAAGAATATGTAAGAATATATAGGAAATAATGCTGAAGGGCAAAGGCCAGTCAAGAGCGAGAACTAAGAAACGAGGGAAATGTGACCTCACCTCATAGATTAACCGAACTCGACATGCATGCCATTGAACAGACAGGGAAACCAAGCCTGTCTTTTGATATGACACTTATGCAGGGACAGTTACTGAAGTGCTACTTTTTTGTTACTCATTTACAAATTTTATATATATATATATACATATATATATATATATATATATATATATATATATATATATATATATATCCTTAGAAGACGGAGCTGCCGCTCTATGTACATCTCATCAGGGGAACCATAGGGAAAGGCATTGTACTCAGGTAACATTTATTTCGCCACGACGTTTCACGACTCATAGTCGCATCCTCAAGGCTATAATTAAAGATAAACACACGAACATTAAAACTACGCACTGCATAATTCATAAAAATTACGCAATATTTAAAAATTCAATGAACATCAACATCAGAATGCAGAACATTTAAAAATTTATGAATCTCTTAAAACAGAAAAACATACTGAGCGCTAAACTACAGTACAGTTACATTAAAATTATTTAAAAATTACAGAAAAAAAGTATACAAAAATTACGATATGGGTGTAAAAAAATTAAAAATAAATAAATAACACTAAAACAGTAAGGCTATTCTATACCTTATCCTCGCAAAGAACGGGCAGTGACTGAGAGAATTTTTAGAAAAATAAAAATAAACAAGCACTCTAGGCGATAAACAACTGAACAGAGGAGGATTGCGCATTTTAGGACGGAACCATCTTTTTTATCATAATGGATTCCAAGGTTGTTAAGTCGTTTTCGTTTTGCGTTTGGCCTATAATAATAAAATCCTTATCATTAATATATGTTTTACATAATTTAGAGTGATTTCTGATATTTGACTGTTGGGATTTGTTAATCTGCTGCCCGTTCTAAAACTTAAGCCCCTGTGAGAATCTATTCTCACTTTTAGTAACCTCTTCGTACAACCCACATAAGTCCCGTGATCACATCTCGGGCACGTATATTTATATACAACATTAGATTTTAGAAGAGGACTAAGGTGGTCTTTCGTCTTAAACAGGGATCCGATAGTCAATGGATTTTTTGGGACGATTTTTAGGTTCAATACCGGGAATTCCTTTTGAATAATTGCCAGGAACTTTTTTCTGAAGAGGTTGTCATGAAGAAAAGGGAAGCTAGCAAACATTTTTAATTTTGGGACTGTCAAAACCGTTGACACTTCTATGAATCGGGCATCAAGCATTTTCTTTAGCATTTTGAACGAAAGTTTGTCTGGAAAGCAGTTATTTTTAAGATATTGGGAAAGAAAGTTAATTTCTTCATTAAAAGTAAACTAATTAGAGGTATGGAGGGAAAGAAATTTAATTTCTCATTAAAAGTAAACCAATTAGAGGTATGGGTAAAGGCCCTGTGTAGGAGAGTTGAGATAGTATTAAGTTTAAAATTATAAAAGCAAGAACTATACTGGGTTAGGTATCAACTTTTATAGTTCTTGCTTTTATAATTTGAACTTTCGTTCAAAATGCTAAAGAAAATGCTTGATGCCCGATTCATAGAAGTGCCAACGGTTTTGACAGTCCCAAAATTAAAAATGTTTGCTAGCTTCCCTTTTCTTCATGACAACCTCTTCAGAAAAAAGTTCCTGGCAATTATTCAAAAGGAATTCCCGGTATTGAACCTAAAAATCGTCCCAAAAAATCCATTGACTATCGGATCCCTGTTTAAGACGAAAGACCGCCTTAGTCCTCTTCTAAAATCTAATGTTGTATATAAATATACGTGCCCGAGATGTGATCACGGGACTTATGTGGGTTGTACGAAGAGGTTACTAAAAGTGAGAATAGATTCTCACAGGGGCTTAAGTTTTAGAACGGGCAGCAGATTAACAAACCCCAAACAGTCAAATATCAGAAATCACTCTAAATTATGTAAAACATATATTAATGATAAGGATTTTATTATTATAGGCCAAACGCAAAACGAAAACGACTTAACAACCTTGGAATCCATTATGATAAAAAAGATGGTTCCGTCCTTAAATGCGCAATCCTCCTCTGTTCAGTTGTTTATCGCCTAGAGTGCTTGTTTATTTTTATTTTTCTAAAAATTCTCTCAGTCACTGGCCGTCCTTTGCGAGGATAAGGTATAGAATAGCCTTACTGTTTTAGTGTTATTTATTTATTTTTAATTTTTTTACACCCATAACGTAATTTTTGTATACTTTTTTCTGTAATTTTTAAATAATTTTAATGTAACTGTACTGTAGTTTAGCGCTCAGTATGTTTTTCTGTTTTAAGAGATTCATAAATTTTTAAATGTTCTGCATTCTGATGTTGATGTTCATTGAATTTTTAAATATTGCGTAATTTTTATGAATTATGCAGTGCGTAGTTTTAATGTTCGTGTGTTTATCTTTAATTACAGCCTTGAGAATGCGACTATGAGTCGTGAAACGTCGGCGAAATAAATGTACCTGAGTACAATGCCTTTCCCTAAGGTTCCCCTGATGAGATATATATATATATATATATATATATATATATATATATATATATATATATATATATATATATATATACACACACACATAATGTATGAGAACCAGAAAAGTGTTACTTTTCTGTAACACATATTTTTCAAAGCAGCCATACCTTCCATGATAATTCAATGCAATATGAGTTACTGAAAGTACCTTAACAAACCAGAAGACGAATTTACCCCCGAGTATATTGTATACGAATTTTGAAAGATCCCAAATATTTAGTTAACGATGTAAAAAGAAAATATCTCCTGTGACCAAACCTCAGCCAAAATTAGAAGTAAAGCTATTTTGCAGAAATTAATTTTTTGTCTATTGAAAATAGAGACGTATGAGGTAATTAAATAAAAAAGATGAGACGTGTTTAGACCAGTAATAAATAACCGCGAGATTTCTTTTCATAACTCTAAGTCTGTGGAAGACCTTTATGGTTTCTCCGGATGGCTAAAGATCCTTTTGTCGGCTTTTTGGGAGGGGAGAGAGAGAACAAAGGAGATCATTATCCCTGTTTTTATTTCTTCGACAGATAATTAGATTTGCCGAAGGATCTGCGCCCGGAATATAATGAAAAGGTGTGAAAAATGCTATTGGTTTAAAAGCAGCCAAATGAAAAATGAAATGAACGAACGAGACGCGTTGATGATGTGTATAGAATGAACCAAAAATAAGTGGCAAAAGAGGAGAGGAATGTGATGAAAAAGAACGAAGAAAGATTCGGGGACAAAGAGATAATATATCTGGAGTTTTATTACCAGCATTAGTGCCAAACTGCGCGAGAAAAAAATGTAGCTTGAAAGAGAGAGAGAGAGAGAGAGAGAGAGAGAGAGAGAGAGAGAGGAAAAAAACCACACACACTTATCAATGAAGTTCAGGAGGCACTTGGGCTTTAGTATGAATTGGCGATAGTCGAGAATAGCTGCAAAGGTTGGTAAATGATTTCGGCGCTGTTTGGAAGAAGGAAAAACATGGCAAATATGAAAAAGATCGTAAGTATCATGACGACAATTAGAAGCCCGGGAAGTGGAGCTTTGAATGTTGACATCTGCAGAAAAAATGGACGTGGCTGAATCAGGTATTAGTTTCTGTTGATGGACTAGAGGAATGAGAGAATACATAAAGCGTAGAAGAGGTGATTCCCATACCCCCATGGATACCCGACTGTTAATGAACCCTTCCTCTAGAACCAGAGGTTCAGATGGCAACAGTAATCGTCTTTAAGTCTCAAAAATGTCGTTACATATGGCCATGGACCTCATATTTGCTTGGTTCTGTGCACTAGTATATACAAATTTCTTTTAATAATACTATTATTATTTATGCAAGTTGGTATTTATCATATGATTGCGAATATGGGTTTAGTGCATTTAGAATACCTGTCACCTAATTACCAGCATATCCTTAAGTATCTAGGATTGAAGTTAACATTAAAACATGTAACTAAAGAGTCACGTTAGAATAGGAAAATCGTGTCAGTTCAGACCTTTAGAGTCAAAATCGTATCGCTCCATAAAAGCAATCTGACGCACCAGATAGCGCCGTTCCAGCCATTCAGTGAATGTGCTTCCATGAGTTTGCCCAGCGTTTCTATTTCCTTCTTCTTCCAGAACAGCTCTTGATTTCCTTCTTCCAGAACAGCTCTTGGGAAGAAACATTAGATTTTATCGGAAATAACGCCTTCAAAGATTTGTTTTTTCTTCAGGGATGGTGAACACCGTGATTAAGTATACAATGGAAAAACCATTGGCATGGCTTTTTAGCTATATACTTATCAATCCGTCGAGAGAGATATGAGAGTTATAAAGAGTCAAGCCTTCTTCCACAACTTCCAGAATCTCATTCCGTTTTTCCTTTAACAGATCTAGTTCTTAACATTCTTCAGATCAGAGGAATTGGCATGGCCTTCTGTTCCAAAAAGGCTGGAAAGTTGATTATACTGGAAGAATGAATGCAAATGGTTAGAAGGGACGGGTTGCTGAGCTGTTTTCTTCTTCGGGATTCTGGGTAACTTATTTAGTTCAGCTAAAGACAGGTTTCAGAACGCACACTTCTGGCTCAATGGGAACTTATTTTTACAGACGTAGGAAGCAGGTTCCTGAAAGTGCAGTGAAATATTAGAAGAAATATGCATTGAGACTGTTCGACTGAAGATTGGGTGAAGGTTTCTTTGCTGTGCTTTAGAGGGAAGCTTTGATTTATGTGATGAAAATATTGTAAGAAATTAAACTCTTGTCAGGGTCTGCTTGAAGTTTTTAAACAAGCAGTCTTCTGTTACCATATTTACAGCAAATGCAACTGCACAGGACTTTTTATGCTTTGAAAAGGTATTCCCAAGGTATAGAGAATTTTATGCATTTTACATTTTTGGCGTGTGTGTGTCTGTGTCTGTGTGAGTTGGGGGGATGGGGGAAGGGGAGGGGGCCCGAGGGGCTAAGGTAGCTTATGGTTTGAAGGCAAGTCTGTTAATGATGAAGGAGCCAGCCCCACGGGTTTCCAGAAGATTAGGGCCGTCCTGGATTTCTAAGCAAAAAAAAAAAAAAAAAAAAAAGGAGCCATTGAGGTCATAGCCAGACACAATATTACTTAATTTCGCTTGTAGATGACCAAACGAGTACTATATGCTTGTAAGATCACATTCCCATAGCTCTAGGTCTCGTCGGCTATATGCATAATTGTGCTTCTATTACAGAGCTTTATTCATGAGAATTGCGTGAACATTCCATTATATTTTATCAGTCCTGAAAGCGAAATATACCAAATTTAGCCAGTCTAATACGACCATTCTTTGAACGATAACTGTATCCGGGAGAAACTACGGCGGAAATCTAAGGTCGAACCCGTGAAAGGAGAAAGAGAGAGAGAGAGAGAGAGCGTTGCTTTGTCTCAAACGTGGGAATTCCTCTAATTCAGACTGGTTGGCAAGTAATGAGATGTTGATTGACATTTCCTTGGCGACATTTAGATTCATGAGGACTTGCCTGCACCACAGTTACGTGATCGGTATGGTCTTGGCCTGCTACCTCGGTGGCCGTAAGTTCGATTCTCGGGCATTCCATTGAGGGGTGAGAGATGTGTATTTCTGGTGATAAAAGTTCACCCTCGACGTGGTTTGGAAGTCACGTAAAGTCGTTGGTCCCGTTGCTGGAATAACCACTGGTTCCGTGCAACGTAAAAACATCGCACAAACAAACGAACGAGGACTTGCCTCCCCCTCAGCCACCGGGGTGTCATCAGAGACCAGATAATATTTTGGCTGATCAATTAGATTTAGGACGCCTTAACATTCTACACCTGCCATCTCCAGGTTGTCGCCCCAGTTTTTTTATTATTTTCGGAAGGACGTTTCGGTATTAGTTCCCTTTTCCGTCGTTAAAAGAATGCATTAGCTTTTAGAACTGACTTTTAGCTATTCATATTATTTATTATTTATTCATGTTTTGAGTGACCCGACAGTATACAGAAATTTTATTTCTAATAAAATATAGCTTAATGTTTTTAAATTTTCGTTGTTGAAACAAGGCTCTACTTGACCGTAGATTTTAGCACGTTTTGATTTGCATTAAAAGTTAGGAATATAATGTTTATAACTTGTGTGTGAAGGGAAAATCTTGCACGATTAAGCTGGAGGTCGGATCACGCCTTGTTTGGGTTAAAGTTTTCCGAGCCATCATATGAGATCATTTTATGAGGTAAGTTTTGATGCTCTTTTAACTCTTGATTCCATGACAAGATTAAATCAAAGAATTCTCTAAACCTGGATTAAATAATGTCCTCATTGGACGAGTGGTTTACGTGCTCGCCTACCGATTCGGTAGTCGCGAATTCTACTCCGCGCTCTCCCAACGTAGAATCAGAGGATTTTATTTATCGATGTAATGTTGCTCGGATCCCACCACAATAAGCTGTAGGTCCCGTTGCTAGGTGACTAATTAGCTCCTAGCCACGTAAAAATATCTAATCCTTCGGCCCAGCCACAGGAGAGCCGTTCATCAGCTCAGTGGTCTGGTTAAACTAAGATATACTTAATTTATATAATGCACGAGAATGATTGAACAATCAAATTTCCTTTCCCTGTTCACGGACGCCAAGCGCGCTAAAACTTCAAAGTCTTACTTCCTTTTCACGAATATGATATGTCTGTTTGATTTTGTTATTTAAAATACAAAGCAGAATGCCTTCGATGACCTGCACGGTCCTCCTTGTCAATCTGACTATAATTACACTCGGTGACTATACAAAAAAACTTTGTTTTTTCACTAGTTTTAAATAGGTTGTTTAAAGATGGGTATCACAGTCTTTGAATGTTCGCCTCCAGATACTTCTGATCAGCAAAGACAGAGTCATCCTAGGTCAGGATGACCTATATTGAGAATACGACGAATACGACACGAGAAGGGCCAGTTTAATTAGAGATTCTATAGTAGACTCACATCAACCGTGCATTTGACGTCTAGGCCAGTCCCTTACGACGCTCCTGATTAGCTGTTGATAAGCCAATCACAGGGCTGGAAACTCTCAGTCTCCCTCGAAAGTTTACATAGGCAGAATGTATGTTCCACTTTTCCTGAAAGACGTATCCCTCAGGAGACGTTGAACATACACCCTACTTATGAAAACTCTCTCGAGAGACAGAGAGTTTCCAGCCCTGTGATTGGCTTATCAACAGCCAATCAGGAAAGTCGTAAGGGACGGGCCTAGACATTAGATGCACGGGTGATATGAATCTACTGTATGAGAGGCTAAGTGAACGTTATGAAGATGGATCTATCAGAAATTGACTCAGATCTTCAAAACATTCCGGTACTGTCCGCCTGTTGGTCTCTGTTTGATCCCCTACTATCGCTCTGACTCACGTCAAACTTGGTTTTCAGTGCTATGTCTGTAGGAGAAATAATGAAAAATTCAAGCCTTTTAATCCCCCTTCTTGTTTTATTCAAAAGAGCGCGAGCTATATCTCTCCCTTGATCAATTTTCAATCCACGGCTATAGAGTTCCCGTGTTGTGTTTCTGTTAGCTACGGAATAAACCGAGTTATTGTGGGTGAATCATATTGATTGTACGATAAGATAAAGATAAAAAGATTGTTTGGTATAAAATTAAAACGTAGTTTGAAGTAACTAATTCCCCTTTCTGTGTTTTTTGCTTTTAAAAATCGACAAAGATAAAAAGATTGTTTGGTTTAAAAATTAAAACGTAGTTTGAAGTAACCAATTTCCCTTTCTGTGTTTTGTTGTTCAAAAAAAGTCATTCTTTTCATAATGATTTTTGCTATCTCCACTTTTATATAAAATAGGGGGAAGGAATGACCCCCTCAAAAAGTCAGTCAGTTTTGGGTTGATAAAAGATTCGCTGGAGAATAAATCCTGATAAAAGACGGAAACATCTTTGACAAGCCTTTAAAAAAAACATACACAGATGCGAAAAGGGTATAAAGAAATGTCGAAAGAACAAATGCAAGAATTGGCGAGAAACAAAGGAGGAAAGGGATCGGAGGTGAACCCAGAAACAAATGACAGAAGGGGGAGAATCGTTGTCAATGATTACGGAACAAAGGCGCCCAAGGAAGAGAGATCATGGGAATTGCAAAATCTTGCATTTTTACCATCCTTTTTCGACTCGCTGCTGCACTCAGAGAGGGTCCAAGAATTATATCCGGTCGTGGTTCTTTACAAACGTAATCACACACACTCACACACACACACACACACACACACACACACACACACATATATATATATATATATATATATATATATATATATATATATATATATATATTATATATATATATATATATATATCTATATATATATATATATATATATATCTTAAAAAGGGCACGGTAGTGAATTGTTAATCTGGGCTCTTTCCGGTTAGAGACAGGCTGCTTAGTGACAAGCGCTAGATTCCCCGAAGAATGCTGAAATGAAAAACAACCAGGAATGATGACCAATACAATTTGAGGTCGGCGACGCCTCAGAAATCATATGCTTTGGACATGCGGCACCCGTGGTTGCTAGGCGCCCCGCAGGGCGTGTCTG
Organism: Macrobrachium nipponense; assembly: GCF_015104395.2. NCBI lineage: Eukaryota > Metazoa > Arthropoda > Malacostraca > Decapoda > Palaemonidae > Macrobrachium > Macrobrachium nipponense. The sequence continues at coordinate 24,020,799 of NC_087213.1, read as the reverse complement.
CATGTGTGTTCGTAGCATACGATAAATGGCTGTGATGATGAGAAATAGGAATAAGAGAGGACACTCTTCGATTACTTGTGACAGTGTGCGGAACACACCTGGAAGAGGTGTTGAGAGGTGTTACAAGGTGTTGCAGACCCATCAAATAAGGTAACGTAAGACAGGACTTTGAAAAAGTTAACCTTTGAAGTGATAACAAATTCGTGGGAGAAAGAGAAGTGGGGTGCAGTACACATTCCTTTTGATTAACTTTCACAAGCGAAGTGGTGTAATAATTATGGTCTCTTTATTTCAGATGGGTTCAAAGTCACCATATAGGAAAATGGATTCTCTAAGACGTATTTGACTTATTAAAAATGATGTGGTTAGTCGGACATAGGGAGATTACAGGGGGTACTTACTTAAACCTGATTTGGGAGAGGAAAATGACAGTTTTACGGTTTTTTGGGTCAGAGTTAATTCATTTAATTCCAATTTAATTCATTTTGTTCCATTTTAATGTTAGCTAATTTGGGAAATAAAAAGTAAATTTTTGTATCTACGGGAATTCATTTCAGCCTAGTCTTGCATTTCAGCTAATGCCCAGAGAGATTCAGCCACAGATCGAGGGTAGGTAGTAGTCTGATAACTGTGTTTCATTTTGTCTAAACAAGTATCATTTGGTCCACATTCAGTTTCAATGGGGAAAACCCCAGAATGATAGTTTTCAGAAACTTGAGGATGCGTTAATGAATCCCCCAGTTCTTAAATTTCCACATTTCAGCAAACCATTCACATTAGTGACTGATGCCAGTCAAGAGGGAATAGGTGCTCGCCTTATGCAAAAGATTGATGGGAAATTCAATCCCATAGTATTTTATAGCAGGAAGTTTAGGACAAGGGGCAGCATGAAAGATTAATGGGTACCATAGATAAAGAAGCCTTTGCAATAGTATCAAGTTTGATTCATTTTAAAATGTTTCTGATGGGGAATAAAGTAGAAGTCCTTACAGACCACAAGCCATTATTGGATCTTTTTAATAAGCCCGATTTCTCACCTAAAAGAGCTTGAGGGTTTTTAACTATCAGGGACTTCGATGCAAACTTCAAATATATAGAAGGCAAATTAAATGTAGTAGCAGATGCCCTTAGTAGAAGTTTTTATGACATGGAAGGATTTCAAGTTGTGTTAGTCACTAGCGATTCTATACAATGGGATATGAGTCTCATAGAAGAGCAAAGGCAAGATGAAGATGAAATTTTGGCAGACGCAAAAGCGTTTCTCAGAGGGTAATTACTCAGGGAACGTTATAAGTTACCTTTTTCGGGTTTAGAATTAGAAGGTAATCTGTTGGTCAGGAAAATTAAATATAAATTAAGGAGTTGGTTGTTGTAACTAATATAATATCGTGCAGTTGTATTTTTTTCTGGTTTTGCAAATTGGTGGTGAAATGTGTTTAGTCAGTTTAATGCAATGTTTTTTCCACTTTCATTTCTTCTACTATTTTTCTTATTATGCACAAACTGTGGCGATTTGGCATAAAAACTAGAGGTAATTATTTCACGAGGAAAAATGGGGTGGAAAGTATGGCAAATTTCTGTTAAGCTGAGAAGTATTATAACAGGTCCATGTGGTGGTCCCTGGCAGTATTGGTTTATTGGGGCTGAATTTTTTGTTGCTATAATCTTTGGTGGTGGATTTTTTGTGGTTATAATTTTTGGTGATGATCTGTGGTTTTACGAGCCAAAGGGTTCTTTTGGTGTTATGGCTCTTGGGGGGTGGTAATACTGCATTGTGGTTTTATGGGTCCCTATGAAGGGGTTGTATTTTTATATTCACCAGTGATTATATTGGGCAGTATATAATTGTTGAATTGTGGTTTTCTGTGGTTTATATCCCGATTTGAGCACATGAGGTATTCACTGGTGGATTAATGCTGATAATGCTGTGATGAGACCAGTTGCTGATTTTTCCTTTTGGAGATGATTACTTGGAGGTTTGCACTGTTTTCAGGGATGTCCATAATAACATTCCATGGGGATAAATGTGAGGGGTTAATTCGAGTCGATAGGATATGTTGCGGCAGCAAATTCCGTAACGTTACATACTGCGTTTTATATGGAAAAGCGCTGGATTATATATGTATTTTTTTTCTCACCGTGTACATTTTGTAATGGGAAAAGTTGAATTATTATTATCATTTTTTTCCTACGTGGGAAACTCGTAATCGGGGTTAAGTCTTACATAGCATTTCTATTATAGACAGGAGGTAGAATTTATCTGGGTATATGTATCAGATACAAGGGGTATTCGGCATTATATTTGATGGAGGTTAACTATATAAACAGTACAGGGGTTTAGCTGTATAGACGTTATGGGGGTTTTTGATAGTATATTTGTCAGATATAGGATTACTTATGAGGATTCATTGGGTAAAGATCATATTTTGTTTTAGTGAGGAATTTTTAACAATTGACTATGAGATTGGGTATATTAGTTGATGACCGATTCATGTGTTAAAGCAAGACTTTAGTTATTCTATGATCATGTAGACTTTTCAAATACGGACACACGATGACTAGAGAATTCCCAGCTTTGACGATGGAAACAGCTTGGTTCTACAGTACCAGAGGTCGGATCTACACATGAGCGGCGATGTTACGGATCGCCTTTGCAATGGACGAGATGTCGTTGGTGGATCGTCTCAGGATATGTTCTGGGAAAAATCAGGAGTCTACAATCTTCTACGAGGCGGGTGCAAGACGCACTTGCATGGGAGTCACAGGATACTTCAAGTTGACAACGAGGTGGCGGTTATGATTCCTTCATCGGAAGATGTCGAATCTACAGTTCAGCGCCAGGGGTGTTGGATACACCTACAGGGGTCGCAGACGCTGAATAATGGTGCATGCTGAGTTGTTTCGGGATGGTTCACGCGCTCAGCCAGCATCTACAAGTATTCGACAAAGGTGTTCGTGAAACACTTACTTGGAACCCCGAGGCGGTTCAAGTTCCGCCTACACCGAAGAAGGTTACGGTTCCACCGCTAGAGGATAATGAGGATGATGAATTCCTCTTCGACGAACGCTACACAGTTCCAGTGATTGCGGTTATGGTATCCATAATGATACTCGAAATATGTGTTATAGGGGCTATCTTGCAAACATTATGAACCAGTATATACCAGTTGCTGATGTGGTGTGCGACGGGAGTGCACAAAAGACATAGGTGACCAATCCATCTTAAAAAGGGCGCGATAGTGAATTATTAATCACAGCCCTCTCCGGTTATAGACAGGTCGCTTAGTGACAAGCGCTAGATTCCTGGAAGAGTGCTGAAATGAAAAACAGCCAGGAATGATGACCAATTTGAGGTTGGCGACACCTCAGAAATCACATGCTTTGTACATGCGGCACCCGTGGCTGCTAGGCATCCCGCAGGGCATGTCTGCATGTGCGTTCGTAGCATACAATATATGGCTTTGATGATGAGAAATAGGAATGAGAGGGGACACTCTTTGATTACTTGTGACAGTGTGCAGAACACATCTGGGAGAGGTGTTGAGATGTGTTGCAAGGTGTTGTAGACCCATCGAGTAAGGTAACGTAAGACAGGACTTTGAAAAAGTTAACCTTTGAAGTGATAACAAATTTGTGGGAGAAAGAGAAGTGTAGTGCGGTACACATTCCTTTTGAATAACTTTCACAGGTGAAGTGGTGTAATAATTATGGTCTCTTTATTTCAGATGGGTTCAATGCCACCATACAGGAAAATGGATTCTCTAAGACGTATTTGACTTATTAAAAATGGTGTGGTTAGTCGGACATAGGGAGATTACAGGGGGTACTTACTTAAACCTGATTTGGGAGAGGAAAATGGCATGAGAACAAGCAGTCATTTGGAAAATTAAGTTATATAACACACTTTTGTGTGTGTGTGTGCGCACGCGCGTGTGTGTGTAGCCCAGTGATTCCAGTGACATTCCAGCAATCTAACTTGAGAGTAGTACGAGATTCTGACTAATTTGCTCTCTACTGGCTACTTGCGACGCCGCCCCACTAACTAATAATAGTAGTGGCAAACCATTTTTTAATTATGTCATGGGCGTTCAGTTGTTCATCAGCTCAAATAGGGCGATGCAGTACGAAAAAGTATAATTTTTGGTTACGATTTGTTGCACGCAAGGTTCACTTATGTAGCCTCTCTCTCTCTCTCTCTCTCTCTCTCTCTCTCTCTCTCTCTCTCTCTCTCTATATATATATATATATATATATATATATATATATATATATATATATATATATATATGTATGTATGTATGTATGCATGTATATATATAATGGTGTTATTCAATCTGACATGAATGGCTACATTTTTTTTTATCAAAAATAAATGTATTCGCAAAGTGATACTGTGATCGCGGCTAATAATTATACTGTACTAACCTTGTTTTCCCAATTTTGTCTTGTTCTTTCGAAAAGTAGCTTGCCTGTTGGTTGCACATAATTCTCTTTTATTGGTGCTAGACAATTTCAGAAAAATGTGATGTTAACCGAAGACAGTATTTCACTGAGAATGCACCCACCCCGCGAATGTATTACTGTCAGAGATGCGTCCTTTACACGTCAAACTCTCGTCAGTGTTAGCCCTCTGTATTCTCTTAGTTAAACCTCTCATAAAGTTCACTCTGGCATGATATAGTATCCCTCCCATCTCAACGAATAACTTCCTTTCGCTGTACATCCATACATATTCTCTTTCTTCTATCTTACTGCTCACCCTCTCGTAACAATTGATTCTTAGCGCGACTGCTTTGAGGTTTTCCTCCTGTCACACCTCTCAAACCTTTTCACCGTCAATTTCCGTTTCAGCGCTGAATGGCCTTAGTTGCCCCAGTGCTTGGCATGATGCCAAAAGTCTGTAAATCAGTCAATCGACGAATAACTCTTAGGTTAGAAAACTCTTATGTTAAGTCAGTATTGAAATGAGGCTTCCAGAACGAAATGTTATTTTCACCAAGTCGATCAGGCTACTTGTATATTAGTCCTGAGTTTAGGTAATGGTTAATTATATCTTATTTCACCTTCGACAAAAATGATACCACATTTCCTGTCCAATTTCCAGGGTTGTATCATGTCAGAGTTTAACATTCGTGTAATTCGCGATCTTCCTTTATACCTGATGGCAGCTACTAACGCGATGACTCAAAATATAGCTGCTTTAAAACGTTTCTGAACTACGTGATTGGATATGAAACATTTTGTGTGAACTATTTCTGGAAAAGGAGATCTTCAAATGAATGAAAGGACCTTTGAGGGGAAAATGAATTATGATATTTCTTCATGAATATAATTTTCCACCTACGAAGACTCATACATTTGTAATGCATAAATTTTTATCCGTCTGAATTAATGATGGCTAAAAATGCAAAGCTGGTGGTATCAATAGGGAATTCCGTTGTTCCATAGTAATCAGCTTTATTTTTTCAGAGCTAACGATAAAAAACCAGGATTTATGGTTCGCATAAAATAGTACATGGGTAACTATCATGTACCGATTGTAATCTTGTTTGGCATGCGACTCATTTTGACTCAAATTCTGTGTGTAAATAAAATGAAAATGTAGCCAATGTGCGCAAGAAAACCCGACACGTTAGATATGTACGTATATGTGTGTATATAATCTATCTATCATATATCTATCTATATAAATGTATATATATATATATATATATATATATATATATATATATATATATATATATATATATATATTGAGAAGAGCTTAAGAAAGAAGATGAGTTATTCCTGTGGATGGAAGATGAGTATAGAGAGAAAATCCCCAAGTCCTCTAAGCAATTCAATCGTCGATTTATTAGTCGATAAGTCTAATAAGAGTTCAATATGTATCATAGTCTTGAAGTTGTGGAGACGCGAATGTGAAACTTTGGCGGTTCCAAAATCAAGAGCCCGTGCTGGTAGTACGTGGCCAGCTTACTGTCGAATTAGTCGACTGCCGAAGCCAGGAGGAACTTGCTGATCGATACTCACATTTTCTCAAAATGAATTATATTTTTACCATCCACTAATAACAAGTAAAACCAATTGTATTTGAGCATTAATTTTCTGTAGAAATAATTCTCTCTCTCTCTCTCTCTCTCTCTCTCTCTCTCTCTCTCTCTCTCTCTCTCTACCGATTTGGCAGTCCCGAGTTCGATTCCCCGCCCTGCCAACGTGGAGTTAGAGGAATTCATTTCTGGCGATTAGAAATTCATTTCTCGATATAATGTTATGCGGATCCCACAACAAGCTGTAGGTCCCGTTGCTAGATAACCAACTGGTTCCTAGCCACGTAAAAAAATATCTATATAATCCTTCGAGCCAGCCCCTAGGAGAGCTGTCAATCAGCTCAGTGGTCTGGTTAAGCTAAGAACTGAGATACACTCAACTCTCTCCATCTCTCATTTCTTCCACGCGTCAACAGTGAAAATGATGAAGAAAAGATGATTAAATTAAATGTCGCTGGAAAGTGAGTATCTAAGTACCTAATGGGCAGTAATATGGACTTAATAGTCTGCCTATAATTCAGTTGTTATGTCTAGACTGTCTCGTAATTGAGTTGAATAATGGACTCTAGCGCCACGTGTAAACTGAAGAGGACTAAACTCAATGACACTGGGAACGTTGAAGTAGGCGACTCGGTGAATACTGAGAGATTTGGAAGACCAGAGGTCCATACTAGGCCTCTTGCTCACTTTCACGCCGTACCACACTTAACCTTTGGGCAATGGGCATTGCTGGTACTGGCATGGGGCAGGCTTAATGTAAAACAGGCCAACCAGTTTACTTGTGGTATTCGAGCACTCGCGGATGCAATTTTTATTTTAGAAGGAAGAAAGAGAGAGAGAGAGAGAGAGAGAGAGAGAGAGAGAGAGAGAGAGAGAGAGAGAGAGAGTCCAAAGACTCTTAGGTACTGGGGAGACCACAGCCATACTTAATTTACATGTTTTTCACTTGGAATTTTCCTCTAATAGCCTCTGCTCTCTCAACTATTTTTATCCTTTACTCTTGAAGCTTACAAGAGCAATTAAAAACGTTGTGACCGTGAGCAATATAACACCCACCCCCTTTTTTTAGCGTCAGGAGTTCGTTAATGTTGCCATATCATGGTGGATTGGAGGGATTCACAAACTGTCAATTTAACCATTTTTCAGTTGACTCTAGCAATGGCACTCCGAGGATCCATCTCAACATTCTTATCTCTGTTCTGTCTAGGGCTCCCCTCTTTTCTGCGCATTGGCCTCTTTCAAGTACACTGCCCACGTTCTATGCATTACCATCTTTCCTGTGTATTGCCACGTTCCTGCGCCATACTTCAGCACTGGTCTGATCACTGTTTTGTAGGCTTTATTCCTCAAGTCTCAAAATAATCCCCTCGTCAAGGATCACTCCCTGAAACCTCTCTTCATTTAGCCCAAGAAGCCGGTTTAATTCCCTGCTGCACCTCCTCCTCCATCTCACATCACCCCTCTTCGCTTGACAGAACTCATGTACTACTCGAAACTTGGCTGTAATTCCTAGCCAACTCTCGACCTTACATGTAGTAGTTCCTCCCTTCCCTCTTTAATGCTTAGGGTTACTCCTGTTTTTGCGGCGCTGGCTTTGAGTCCTTCCATTCCCTGTACCTCTCTTCCAGTTCTACTTCTGTTTCTGCCGTTGGAGGCAGGTCATCTGCAAACAACAGGTCCTTTAGCGTAGAACTTCTTAGTAAAACGGCTACCTGTGGATGGATCACTTGGTATAAATGCCTCCATTTTCTGTAACTTTTCTCATTCATTACCTACCTGAAGAGAGAGGCAGCAGTCTCTGAAACAGTACTTACTTTCTATATTTTGGCGTTTTTATGGTTTTTTATGGGCTCCTTTTATTATTATTTTATATATATATATATATATATATATATATATATATATATATATATATATATATATATATATATTTATATATTTATATATTTTATATATATATATATATTTATATTATATATTTTATATATTTATATATATATATTTATATTTTTTATATATTTATGTTTACATATATTTATATATTTTATATTTATATATTTTTATTTTTATATATATATATATATATATATATATATTATATATATACATATATATATGTACAAGTCTCCTTTCTCCCAGCGCGAGTTTCCAGCTGCTGACCTTCATCCCCAACTCCCCAAGTGAGGATTGGCCCAGCAACAGCGAGATCCGAGACACCTGACATTTTTAAAATCCGGCCTCTGATTCTTTGATGACCTTTCGCAAAGCCTTCACATTTTAAGTCCCGTTTCCCTTTCGTCAGGTGAGAGTCGGGGATGTGAAAGTATGTGCAAGGTGGAGTTCCCTTCTCCTTAAGCTTAATTTCCTCAGGGAGTTGATTGCATTACACGGAGACAAACATCAGTTGGAGGATGCTGGTGTTTCCTCTCTCTGTTTATAATGCATGTGGGAAAAGAGCTTAGGAAGTCGAAAGTCGGGAGCATTTGTTGACAGTGAACATATCAGATTACGGTGACCAAAAGTCACCTCGTATGAAGAGTACCTTGTTTCAGAATGACAAAATTCAACACCATAGCGGAAGGTAAAACAAAAATTATCATACAATTTATAACACATTTTCGCAAATCTAGCCAAAGCAGTTGGTATAAACGTTAAGCAGAAAACAAGTATTCCATAAGCGTCCGTGTGTTTTCACTCGCTTTCCTGTGAGAAATGTAGTACATTCTCATATATAAAATATCGAAACGGATGTTGTCATGTCATGAAGGCAGTAATTTCTTTTTATCGCGCACGGGCATGATCTATAGGTATTTGGGTGGCGCCCCTCTGAGTACAAAGTTGTGGAGGACTAAAAAAACGACAGTTAATCTTAGGATAATTACGGTACTGAAGTCTGAAAGAGCAGAGGGTTAATGCATAATATGGTCGTATCATAGAAACTATTTCAGTGTAATGCGTTTAAAATTGGTGATGGAAGCAGGCTAACACTGGGATGACCGCTGCCTCCTGCCCTACTACCCAGTACCCAGTACCCAACCCCCCAAGTGCCAACCCTAGTGCCCAGCTTATACTCCGGTCCAATAACAATTATGATTTTATAAAATACCTAGGAAATCTAGGGATTACGTGAGGCCGCGAGTGAAACTGTATTCCTATGAACTTTATAAAAAATCAGTAATTTCATGATATCACTGATTACACTACTCCCTTGTAACTTACAATATTTAAGTATACATGTTTCCGCATTCGGCCTACCCATTGAGGTGTTAGAGGTGGTTCGGAAGTCACGTAAAGACGTTGGTCCCGTTGCTGAATAACCACTGGTTCCATGCAACGTAAAAACACCATACAAACAAACAAACAAACATTCGACCTACTTATTTTTGTACGAATAGTAGAGACCTGGGGTTAATGTTGCTTTTTGAGTAGTGCGATGGAAAACAAATAGCATCTAAAATTGACATCATAATTATGCAGAGACCCATAATTGCCTTCAGATTGTTTACCTTTGTGATTGCAATTTGCAGCAATGCAATGCTGTACTTCCATTCACCGCTGACAAACGAGTACTGAACGTACTGATTTAATGTTTACTGCGATTAGTTGGTTCTTCGGAAGGTATTTTAAAGACAATAAAATGCTACTTACTCTAATCTTCTACTTCTAATGGGCGTTACGTCTGTCCGTCCATCTGTCATTCAATCACGGCCAAACGGCTGATCCGATGGATATGAAACTTAGCAGGGTTATAGTGGGAGCCCTAAGATGGTTTATAATACAGTTTCATCCTACCTCCCCTACCCGCCTCCGAAGGGGGTGGGGGTGAGAAGGGATGCCCTAAAACGGAGCTGGTTCTACCCGTGAAACGGGGCTGGTTATGTCCGTAGACTTAGTTACTTTACGAATTTATCATACATAATTTCTGTATACATATGTTTGCCAGTAGTAATAATGATATGAAAAAAAAAAAAATTATAATAACGGTATCCTCGGACTTCAGGGAAGTGAAATAAACAGAAAACAAAGTTATTGCGAAAAAAGTTACGAGTGAAAGAAGGAAATCATAGAATGACGACAGTATACACGGATTTAAAAGCAATACTCTCGGACAGAAAGAGCAATCCATTTTTAACAAGCGACTGTTCCACTCTGACACCTTCCATTTTTGATGGCCCTCTGAAAGCTCGGCTGCCAACAAAATAGGTTTACCGAAAACCTGTGCAAGTGGAAGGAAGCTTCATTTCTCGGTGATGGCTGAGCATTGTGTTACCCGAAAAAACATCGAAAATATGCTGTGAATCATTTTTTAGGAAGCGTTAAAAAAAAAAAAAACACACACACACACACACAACACACACACACACACACACACACACACACCACACACACACACTTCAAAGCCAACCAGTAATTTCTGTTTTGATTTTCCTGTTTGCTTCGTTATTCTGACGTTATGGGATTTACAGTCAGTCAGAGTTGTCAGCAGACTTGTTTGAGAAGCGAAGTCGTGAATAACAGCGACGTGGCGATAATTCGAAACATTTCCACAAGTCAATGTACAAGGATATATTTTCATTAGGCCCTTACATAGACCGCCCATCGGAAAGAAAAACGAGAGGACGTATCGAAGTGTCTAACAATGAACAACGCGATAGACTTGTCTAGCAATTGTGGGGTCTCGCTATGTGAGTGTGAATTTTAAAAGTATCATGAACACGGACGCAAAGATAGAATTCCAAAGATTGGACTTAGAAGGGAAAGGAATGATCATCATATGACGCATGTCGGGGAAATGCTAATCTCATCAGTTAGCCAACATTCTATGTTCCTTTTAAGGAAAGATTGAGCAAAGACGCCTCAGGCATCAAAAATACTAATAATCCACATTTGGGGCGGAAAGTTTGAATCACTGGAAAATCTCCCGAGTCAAGTTTGAATAACGTATTCAACATAACTTTTATGTTGATGTTAACACCATTAAACAGCTAAGTTTTACTTAATTTAGCTAACAGCAGGTTTCGATAGCTTAAGACTTAATTCATTTCCTCATTGGCCGAGTGGGTTATGTACCCGCCTATCACTTGGTAGCCCGAGATCGCTCCCCGCTGCCTCCAATGCTGAACCAGAGAAATTTATTTGTGGCGATTAGAAATTCGTTTCTCTATATAGTGTGGTTCGGATCCCACGATAAGCTGTAGGTCCCGTTGCTAAGTAACCAACTGTTTCCTAGCCACGTAAAAAAAAAAAACTAATCCTTCGGGCCAGCCCTAGGAGAGCTGTTAATCAGCTCAGTGGTTTGGTTGAGATAGGCTTAAGACTCAATGCTTTCGTTGGCACTCTGAAAAAGAGAAGAATAAAATCGAATAGGATAAAAATTTCTAAAAACTTGAAAAAAAAAAAAAAATTGTTTCGTCTCGTAACAGATACGAAAAACAACGGAACGAATGTTGTTGTTTTTTTAAAATATCCATCGCCTCTGTCGTGAATAGTAAAAGATCGTTTTTAACTCAGGCGTGCAAAATCGAGACAGAAATTCAATTAATATGCAAATTTACACTCGTCGTGAAATTTACATCAAGATTTCTCGTATAGTTGCTGTATTCGCGATTAAGTGCAGAAAAATGATTGAAGCCTGTCCAACGGGTTTATAAGAAAAATTATTATTAATTTTTTATTTTTTACTCGTGAAAAAAACGGGCATTAAATCTGAATATGTGCATCTCATTATGAATTGAAGATTATTAAACCTTAAGAATTGTGTATAAATATATATATATATATATATATATATATATATATATATATATATATATATATATATATAATATAAAGCGAGGTTAATAGCCCTGTCTAGAATAATTATGTATCGGCGTCAGTTAATCCGATTTTATCTTTGGCCTGGGCAGTTAGTCGACTGTGGGTTATCGTGACTATGGTTGAGAAGGCCGTAGGGCAGTGGTTTTCAATCTTATTTTAGTGGTGGCACCCTAACTAATGTGATTTCATACAGTGGCAAGCCTTCTTGACCATCCCACTATATCGCATGAATTAACTTCTTATTTAGTGGATAAAATGATTATCCATACTAGAAAACCAAAATCAGCACACCATACACACACACACACACACACACACACACACACATATATATATATATATATATATATATATATATATATATATATATATATATATATATATATATATATATATATATATATGTGTGTGTGTGTGTGTGTGTGTGTGTGTGTGTGTGTGTGTTAATATATTAGAGAAGACAGACTTATAATAATTATAGAAAGACTTCTGCAATTTTTTCTTTTATAAATGTTCATTGAGATGGTCTAGCCCAGATACAAATTCGAGACAATCTTGCGGCACCCCTAGGCACTGTCTGTGGTACCCACTTAGAGAATCACTGCCCTAGGGTTTGTCTCCCTATCCAGAAAGATCTAAGAAGACTATTATCTTTTATTTCTAAAGATTATTCATAATGCTAACCGATTTACGGACTCGGGATAATACAGTTGAAATACTGCTGGAAATGAGGTTTCCCATGGCGATTTCTTTCTGACATAACTCGCCATTATGCGCTCGATTCATAATGCACCGACAGTTTTTGCAGCCGCAACTCGAAGTGAGGCCTTGAGAGTATTATTGCCCTTGTTTCCGACGTTCATTAGTCGATCACTCACCTTGAATGCCACTGTATATCTATTGTCCCCCGGGCATCTCTGAGAGGAGCATTTAGCCGTCTTTCCAGTCTGCTCTCTACTATAACGACGATGTTGCTCTTGGATATTCCTTTGTATAATAATTTCCTCTAAAAAATTTGGGTTAGGTTCCAGCACAAAAAGGGCGTCGAAGCAAGATTTCATTGCTTACTGGTTGAATCTCTCTCTCTCTCTCTCTCCTCTCTCTCTCTCTCCTCTCCCTCTCTCTCTCTCTCTCTCTCTCTCTCTCTCTCGTGTCTACGTGTATGTATGTCAGACCACAAAACACATCAGGTAAGGGTGACCGACTTCACTTTGTGACCCTTACCTAATATATACAGATAAACAGATAGATACAAAAATGGCTGCGAACAGCTGATTCAAAATAAACCCAATTTGCAAACACACACACACACACACGCGCGCACACACACACACACTCACACACATATACTCTATAGTAGATATAACAGCCATCCCTAAATATGTTTACGAACAGCTGATTCGAGAATAAGCCCAATGGGCACACATAAACACAAACACACACACATAAGCACAAACACATATACTCTATCGTAGATACAACAGCCATCCGTAAATATGTTTGCGAACAGCTGATTCAAGAATAAACCCAATGGGAAAACACACACACACACACACACCTCCCCTCGTTGTTGAAAAAACAGCAGCTCTTAACCTGAGAGGCTATGTGAATGCATTGTCTCGCCTCGACAGAATCAAGCGAAAGACTTCCAAAGCATCTTACTCGTAAAGCCTTCATCCTGGACTTCCTGTACTGGAAGGCTGATCTTATATGGGCTGGGTTAAGGAAATCAGTTACCTTTGTATTGTGTGTATTGCTTTAGTGAGAAAGACGAACATCAAAGAAAGGAATGAGGATGTTTGTTTTGAAAATACAGATTTTTTAAAAATATATTTAATGCTGTAGTGCAGATTTTATTATACCAGTAAGAGCATTGTATACATCCTTTAAAATTATCATTAGCAATTTGGTGAGACAGTGCACTGTGCGTTGAAAGCTATTTCTATTTGAAAATGAATACAGATTGAAATTGAAAAGCTTCATCGTATACAGACAGTGTTACGTTTTTTTTTTAATGAAGTGTTACAATGTTATTTTTAATAGAGTGTTACAATGTTATTTTTAATTAAGCATTGTTTCACGAAGGTCTGTTCACTTTTCAACAGGAAATTTTATTTTAATTACAAAACAATGTAATGTAATGCTGTATGAAACTTTCAGCCACAACCCGGTGGGTCCTTCGTTGTTGGTACATATAGCGGTGACAGACGTATGATTATGGCTGACTTTAACCTTAAATACAATATAGACTACTGAGGCTAGAGGGCTGCAATTTGGTAGGTTTGATGATTGGAGGGTGGGTGATCGATATAACAGTTTGCAGCCCTCCAGGCTTAGGAGTGTTTGCGACCTGGGAGCGGTCAGAAAAAGTGCGGACGGGCAGACAAATAGCCATCTCAATAGTTTTCTTTTGCACAAAATTGAAAAAGACATTTAGAACCCAGATAAGAAAAGAGTGAAAAATTTAACCAAATAATAAGATAAGAAAAGAGTGAAAAATTTTACCAAATAATATTCAATAGTCTTCTAGTCCTCTCGTACACGCTATTATTATTATTATTATTATTATTATTATTATTATTATTATTATTATTAATGTGCCTTGTATTGTTGTTCACTGTCTTTCTTACATAGACCAGAAGGCCGTATGCCATCTTGACATTCTCCATCATTCAATTGCCGTTCAGTTAATTTCTATGTGGCACAACTGGAGGATGCAGACTGTTTCCACACTAGATCCGTCTGTGTTACATTGAGATGAATCAGTCAGTCGCTGAAACGTGACGTACCGAGCATTAATGGGACTTGGGTGGCTGAAGATAATTTCCTTTCCTTGGGACGAGGGACCTGGGAAATAGCCAAAGAGTCTGTAATTAGCCAAGTCTGTTCCTTGTAATTCTTCAGTTCCAACCCGAACCTCTATATTATAGATGTATTCAGCATAATCATTGGGCTGCAGTACCATCAGCACCCGGCGAATAGGGTACACGCCCCCTAAATCTAGTTTGAAGAGGGGATTGGAGTACTGTGCGGGCAAGTAGCACTCATCGATGTTCTTGGTGTATA
>NC_087213.1:23995869-23998369 GCF_015104395.2 Macrobrachium nipponense | reverse complement strand
ACAAGATCAGGAATACCAGATGGTTAATTATCAAAAGGGTAAAAATTAAAAGGGATAATCCAGGATTATCGGATATCACACGGTCACAAACTTAAACAGATTCTGACCCTAACCGAAATTACAAAGTATCTTTACAGTCCAAAACATGTAAAAACTGAATATATTAATTTTGTTGCTTATATTTATCTACAACTTTTTTCATTATGAAAGCATCAAGTTTAAATAAACCAAGACTTAAATTTAGAACATTTCTATTATTTGATTTGATAAAACAAGATTCAATGATATTCCTTTTAACTGTGTCATTACATGGGACTAAGGCTCTTGCTTGACTCCAGTTAATAGGATGGTCTAAATCTCTCATATGTACAAATAATGCATTCGATATTTGCCCAGTTCTCACAGAATATTGATGTTGCTTGAGGCGCTGTGAAAGAGATTTGCCGGTCTGTCCGTAATAGACTTTATCACACTTTTGCAAGGAATTTCATATATGCAGCCTGGAAGATCTTTAGAAGAATTTTTGATTACTAAACTCTTGACATTAATATTACTGAAAACAACATTTATGTTAAAAAGCTTTAAAATTCTAGGAATATCTAAAAACCTTTCATCATAAGGTAATTTTAGAATGTTATGCTTACTAAATTCAAGTTTGTCATTAGTTGAATAAAATGTTTTTCTAGCTCTTTTCCATGCCACATCTACAAAAGTCCTTGGGTATTTAAGTTTCAATGCAATATCTTAAATAGTTTTAATTTCAGCGTCAATAAACTGCGGGCTACAGACACGTAAAGCCCTTAGGAACATCCCAGAAAAAACAGATAATTTAACATTTTGATGGTGATTGGAGTAGTAATGAACAAAAGAGGCAATATTAGTTGATTTTCGAAAGACTGAAAAGGTGAAATTTCTATCATTTCTATGGACAGTTACATCAAGAAAATTCAAATTACAATTTCTTTCTTCCTCTACAGTAAATTTTATAGAAGGGACTAAATTATTGAGATTATTAAGGAATTCCTGAAGGTTTTTGTGAACTGGCCAAATACAGAAGATATCATCCACGTACCTAAACCAAATAACTTTTTGGGGCAAAATTCTTGGTAAGAGTTTTGTCTCAAAAAATTCCATGTAAATATTGCTAAGGACAGGAGATAAGGGAATTTTAAAGCTTTTTAACATAAATGTTGTTTTCAGTAATATTAATGTCAAGAGTTTAGTAATCAAAAATTCTCCTAAAGATCTTCCAGGCTGCATATATGAAATTCCTTTCAAAAAGTGTGATAAAGTCTATTACGGACAGACCGGCAAATCTCTTTCACAGCGTCTCAAGCAATATCAATATTCTGTGAGAACTGGGCAAATATCGAATGCATTATTTGTACATATGAGAGATTTAGACCATCCTATTAACTGGAGTCAAGCAAGAGCCTTAGTCCCATGTAATGACACAGTTAAAAGGAATATCATTGAATCTTGTTTTATCAAATCAAATAATAGAAATGTTCTAAATTTAAGTCTTGGTTTATTTAAACTTGATGCTTTCATAATGAAAAAAGTTGTAGATAAATATAAGCAACAAAATTAATATATTCAGTTTTTACATGTTTTGGACTGTAAGATACTTTGTAATTTCGGTTAGGGTCAGAATCTGTTTAAGTTTGCGACCGTGTGATATCCGATAATCCTGGATATCCCTTTTAATTTTACCCTTTTGATAATTACCCATCTGGTATTCCTGATCTTGTTTGTACCTGAGGCCTTCCTCTCCAATTGTACTTTAGTAGCTCCTTGACGATGTCTGAATAAAGACGAAAGCGCTTGGATTTCTGACTATCATTTTCCCGTGGTATTCGCTTATTTATGAAGTCACGTGCATCTAATATGATTTTTTAAGCATATATATATATATATATATATATATATATATATATATATATATATATATATATATATATATATATATAAGCTCTATGTTGTATGGTAAAGAATCGGCAACTATGTCAAAAACGGAGGAGAAGAAACTCTCTCTCTCTCTCTCTACATATGTATATGTGTTTGTGTATGCATACAAGCACGTACGTATGTATGCATGATGAAGGTTTGGGAGTAAGATATTTAACAAATTCGCTTAGAAACCTTGATTTCAAGTGAAAGTGATAATTGATCTAGATTCTAGAACGTGTCTGTCGTGAACGAAAAGTTCCTGAAGAGCAATTCAAACGAGAAAACATGAGAGAGAGAGAAAAAGAGAGAGAGAGAGAGGCCGAAAAGAAAGTCGTTTCCCGGACGAGACTTTTAATGAAGCACCAAAGGAGGCATTAGATTTGCAAGTCTGAGTGTGGAGGAGCGAGGAATATTATGTACTCGAAGGCCAAATGGAATCTTGCATCGTCACTCCCAGAAGGAAAATTCTACGGCTTGCATTTGTAATGAAGAAGAGAACCTCAAGTTTCCCATGGGGTTTCATTAAGTAGACAAATGTTTAGCGTGAAAT
>NC_087213.1:23990869-23993369 GCF_015104395.2 Macrobrachium nipponense | reverse complement strand
TAATATATGTATATGCGTATATATATACATTTAATATTTTCTGTAAGTGTATGTTATGTATACACCTAAACACACGTATATATATATATATATATATATATATATATATATATATATATATATATATATCTATATATATATATATATATATAATATATATATTTGTATATGCGTATATATATACATTTATATATTTTTCTGTAATGTATGTTATTGTTACACTAAACACACACGTGTGTATATATATATTGATATATATATATATATATATATATATATATATAGTATATATATATATATTATATATATGATATATAAATTAAAATATATTAAAGCTGGCTTGGTTATTGTGTGAAAATCTACCCCTTCAGATGCCCGCTGAGTCATGGAACCAAACCTGGAACTAACAGATACGTAGTATATAATTATGACCTTATATTTTACAGCAATAACTTGACATTTAACTAACAAACAATTCAATTAAAATGCAAATTGGGGAAAGGAACCGCGACCAGCTATTTGCATAATGTTATGTAGGGTAATAAAATATAGGGAAATAACGATGAACAGCGGCATGGAAACGTTTACTCTCAGGCGTTACAAAATAGTTTTTAGATTATAAGTACACTCACACACACAGGCTTATATATACATTTATATATGAATTTTTATCAAATCACCGTGATTCATATATATTCATCGAGCTACAAATGTCCTTTAATATCCAATTCGCTCTACCTCGGAATTAATATCTTTTCATATATGTTAACCGAAGGGGAATTTTTAGTTAATAATTTCGTCCTCTCGTGGGTTCGAACCAGTACTCCAGTGACATTATCGAGTCGGCCGACAAGTGAGGCAGTAAGTTGCTACCGACTCCGACCTTACAAATCTCTGACGAACACATCTCTTGCGTAAGGCTGGCTTAATCTGCTGTGTTATAAAATCTGTAACTTGTGATATCAAGACCCCTTCTGATTTTGATTGCTCCACTACGACTCGTAATCTATCCTAAATTTATATTATGTATGTATCGTATATATATATATATATATATATATATATATATATATATATATATATATATATATATATATATATATATATATATATGTATATAGATTATATATATATATATATATATATATATATATATATATATATATATAAATATATATATATATATATATATATATATATATATATATATATATAGCTTTTATTTATATATATATATATATACATCTTTGTTTTATATATATATATATAAAGTTTTGTCTTTTTTATAAATATAATATATATATATATATATATATATATATATATATATATATATGTATATATATATGTATATATATATTTGCCTCCCTACGAATTGTAATTTAACCTAGATTTATATTAGTATATAGATGTATCTATATATATATATATATATATATATATATATATATATATATAAATTTATTTTTCCAGCAGCAGCAATTGCTCTAAAGGAGGCAGGATGCAACCCGCAACCCCACACTATAAAAACCACCCAGTCGAATAGGATGACTATGATAGAAAAATAATAATAATAATATTTAGGTAGAAGACCCCCTTTCAAACATGATATATTAAAGGAGATTGCTGCTTCAACTGCATTTATTTTATAGAAGTTCTTTTCCATTCTTCTGATTACGGCTTTTTCGGTACTATTTAGGTTGGCGAGTAACGCGCCTGTTCGATACGTATGAAAAGTCAAGGTAAACGAATTTTACGTAGTTCATATATATTGAAATCTGGTGTACACTGTCCGTAGATTAATACAATTCCAGGTACAATACACATCTATGTAAATATTCTATGCCGACGTTTCATCTGGATTCGACCAGATATTTTCAAGGCTGTAGTTTTGAGTAGACAGATGAAACGTCAGCATAAAATATTCACATAGATGTGTATTGTACCTAGAATTGTATTAATCTACGGACAGTGTACACCAGATTTCAATATATATGAACTTCCTAAAATTCGTTCATCTTGACTTTTCATATGGATCGAATAGGCGCGTTACTCGCCAACCTAAATCTTCTTCTTCTTCCTAGCTTAAACCTATTTTTATATGGGGTCGCCATTGCGAATGAGTCGTCTCCATCGATTTCTGTCCTGTGCCTCGTTCTCATTTATACCTTTCAATTCCATATCTTCCCCTACACAATCACGCCATCTCTTTCTTGGTCTTCCCTTCTTCCTTCTACCCCGCACTTCCATTTCCATCGTATGTCTTCCAACCTGACGTTCCTCCCTTCGTAACAGGTGTCCATACCATCGAAGCCTTCCTTCCTGTATTTTCTTCGATATTTCAGCTACCTTTGTCGATCCTCTTATATACTAATTTCTAATCCTATCTTCTCTTTTTACTCCCGACATCCATCTCAACATTCTCATTTCTGCTACATCCATCTTCTTCTCCTCTGTTTTCCTCATACTTGCGGGTTTCTGTTCCATATAACATTGCTGG
>NC_087213.1:23958369-23985869 GCF_015104395.2 Macrobrachium nipponense | reverse complement strand
GACCCAATAGTTAATGGGTCTTAAGATTAGTTGGCTTTTTATGGCCGGACAATATTCACGTATTAAACGTTTAACTTTGGTATAAAACGTTGTATCACTGATAAAAGGGGACACTAGCAAAGAAAGGCATTCTAGGAGCAGTTGGTCTGTTATTTTTCTCTATTAATTTATTATTTAAAAAACTTGGTTAGGTATTTGAAGAAAACCTTAGCTGGATAGCAGTTATCGGTGAAGTACTGTTGTAAAAGAGTAATCTCATTGTGAAATTCAGACCAGCCAGAGGAGAGAGAATATGCCCTGTGGAAGAGTGTATATAAAGCGTTTACTTTAAAGTTAAAACTACAAAAGCTGTAAAAATTTGTCCCTAGTCCAGTAAAAGTCCTTTTTCTAAAAATTGAGGTGTTAAAACCATCCGTATTACGTGACACTTCTATATCTAAAAAAGAGAGCTTATTATCATTTTCATAATCAATTGTAAACTTGATATTAGGGTGGGCTGAATTGGCAAATTGTAAGAAGGAATCAGCCCTGTCTCTGTCTCGAAAAAAGAATAAACGTATCATCAACGTAACGGCAGTAAAAGAGAGGATGATTAGCTAGAGGGCAATTGTCCACCAACCGCTCCTCCAGTTCACACATAAAAATATTCGCAAAGACTGGGCTAAAGGACTGCCCATAGCCATACCCATCACTTTGTACATAAGACTTCCCATTGAAAATAAGGCGGTGTCCTGCACTGCCAAAGTTAAAAGCTTCTTAAAATTGTCATAATTAAAACCATGAAACAGAATCATTATTATTAGTGAAAATCTTGTTTAAAATAATTTGAATTGTTTCTTCCACAGGGATATTGGTGAACAAAGACTCTACATCAAGGCTAACCATAAAAAGATCCGAATCTTGAGACAATATTCTTTCTTTAAATTGTTCAGCGTTATTAATGGTATAATTATTATGAGAGAACTCTGTTAATAGCGGCACTTAAGTATTTAGCCAACTTGTAATTGGGGGCGTCATAAGATGTTAGAATCGGTCTTAAAGGAACACCCTCCTTGTGTACCTTAGGAAGGCCATACATCACACCATAAGAACCACCAGTGCTGCTCAAGTTTTGATACGTATTATTGTTAATAATTTCCTGATCCAAGAGAGATTTCACTTTCAAAACCGATTGATTCTATCCTCACAACGGAAGATAGTGGCAAAGTCAGGACTACCCAAACACTGACATTTCGTAGTGTCATTTAGGATGTTTTCAACTTTCTGTATATAATCAGTCTTATTGAGTAAAACAACACCTCTACCTTTGTCCGGTCTAATAATGATAAGGTTTTCCTGTTTTCCAAGATTTTTCAGAATTTCTAGGTCCTTTTTGTTAAAGAAAGGTGTCCAGTTTGTAACTAAATTATTGTAAGTTTTATGGGCTATAGTATAAAGCTGTGATCGAAAGCTTTCCACATTGATCATTAGATTAGTGTTTACTAAACGAGAGAATAGCAGTTCCAGGGGAGCAAAAAAAACTTGCAGTAAGAAGGTTTATAACAGGGTAAAACAATATTCTAGTCCAAACGACAATAAAAACTCCTCCCTTTCAGAGAGTTGGTAATCAGAATAATTGAACACAACATCATTGTTATTAGAAAATTTTGGAATGTAAAAAATGACCTAAATTAAATAATTTCCTTTTGTGGACATTTTTAACATGGAGAACATAGGTATTAATAGATTTGTTATTAAAAAAGTATTTAAAAATAATGCAATCTAACATAGAAAAATTATCTCAGTACATTAGTCAATAATTGTGAATGTTGTTGGGATAATGTCTGATGATCCTGTTCTTGCTCCCGATCTCTAGGTCGAGTAGTTGTCTCGTTGCATCGGCATAAAATGGAGTACTGTACAGAGAAATTCTATATAGCTTGAATTTAACGAAATTCGGAACAATGTTACAAATCTTGCAGTACTGTAGAAACTCTAGATCCAATTCAGCCTTGCGGAGTTTACGGGTAACTTTTTCCAAGCTCCGGACAACACCCAGTACTGCCGGAGAATAGCGCAGTCGAACCAGTGAGTGAAAGTGGAGACTCCAGCAGAACGAGCCCGAATCAGGAACAGAACAGCCAGGACAGCGTGCAGAAGAGCCATGACGAAGTGGGAAAGAAGGACGTCTACGGAGGCGTCAGCGAAAAGACGGACAGCAATCACCTCGATATATCACAGGAAAACAGCAATCGTTCGAGATATATTCTCAAGGAAGCAAGAGAGACGTCTTCTGGTAATTTAAAAAGGCTTTATTAAGCGACGTTTTATCCGGGGTCCAGCCCCATCATCACGGCTGTAAAAAGGATTAATACACATAAATATAATAAAAAAGACTCATCCTATAACTAACATACATTAAAATTCATAGAAAACCTACTACAATGCTAAGAGAATTACCATATCAAGTGAAAGGGAGAAGACGAGTGACAAGAAGAAGAAGGAAAGGTTCCAAGTAAACATAGTTATGCCAGGTAAAGAGGGGTAGCGGTAGTTTGATTGTTTAATTTTGGAACTATTGTTTTTATGAAAAGCGATTCGAAAACAGCAAGCTCTTGAGGAGAAGAAGCCCGTGTAATGACTTAAAGTGTTTGTATTCTATGTTGAATTTGCATTTTTTTGAATGTTCCACCGAATGTTCGAGAACTTCTGAGGTGAAGACAACCGGACACTGTTCTATAACTCACCCCCCTGTGGCAATCAATGCGGACTTTAAGAAGCCTACGTGAGGCCCCGACATCAATTTCCCAAACTACATTTGGGACACGAAAATAAATAGACCGCATTGGAAGTCAGAAGAGGGCTCAGCTTTTCTTTATATCTAAATAAAGACCCAATAGTTAATGGGTTTCTAAGATTAGTTGGCTTTTTATGCCGGACAATATTCACGTATTAAACGTTTAACTTTGGTATAAAAAACGTTGTATCACTGATAAACGGGACACTAGCAAAGAAAGGCATTCTAGGAGCAGTTGGTCTGTTATTTTTCTCTATTAATTTATTATTTAAAAACTTGGTTAGGTATTTGAAGAAAACCTTAGCTGGATAGCAGTTATCGGTGAAGTACTGTTGTAAAAGAGTAATCTCATTGTGAAATTCAGACCAGCCAGAGGAGAGAGAATATGCCAGAATTCTCGAACATTCGTGAACATTCAAAAAAATGCAAATTCAACATAGAATACAAACACTTTAAAGTCATTACACGGGCTTCTTCTCCTCAAGAGCTTGCTGTTTTCGAATCGCTTTTCATAAAAACAATAGTTCCAAATTAAACAATCAAACTACCGCTACCCCTCTTACCTGGCATAACTATGTTTTTACTTGGAACCTTTCCTTCTTCTCTTGCACTCGTCTTCTCCCTTTCACTTGATATGGTAATTCTCTTAGCATTGTAGTAGGTTTTCTATGAATTTTAAATGTATGTTAGTTATTAGGATGAGTCTTTTTATTATATTTATGTGTATTAATCCTTTTTACAGCCGTGATGATGGGGCTGGACCCCGAAACGTCGCTTAATAAAGCCTTTTTAAATTACCAGAAGACGTCTCTCTTGCTTCCTTGAGAATATATCTCGAACGATTGCTGTTTTCCTGTGATATAATCGAGGGTGATTGCTGTCCGTCTTTTCGCTGACGCCTCCGTAGACGTCCTTCTTTCCCACTTCGTCATGGCTCTTCTGCACGCTGTCCTGGCTGTTCTGTTCCTGATTCGGGCTCGTTCTGCTGGAGTCTCCAACTTTCACTCACTGGTTCGACTGCGCTATTCTCCGGCAGTACTGGGTGTTGTCCGGAGCTTGGAAAAAGTTACCCGTAAACTCCGCAAGGCTGAATTGGATCTAGAGTTTCTACAGTACTGCAAGATTTGTAACATTGTTCCGAATTTCGTTAAATTCAAGCTATATAGAATTTCTCTGTACAGTACTCCATTTTATGCCGATGCAACGAGACAACTACTCGACTAGAGATCGGGAGCAAGAACAGGATCATCAGACAATTATCCAACAACATTCACAATTATTGACTAATGTACTGAGTAATTTTTCTATGTTAGATTGCATTATTTTTAAATACTTTTTAATAAAATCTATTAATACCTATGTTCTCCATGTTAAAAATGTCCACAAAAGGAAATTATTTAATTTAGGTATTTACATTCCAAAATTTTCTAATAACAATGATGTTGTGTTCAATTATTCTGATTACCAACTCTCTGAAAGGGAGGAGTTTTTATTGTCGTTTGGACTAGAATATTGTTTACCTGGTTAGGTAAACCTTCTTACTGCAAGTTTTTTGCTCCCCTGGAACTGGCTATTCTCTCGTTTAGTAAACACTAATCTAATGATCAATGTGGAAAGCTTTCGATCACACCGCTTTATACTATAGCCCATAAAACTTACAATAATTTAGTTACAAACTGGACACCTTCTTTAACAAAAAGGACCTAGAAATTCTGAAAAATCTTGGAAAACAGGAAAACCTTATCATTATTAGACCGGACAAAGGTAGAGGTGTTGTTTTACTCAATAAGACTGATTTTATACAGAAAGTTGAAAACATCCTAAATGACACTACGAAATGTCAGTGTTTGGGTAGTCCTGACTTTGCCACTATCTTCCGTTGTGAGGATAGAATCAATCGGTTTTTGAAATCTCTCTTGGATCAGGAAATTATTAACAATTAATACGTATCAAACTGAGCAGCACTGGTGGTTCTTATGGTGTGATGTATGGCCTTCCTAAGGTACACAAGGAGGGTGTTCCTTTAAGACCGATTCTAACATCTTATGACGCCCCCAATTACAAGTTGGCTAAATACTTAGTGCCGCTATTAACAGAGTTCTCTCATAATAATTATACCATTAATAACGCTGAACAATTTAAAGAAAGAATATTGTCTCAAGATTCGGATCGTTTTTATGGTTAGCCTTGATTGTAGAGTCTTTTGTTCACCAATATCCCTGTAAGAAACAATTCAAATTATTTAAACAAGATTTTCACTAAATAATGATGTTCTGTTTCATGGTTTTAATTATGACAATTTTAAGAAGCTTTTAACTTTGGCAGTGCAGGACACCGCCTTTATTTTCAATGGGAAGTCTTATGTACAAAGTGATGGTATGGCTATGGGCAGTCCTTTAGGCCCAGTCTTTGCGAATATTTTTATGTGTGAACTGGAGGAGCGGTTGCTGGACAATTGCCCTCTAGCTAATCATCCTCTCTTTTACTGCCGTTACGTTGATGATACGTTTATTCTTTTTCGAGACAGAGGGACAGAGCTGATTCTTCTTACAATTTGCCAATTCAGCCCACCCTAATATCAAGTTTACAATTGATTATGAAAATGATAATAAGCTCTCTTTTTTAGATATAGAAGTGTCACGTAATACGGATGGTTTTAACACCTCAATTTTTAGAAAAAGGACTTTTACTGGACTAGGGACAGAATTTTACAGCTTTTGTAGTTTTAACTTTGAAGTAAACGCTTTATATACCCTCTTCCACAGGGCATATTCTCTCTCCTCTGGCTGGTCTGAATTTCACAATGAGATTACTCTTACAACAGTACTTCACCGATAACTGCTATCCAGCTAAGGTTTTCTTCAAATACCTAACCAAGTTTTTAAATAATAAATTAATAGAGAAAAATAACAGACCAACTGCTCCTAGAATGCCTTTCTTTGCTAGTGTCCCGTTTATCAGTGATACAACGTTTTATACCAAAGTTAAACGTTTAATACGTGAATATTGTCCGGCCATAAAAAGCCAACTAATCTTAAGAAAACCCATTAAACTATTGGGTCTTTATTTAGATATAAAGAAAAAGCTGAGCCCTCTTCTGACTTCCAATGCGGTCTATTTATTTTCGTGTCCCAAATGTAGTTTGGGAAATTATGTCGGGGCCTCACGTAGGCTTCTTAAAGTCCGCATTGATTGCCACAGGGGGGTGAGTTATAGAACAGGTGTCCGGTTGTCTTCACCAGAATTCTCGAACATTCGTGAACATTAAAAAAAAAATGCAAATTCAACATAGAATACAAACACTTTAAAGTCATTACACGGGCTTCTTCTCAAGAGCTTGCTGTTTTCGAATCGCTTTTCATAAAAACAATAGTTCCAAAATTAAACAATCAAACTACGCTACCCCTCTTTTACCTGGCATAACTATGTTTACTTGGAACCTTCCTTCTTCTTCTTGTCACTCGTCTTCTCCCTTTCACTTGATATGGTAATTCTCTTAGCATTGTAGTAGGTTTTCTATGAATTTTAAATGTATGTTAGTTATTAGGATGAGTCTTTTTATTATATTTATGTGTATTAATCCTTTTTACAGCCGTGATGATGGGGCTGGACCCGAAACGTCGCTTTAATAAAGCCTTTTTAAATTACAGAAGACGTCTCTCTTGCTTCCTTGAGAATATATCTCGAACGATTGCTGTTTTCCTGTGATATATCGAGGGTGATTGCTGTCCGTCTTTTCGCTGACGCCTCCGTAGACGTCCTTCTTTCCCACTTCGTCATGGCTCTTCTGCACGCTGTCCATGGCTGTTCTGTTCTGATTCGGGCTCGTTCTGCTGGAGTCTCCAACTTTCACTCACTGGTTCGACTGCGCTATTCTCCGGCAGTACTGGGGTGTTGTCCGGAGCTCGGAAAAAGTTGCCCATAAACTCCCCAAGGCTGAATAGGATTTAGAGTTTCTACAGTACTACTGCAAGATTTGTAACATTGTTCCGAATTTCGTTAAATTCAAGCTATATAGAATTTCTCTGTACAGTACTCCATTTTATGCCGATGCAACGAGACAACTACTCGACCTAGAGATCGGGAGCAAGAACAGGATCATCAGACAATTATCCCAACAACATTCACAATTATTGACTAATGTACTGAGTAATTTTTCTATGTTAGATTGCATTATTTTTAAATACTTTTTTAATAAATCTATTAATACCTATGTTCTCCATGTTAAAAATGTCCACAAAAGGAAATTATGTAATTTAGGTATTTACATTCCAAAATTTTCTAATAACAATGATGATGTGTTCAATTATTCTGATTACCAACTCTCTGAAAGGGAGGAGTTTTATTGTCGTTTGGACTAGAATATTGTTTACCCTGTTATAAACTTCTTACTGCAAAGTTTTGCTCCCCTGGAACTGCTATTTCTCGTTTAGTAAACACTAATCTAATGATCAATGTGGAAAGCTTTCGATCACAGCTTTATACTATAGCCCACATAAAACTTACAATAATTTAGTACAAAACTGGACACCTTTCTTTAAACAAAAAGGACCTAGAAACTTGCTGAAAAATTCTTGGTGGAAAAAGGAAAAACCTTTATCATTTATAGACCGGACAAAAGGTATGAGGTTTTGTTTTTGGTTTTACTCCAATAAGACTGATTTATATACAGAAAGTTGAAAAACATTCCTAAAATGATCAACTACGAAATGTCAGTGTTTGGGTAGTCCTGACTTTGCCACTATCTTCCGTTGTGAGGATAGAATCAATCGGTTTTTGAAATCTCTCTTGGATCAGAAATTATTACAATAATACGTATCAAAACTTGAGCAGCACTGGTGGTTCTTATGGTGTGATGTATGGCCTGCTAAGGTACACAAGGAGGGTGTTCCTTTAAGACCGATTCTAACATCTTATGACGCCCCCAATTACAAGTTGGCTAAATACTTAGTGCCGCTATTAACAGAGTTCTCTCATAATAATTATACCATTAATAACGCTGAACAATTTAAAGAAAGAATATTGTCTCAAGATTCGGATCTTTTTATGGTTAGCCTTGATGTAGAGTCTTTGTTCACCAATATCCCTGTGGAAGAAACAATTCAAATTATTTTAAACAAGATTTTTACTAATAATGATGTTCTGTTTCATGGTTTTAATTATGACAATTTTAAGAAGCTTTTAACTTTGGCAGTGCAGGACACCGCCTTTATTTTTAATGGGAAGTCCTATGTACAAAGTGATGGTATGGCTATGGGCAGTCCTTTACGCCCAGTCTTTGCGAATATTTTTATGTGTGAACTGGAGGAGCGGTTGCTGGACAATTGCCCCTCTAGCTAATCATCCTCTCTTTTACTGCCGTTACGTTGATGATACGTTTATTCTTTTCGAGACAGAGACAGAGCTGATTCCTTCTTACAATTTGCCAATTCAGCCCACCCTAATATCAAGTTTACAATTGATTATGAAAATGATAATAAGCTCTCTTTTTTTAGATATAGAAGTGTCACGTAATACGGATGGTTTTAACACCTCAAATTTTTAGAAAAAGACTTTTACTGGACTAGGGACAAATTTTTACAGCTTTTGTAGTTTTACTTTAAAGTAAAACGCTTTATATACACTCTTCCACAGGGCATATTCTCTCTCCTCTGGCTGGTCTGAATTTCACAATGAGATTACTCTTTTACAACAGTACTTCACCGATAACTGCTATCCCAGCTAAGGTTTTCTTCAAATACCTAACCAAGTTTTTAAATAATAAATTAATAGAGAAAAATAACAGACCAACTGCTCCTAGAATGCCTTTCTTTGCTAGTGTCCCGTTTATCAGTGATACAACGTTTTATACCAAAGTTAAACGTTTAATACGTGAATATTGTCCGGCCATAAAAAGCCAATTAATCTTAAGAAACCCATTACCTATTGGGTCTTTATTTAGATATAAAGAAAAGCTGAGCCCTCTTCTGACTTCCAATGCGGTCTATTTATTTTCGTGTCCCAAATGTAGTTTGGGAAATTATGTCGGGGCCTCACGTAGGCTTCTTAAAGTCCGCATTGATTGCCACAGGGGGGTGAGTTATAGAACAGGTGTCGGTTGTCTTCACCAGAATTCTCGAACATCGTGAACATTCAAAAAAATGCAAATTCAACATAGAATACAAACACTTTAAAGTCATTACACGGGCTTTCTCTCAAGAGCTTGCTGTTTTCGAATCGCTTTTCATAAAAACAATAGTTCCAAAAATTAAACAATCAAACTACCGCTACCCTCTTTACCTGGCATAACTATGTTTACTTGGAACCTTTCCTTCTTCTTCTTGTCACTCGTCTTCTCCCTTTCACTTGATATGGTAATTCTCTTACCATATCAAGGGTTTCTGTGAATTTTAAATGTATGTTAGTTATTAGGATGAGTCTTTTTATTATATTTATGTGTATTAATCCTTTTTACAGCCGTGATGATGGGGCTGGACCCCGAAACGTCGCTTAATAAAGCCTTTTAAATTACCAGAAGACGTCTCTCTTGCTTCCTTGAGAATATATCTCGAACGATTGCTGTTTTCCTGTGATATATCGAGGGTGATTGCTGTCCGTCTTTTCGCTGACGCCTCCGTAGACGTCCTTCTTTCCCACTCGTCATGGCTCTTCTGCCACGCTGTCCTGGCTGTTCTGTTCCTGATTCGGGCTCGTTCTGCTGGAGTCTCCAACTTTCACTCACTGGTTCGACTGCGCTATTCTCCGGCAGTACTGGGTGTTGTCCGGAGCTTGGAAAAATGTACCCGTAAACTCCGCAAGGCTGAATTGGATCTAGAGTTTCTACAGTACACTGCAAGATTTGTAACATGTTTCCGAATTTCGTTAAATTCAAGCTATATAGAATTTCTCTGTACAGTACTCCATTTTATGCCGATGCAACGAGACAACTACTCGACCTAGAGATCGGGAGCAAGAACAGGATCATCAGACAATTATCCCAACAAACATTCACAATTATTGACTAATGTACTGAGTAATTTTTCTATGTTAGATTGCATTATTTTTAAATACTTTTTTCAATAAATCTATAATACCTATGTTCTCATGTTAAAAATGTCCACAAAAGGAAATTATTTAATTTAGGTATTTACATTCCAAAATTTTCTAATAACAATGATGTTGTGTTCAATTATTCTGATTACCACTCTCTGAAAGGGAGGAGTTTTTATTGTCGTTTGGACTAGAATATTGTTTACCCTGTTATAAACCTTCTTTTACTGCAAGTTTTTTGCTCCCTGGAACTGCTATTCTCTCGTTTAGTAAACACTAATCTAATGATCAATGTGGAAAGCTTTCGATCACAGCTTTATACTATAGCCATAAAACTTACAATAATTTAGTTACAAACTGGACACCTTTCTTTAACAAAAAGGACCTAGAAATTCTGAAAAATCTTGGAAAACAGGAAAATCTTATCATTATTAGACCGGACCAAAGGTAGAGGTTTGTTGTTTTACTCAATAAGACTGATTATATACAGAAAGTTGAAAACATCCTAAATGACACTACGAAATGTCAGTGTTTGGGTAGTCCTGACTTTGCCACTATCTTCCGTTGTGAGGATAGAATCAATCGGTTTTTGAAATCTCTCTTGGATCAGGAAATTATTAAACAATAATACGTATCAAAACTTGAGCAGCACTGGTGGTTCTTATGGTGGATGTATGGCCTTCCTAAGGTACACAAGGAGGGTGTTCCTTTAAGACCGATTCTAACATCTTATGACGCCCCCAATTACAAGTTGGCTAAATACTTAGTGCCGCTATTAACAGAGTTCTCTCATAATAATATACCATTAATAACGCTGAACAATTTAAAGAAAGAATATTGTCTCAAGATTCGGATCTTTTTATGGTTAGCCTTGATGTAGAGTCTTTGTTCACCAAATATCCCTGTGGAAGAAACAATTCAAATTATTTTAAACAAGATTTTCACTAATAATGATGTTCTGTTTGCATGGTTTTAATTATGACAATTTTAAGAAGCTTTTAACTTTGGGCAGTGCAGGACACCGCCTTTATTTCAATGGGAAGTCTTATGTACAAAGTGATGGTATGGCTATGGGCAGTCCTTTCCTTTAGGCCCAGTCTTTGCGAATATTTTTATGTGTGAACTGGAGGAGCGGTTGCTGGACAATTGCCCTCTAGCTAATCATCCTCTCTTTACTGCCGTTACGTTGATGATACGTTTATTCTTTTTCGAGACAGAGACAGAGCTGATTCCTTCTTACAATTTGCCAATTCAGCCCACCCTAATTATCAAGTTTACAATTGATTATGAAAATGATAATAAGCTCTCTTTTTTAGATATAGAAGTGTCACGTAATACGGATGGTTTTAACACCTCAATTTTTAGAAAAAAGGACTTTTACTGGACTAGGGACAAATTTTTACAGCTTTTGTAGTTTTAACTTTAAAGTAAACGCTTTATATACACTCTTCACAGGGCATATTCTCTCTCCTCTGGCTGGTCTGAATTTCACAATGAGATTACTCTTTTACAACAGTACTTCACCGATAACTGCTATCCAGCTAAGGTTTTCTTCAAATACCCTACCAAGTTTTTAAATAATAAATTAATAGAGAAAAATAACAGACCAACTGCTCCTAGAATGCCCTTTCTTTGCTAGTGTCCCGTTTATCAGTGATACAACGTTTTATACCAAAGTTAAACGTTTAATACGTGAATATTGTCCGGCCATAAAAAGCCAACTAATCTTAAGAAACCATTAAACTATTGGGTCTTTATTTAGATATAAGAAAAGCTGAGCCCTCTTCTGACTTCCAATGCGGTCTATTTATTTCGGTGGGTCCCCAAATGTAGTTTGGGAAATTATGTCGGGGCCTACGTAGGCTTCTTAAAGTCCGCATTGATTGCCACAGGGGGGTGAGTTATAGAACAGGTGTCCGGTTGTCTTCACCAGAATTCTCGAACATTCGTGAACATTCAAAAAAATGCAAATTCAACATAGAATACAAACACTTTAAAGTCATTACACGGGCTTCTTCTCCTCAAGAGCTTGCTGTTTTCGAATCGCTTTTCATAAAAACAATAGTTCCAAAATTAACAATCAAACTACCGCTACCCCTCTTTACCTGGCATAACTATGTTTACTTGGAACCTTTCCTTCTTCTTCTTGTCACTCGTCTTCTCCCTTTCACTTGATATGGTAATTCTCTTAGCATTGTAGTAGGTTTTCTATGAATTTTAAATGTATGTTAGTTATTAGGATGAGTCTTTTTATTATATTTATGTGTATTAATCCTTTTTACAGCCGTGATGATGGGGCTGGACCCCGAAACGTCGCTTAATAAAGCCTTTTTAAATTACCAGAAGACGTCTCTCTTGCTTCCTTGAGAATATATATATATATATATATATATATATATATATATATATATATATATATATATATATATATATATATATATATATATTCCTAAATTCACCTTTCTTTCCTTTTTTGTTTTTCTTTTTTTTTATTGCTTGCCAGTGTAGAGGAGACCGTAAACCTGAAATCACGCGAACGAAGACAGATCTCAATTCGCACTGGGTGTCATACCCAGACACATGAGGAGGTGGGGGGTCACAACAGCATTCTATGAACTTTAAAACAAAAATTTATAAATCTAATAGAAAGGACGTTTTATTTGCACACAACCGTAACGTGGCAGTTAGACCTCGCCATGTTGCCGTAAAGTTAGTCAAACTGTTCAAAAATAATCCTGAAAGCTGCTTCACCTCATTATGTCTTGAATAAGTCGTCTAATTCCACCTCAGGTACAGAGGTAGAGGCCAAAGTTAGCGCGGGAAAGTTCCCGCCCAATTAGCGGAGGAATTAGGCCTTTATAGAAAACGGGAAATAAAGTAATTAAGTATTGTCACAAAAAATTTTAACTGTACGAAAGAGAGAGAGAAAATCTCTTCTTGTGATTGCTTCATTGGGACTTCACGTTTACTCGTAACCTGTAATCAACTTAATATCTCAATATAGTCTCTATAGTCTCTGCAATCCTTGAAGTCTCACGATTATAACCAGAACCAAGTAACATATTCAGCCAGCTGATAATTCTGCATTCATTTCGAAATGGAAAGCGACTGATTATACCTGAGAAGGAAGAGCTGCTGTCCATGAACGTGATGACATGTACACATGAGCAGATATTTCCCTCAGGGCGAGTTCCTGGCGGCAACATTTGTCCAAAAAAAAAAACTACATTTTTCAACATATTTAGATTTCCAGTGCACTGCGCCAAAGAAGACCTCTGCGTTTTTGTTTCTTTTCTTTCAAAGTGGAAAAGACGACCTTTCATAATTCTCTTATTAAGGCCCCCACTAACGTTCATTTATAACCGCGCAGTTATGCTTGCACAGAACTGAGCCCACTAACGTTCAGTTATAACTGCGCAGTCGCCTCGTGCAGGTAAAACTGAAAGTTAGTGGGTTCAGTTATGCTTGCAACAGTCCGACAGGCAGCAGGCATGACTGCGCAGTTATAACTGAACTAACATTAGTGGCGGCCTTTACTTATATTTATTCTTGAGCAGAATGCAATCGATTACATTTTGCTTTTGTAATTGTAATATTATCTAGAAAATGGGAGATGAGTCTCAAAAATATGAAGCAGGGAATTCGGCATCGCCATTCCTTGGAAAAAAAAATAAAAAAAAACTAAGACGCTATTCCTGTTTTTTATACTTTTCACAAGACTAGAATATTTATCCTTGAAGGACATTCCCCTGTCCGCTCTGAAAAGGCTTCTAAAACGTATTAAAACCATGAAATATATTACAGACAGCTTCGGAAAAGCGAAGTAAGTCAAAATAGATGAAGTACAATAAACTGAAGCAATATTGTCAGTACCTTTCTCTCGCAGTAAGTTTCTATATATATATATATATATATATATATATATATATATATATATATATATATATATATATATATATATATATATATATATATGCATACAGCCAGGAGAAGGGTGAAATGAAATGACTTGAACCGAGCGCTTTCATGTATTTCTACACCTCATCAGGGTTCAGGTACAAGTGCCAAGAAAACAAATACAGAGTCACAAAAAGACTTCGTGGCAAGAGAAATGATGCTAAAAAACAAACAACGCTAACAACTACCAGACAGTTCTAATACCTAATAGCCTACTTGTTTTAAAAATACCCTTCGTTAAAATCTCATCAACTTTGTACAAACCTAGGCTGATATTCAATAAAATTATCACGTCTTGTTTAATTATACATGATTCTATTAAATTTCTTTTCACCAAATCTCTACAAAACATAATTTCCTTTGAGTCTGTCCAGTTAATACCATGATCACTATTATTCATATGCACAAATAATGCATTTGACATATTACCAGTTCTTGCATTATATTTGTGCTGTTTTAATCGAACTGCCAATGTCTTTCCACTTTGTCCCACGTAAGTTTTATTACAATTTTGCACGGAATCTTATAAATACAACCTGTTCCATTTCCAGGTGAATTTCTTATCAGCAAGTTTCTAATAGTTCCTAGAGTTTTGAACACAACATTAATACCTAGTGGTTTGACTTGATTGGTTGGAAATAGGTAATGCCTTCTGTCAATTGGAAAAGTTCAGCAACATCCCTATTGACAAACTGAATATCTGCAAGGGTATGATATACGGTATTGCTGGATTGGGTATATCACCTACTATTCCAAAGAGGTTTTTTGAAACTTACAAGAAAATTAAGAAAGATAACACTCTCCACGTCACGAAAGCAGATAAGTCAAGTGCTCTGGTTATATTGGATAAAAACTGAATATGAGAGGAAAATGTACGAACTGTTAGACGATCATACTACCTATATTCGACTGAGAAACAGTACTTTAGAAAAATGATATGCTCAGTTTAACAAGAATATTAAGAAACTCTTGATACCATAAAGATTTAAGTACAAAAATTTCTAACTATTTGCCCAACTTCTCCTTATCTGTATGGTACTATAAAAAACGCATAAACAAGGTAATCCAGTAAGACCTTATTATAAGCTCTGTTGGTTTGTTCTTTTTGCATATAAACTATCAAAATGGCTTGTTGAAATACTTACACCACTAGTGGGGACGGTCTCGGGATGTTCTCTCGAAAATAATGTAGATTTTATCAGTCGTCTTAATAATTTTAACCCAAATTATGACTTTATAATGGTGAGTTTCGACGTTACTTCTCTTTTTACAAAGGTGCCAATAGATGACCTGTTAGAGTTTCTGGAGGATGAAATGAAAAACATGTGTTCATATTGCACACAAAACTTTAATAGAAACTTATAAAATTGTGTATCAAAGGTTGCAAGTTTACTTTTAATGGTAATTATTATGAACAGAAATCGGTATGGCCATGGGAAATCCTCTTTCTCCTATACTTAGCAATCTATATATGGAGTTTTTGAAAGAAAATATTTACCGAATCTATTGCCAAGGAGGTGTATTATGGATACGATATGTGGATGACATCTTTTGTTCATGGCAGTGAAAAAGAAACGTAAACAACTTTCTTAGTAGACTAAATGCACTAGTGCCCTCCATAAAGTTCACCCTTGAGAGGGAAGAAGAAGGAAAATTGCCATTTTTAGATGTGTTGGTACATAGATTTGATAGAAAGTTCAAATTTTCTGTTTATAGGAAAACCACAAATATCTGTTCTTATGTACATTTTTATTCAAACCATCCTTTTAGAACTAAGACTGCTGTTTTTTCTGCTATGTTTTTAAGGGCCCTGCGGGTCAGCAGCCCCGAATTTTTAGATCATGAAATTGACAAGATACGTGAAATTGCTGGCAATTTGAGGTACCCAAACAGTTTTATTGAAAACACTATTGTAAGGCACGAAAAACGTTTTATGGATTGACAAAAACTGAAAAGTTCGAAAACAAAACCTTTTAGTGCTTCCTTTTTATACTTGCTTTAATAACATCCCGAGACAAGTCAAACCACTAGGTATTAATGTTGTGTTCAAAACTCTAGGAACTATTAGAAACTTGCTGATAAGAAATTCACCTGGAAATGGAACAGGTTTGTATTTATAAGATTCCGTGCAAAAATTGTAATAAAACTTACGTGGGACAAAGTGGAAAGACATTGGCAGTTCGATTAAAACAGCACAAATATAATGCAAGAACTGGTAATATGTCAAAATGCATTATTTGTGCATATGAATATAGTGATCAATGGTATTAACTGGACAGACTCAAAGGAAACTTATGTTTTGTAGAGATTTGGTGAAAAGAAATTTAATAGAATCATGTATAATTAAACAAGACTGTGATAATTTATTGAATATCAGCCTAGGTTTGTACAAGTTGATGAGATTTTAACGAAGGGTATTTTAAAACAAGTAGGCTATTA
The DNA here is from genome assembly GCF_015104395.2 of Macrobrachium nipponense. Classification (NCBI taxonomy): domain Eukaryota; kingdom Metazoa; phylum Arthropoda; class Malacostraca; order Decapoda; family Palaemonidae; genus Macrobrachium; species Macrobrachium nipponense. The sequence continues at coordinate 23,969,668 of NC_087213.1, read as the reverse complement.
GGTATTAGAACTGTCTGGTAGTTGTTAGCGTTGTTTGTTTTTTAGCATCATTTCTCTTGCCACGAAGTCTTTTTGTGACTCTGTATTTGTTTCTTGGCACTTGTACCTGAACCCTGATGAGGTGTAGAAATACATGAAAGCGCTCGGTTCAAGTCATTTCATTTCACCCTTCTCCTGGCTGTATGCATATGTGATCATCACACGTCTACAGTGATTTGTTGCAATATATATATATATATATATATATATATATATATATATACATATATATATTTATATCTATTATATATATATATATATATATATATATATATATATATATACAGAGAGAGAGAGAGAGAGTGTGTGTTACAAGGAGTTACAAGGATTAGGATGTCTCAAAGACTTGCTAGTTCCATCCGAGGAGACGTCGTGTGCTCGCTTATCTCTAGGAAGATGGTTTTTATTGTTCATTCATTCATAGTGTCGTAATGATTTTTATTTTATTTTATTTATTTATTTTTTTTGAGAAAGAGAGAAAGAGAAGAGAGATCATTATTTCGGTAATAAAAAAGGTATGACACGATAGCAAGGAAAATTCAACTTTACTGACAATATCGTTTCAGTTTATATATATATATATATATATATATATATATATATTATATATATATATAGCTATATATATATATATATATATATATATATATACACTATATATATGTATATATATACACATATATGTAGTATAGATAAGTAGATAGATGATAGATGATGATAGATAGATAGATATAGATGATAAGATAGTAATATATTCTCTCTAAACCTTCCTACGCTCCATATAGGCTGTGGTCTATAAAATGTATTTCAAAGTTATGGCCTTGCCCTGTAAACTATTCTCCTCTTAGGCTTCGACATAATCTCCTTAAAAACAAAAATTGGGGCCGGGGAGATGGGGGGGGGGGAGCAAAACTTTCCTCGCAAATTTGTTTTCCGCAGAGCGGCTCCAGTTATCGGATTTTTACCTCGCATGAATATATTCGATAGGAAACTCATTTTCATATTCATAAGATACACACACACACACACACATACATACATACATGAAGGGGCATATATTTGAAATATATATCATTATATATAGTTTTTATTTGGCATTACTACTACGTAACATGAGCGGTGGCTGTTGCGTCTATAGTAGATTCACATCAACCGTGCATTTGAAGTCTTGGCCAGTGCTTTACGACGCTCCTGATTGGCTGTTGATAAGCCAATCACAGGGCTGGAAACTCTCAGTCTCTCTCGAGAGTTCACATAGGCAATATGTATGTTCCACCTCACCTGAAAGACGTATACCCTGGAGAGGTGGAACATAGATCCTACCCATGCAAACTCTCGAGAGAGAGACAGAGTTTCCAGCCCTGTGATTGGCTTATCAACAGCCAGTCAGGAGCGTCGTCAGGGACTGGCCTAGACATCAAATGCACGGTTGGTGTGAATCTACTGTAGTATAAGCAACTATGGATACTAAACAGAGGATTCTGAAACCAATTTTTATTAGTAAAAGTGAGAGTCTACTGCTGAGGATAAGGGTTGAAATAGAATATCTGCGTCAACTAGACGTTTTGTCATTCTAATTGATTTCAATATGATAAAGTTGCAGCAGACACGGGAGCACCCTTGAAAGTCTCTTCTGAGCTACACAGAGAAGTATCTTGGATCTCTGGAAAAGGATATATATTATATATAATATTATTATATATATATATATATATATATAATAATATATATTATATTAATATATAATATAATGTATATAGAGAGAGAGAGAGAGAGAGAGAGAGAGAGAGAGAGAGAGAGAGAGAGAGACAAGTTTGGGTATGGGAAGCTAAGAGTAATTGTCTGGTTGTAATGGCGAAACTACCTCAGCTTTAATCTTCTCTTCGTACGTGAACTTCTGTGTCATAGATTTTTGTTGCAACAACAACTTCTCTTCTTACGCGAACTTCTGTGTCACAGATTTATGTCACAACAACAACCTCTCTTCCAACGCGAACTTCTGTGTCACAGATTTATGTCACAAAAACAACCTCTCTTCCTACGCGAACTTCTGTGTCACAGATTTTTAGTTGCAACAACAATTGTCTAGTATCACAAGCTCCGCCCGGCAATCTTTGCGCTCCCCGAGTCCAATTTGGAGCTTGGATTGAAATAGTCGGCTGGTAAATAGCACTCGAAGAGCGGTGGGTTGGTGTAGTCGCAGATTATCCCTCTTACGGACGGCAAATACCCAGACGCAAGTGATGACTTCTGTGAATGAGGTCTCACGTTACTGAGGAAACCGCACAGATGTCGAAGAGAGGACAAATTCTCGTCTGAGTAGGACGTTTACACCTCAGGTCACGGCATTCCATTTCGCCTCAGGATTCATCATCGCAAAGGAAGTGGTTGTACCTAGATCTTGGTGTCACTAGGAAATGTTACTGTAGGACCCGGCAGACAAACGAGATTTTGATGTTCTCAAAATACGATGTGAGGCTATATTTACCACTGGTTCCAGGTCTTGGAAGATGAGTACCCAAATACAGAGGACAGTTTCCCAAGGACAAGTTTGGTTTTATTTTCAATGCTCAGGGAATAAACTAGTAATTTATTTCCTTACAATGATAATACTCCGTTGCTGCCATAATGAGGAAAGATGATTTCCCCGTGCAAGAAGGGCGTAAGCGGCTTTCGTGGCCATCGTCACTGACTGGACCTAACCTTTTTAAATCTCCAACAACGCAGGGGGCAAAGATTAATAAATGCCGAACGAAGTAACTCTCCCCTATTAAACCAAGGATGAAATGTGTCATTAGAATGCGTGAACTGAAATAAAACTGGCCAGAGTATACCAAAAAGGCTTCGTCTAAACGTACCCAACCCAAGAATTGATATTTATGATGAAGCAAGATCAGGAGAGAAAGAATTTACTGTATAAATGAACAACATTCAGATAAAATTTAAGCTTCACTAACACAATATACTTATCGTTGTTGCAATAAACAATAGAAAAAGAATTATATAGTAACTGATGTAACGTGAAGTATCAGAAACGTGTTAGAGTTTATATGGTAGCATTAAGAGTTCAGTCATATTCGTTTGTTAGTTTGTTTGAGTTTTGTATGTAAATGGTGAAATATACTTATTTTATTTGATAGATAATTAATCTCGGAGGACATTGGCTATTTTCAAGATTTTGAAAGTCAGTCTTATCTTATGACTATCCTCCCACTCTTTATCGAAAGGTTAACGTTTAGCAAAAATACAGAGAAGAAGAAGAAGAAGAAGAAGAAGAAGAAGAAGAGTGTTATATTTTTACTTCTTCTTCTTCTTCTTCTTCTTCTTCTTCTTCTTCTTCTTCTTCTTCTTCTCTGTATTTTTGCTAAACGTTAACCTTTCGATAAAGAGTGGGAGGATAGTCATAAGATAAGACTGACTTTCAAAATCTTGAAAATAGCCAATGTCCTCCGAGATTAATTATCTATCAAATAAAATAAGTATATTTCACCATTTACATACAAAACTCAAACAAACTAACAAACGAATATGACTGAACTCTTAATGCTACCATATAAACTCTAACACGTTTCTGATACTTCACGTTACATCAGTTACTATATAATTCTTTTTCTATTGTTTATTGCAACAACGATAAGTATATTGTGTTAGTGAAGCTTAAATTTTATCTGAATGTTGTTCATTTATACAGTAAATTCTTTCTCTCCTGATCTTGCTTCATCGTTCTCTCGGGATTTTTCGTAATGGGGTGGCTCTCCTGTTCTCATTTTCACATTTTCCATACATATATATACACAGACTCGCATATATATATATATATATATATATATATATATATATATATATATATATATATAAACATACACACACACACACACACACACATATATATATATAATATATAATATATAACATATATATAATAATATATACACACATACACACATACATACACACATACATATATTTATATATAATATACATGGATGGATGAGTCTCTTGGTACATATAACTGTCCTTACTTTCTATATTTTTGCGTTTTTATGGGGTCCTTTTGTTAGATGCAATTCTGTTGTAACAGAACATTAATACCAGATATATTTATATATAAATTACTCATACATACATAAATGCATACATAAATACATACAGAGGTAACATGAACAGCTTGGCAGGCATTATTCCATGTCCACATTACATTGGGTCTCATAAGATACACGATGAAGTCAAGTAGCATCACAGATGATGCTACTTGACTTCATCGTGGATCTTATAGACCCAATGTAATTTCGACATGGAATAATGTATGTATTTATGTATGCATTTATGTATGTATGAGTAATTTATATATATATATATATATATATATATATTATATATATATATATATATATGACTGGTATTAATGTTCTGTTACAACAGAATTGCATCCAATAAAAGGACTCCATAAAAACGCCAAAATATAGAAAGTAAGTACTGTTATGTATACCAAGAGATTCATCCATCCATGTATATTATATATAACTATATGTATGCCGGTTTATATATATATATATATATATATATATATATATATATATATATATGTGTGTGTGTGTGTGTGTGTGTGTGTATATATATATATATATAATATATATATATATATATATATAATATATATATATATATATATGATATATATATATATATATATGCGAGTCTGTGTATATGTACGTATGTAAAATGTGAAAATGAAAACAGGACAGCCACCCCTTAACAAAAAATAATAAGTTTTGTTAACATTAACACATGAAATTAGTTATTTTTAAACGTTTGGCAATTAATAGATATAGTCCTTCTCGTCCGTTTCCACTGGTGCCCAGAGGATAAGGAGAGGTCATCTTTAAAAACAGAATGAATAATATTTAGTCGAGCTTATTTCGTTTCCTTGACCCTTGCAACAGATTCGTCATGCACTTGCTTAATTAAAACCGTTTTGACCTTTGCAACGGCACCCACTTATATAATAGTCTGTAAACCATTTGCAATGCATCCCAGGTTGTACTGAAGAATTCGATCGTCGGTGTTCGATTTTTTCTCTGACGGAGACATTTCGAGTGAAACCAACATACGAATGACTTTATTTCTCAGAAGGGATCCTATGTACGCCATTATCTCATAATGAGTTTCCTACGTCCCATAGGCGTTAGTAACGGAAGAAAGCGCCTCGGTGGCGTGGTCGGTATGGTGTTGGCGTGCCACCTTGTTGGCCGTGAGTTCGAGGTGTGAGAGACGTGTATTTTTGGTGATGGAAATTCACTCTCGACGTGGTTTGGAAGTCACGTAATGCCGTTGGTCCCGTTGCCGAATAACCACGGGTTCCATGCAATGTCAAAACACCGTACAAACAAACAAGTAACGGAAGAGCCTTACAGTGTCACAATAGCTGCAAGTACAAGTAACACTTTCGTTTAACTTTTACGTTATCCAGGTATGGGATTTTTATTTTGCCGTTGTATGTCGCCTTTGGCCTCTCGGTCGGGGACGCAAGGAAATCTTACCCTCTTTATAGTTTTTTCCTTTTTTTTTTTTTTTTTTTTTTTTTTTTTTGAGGCCGTGGTTTGCTTTTTTGTTGGACGCATTCTCTCCTGTCATCACAATTTGCATAGAAAGCACAATAAAGTTGCTTTGTTATTTGCCTTAGAGGAAACATTTGAGGGTAAAATCATGTTTCCTTGCTTGTATACACGTTTGTAAACCTCAACTGAATCTCTTTGTTACCTCAGATTTTGGACGCAGATGTAAAGAGACTTAAAATCTCTGCCACTCTGCTTTTTAAAACAAGGGTTCGAAAGACTTTTGAGTTTTAACTGTACTTGGATGTAGGAGTGACGGCTGAGAGAGAGAGAGAGACAGAGACAGAGACAGAGACAGAGAGATCACACCCGAAAAATAAAAGTATGCAATATAAGGACCATGGCAAAATAATTAACATTTACGTTTTGAACCACAACAAAAGGAAGTCCCTAAACATAGTGAAAAGAGAAGGGGAGTGTAAGAACATTAAAAAATAAAATGTAAAGAAAAGAAGTAAGAGGGGAAAGGGAAAATAAAGAGAGAGCAGAGCGAAAATTGAAATAAAAAAAATAAAGTGAAACCCCACGAGACTAGAAGCATCACATACCTAGTAAGAGGGGCTACCAGAAAAGTCGTTCTGTTGAGTATCCGTCAACACTGAGACTTATTGGCTGTTCAAACAAGTCTTTGGAGTCTGTTCTTTCCGTTTCGTTTTTTTTTTTTTTTTTTTTTTGTGTGTTTCCGAATCCAGTCTATTTATTATTATTATTATTATTATTATTTTTATTATTATTATTATTATTATTATTATTATTATTATTATTATTATTATTATTCTGTTGAATAAAATGGCAGAATTCAGCGAATTAATCTTATATATTATCTTTTCTATTTTTCTTTTTACTCGCTTTTCTGCGAGTAATAAGAAAAAAATAGAAAAGATGATATATATGATTATTTCGCTGAATTCTGCCATTTTATTCAACAGAATTTGTTTAAAGGAGGTCGCCTTCCAAAATATTATTATTGTTATTATTAATATTATTATTATTATTATTATTATTATTATTATTATTATTATCTTTTTCAAAATTCTGTCTCTTCTGCCTCATTTATAACTCCTTCGACTGAACAAGCTGACAGGGAAATATGATATTGTTGTATATGTAAGTGTAAATAATCTATAATAAGGAAATCCAAGTGGATCTGTCTTGTTTGTCCGCCCCGCGTGGGGGCGAGATTGGTAGGGGATCGGGAGGATAGGAGAGACAAGGACGCATTCCCCCTCCTCCTGCAAACCTGTTTGTCCATCCCTGGTGGGGGCAGGTTAGGTAGGGGATCGGGAGGATAGGAGAGACAGGACTCATTCACGTTTCTCCTACAAACCTGTTTGCCCGCCCTGGGTTGGACTAGGGTAGGCAGGAAATTGGGAGGGTAGGGGAGACAGGACACATTCACACTCCTTCTGCAAATCTGTTTGTCCTCCCCTGGTGGGGCAGGGTAGGTAGGGAATCAGGAGGACAAGGGAGTCTTGACATATCCACCTTCCTTTTGCAAACCTGTTTGTCCACCCTTGGTGGGGCAGGGCAGGGTAGGGGATCGGGAGGGTAGGGGAGACAGGACGCATCCACCTTCCTCCTGGAAACCTGTTTGTCCCACCCTGGTGGGGCAGGGTAGGTAGGGGATCTTGAGGGTAGAGGAGACATGGCACATCCAACAAACCTGTTTGTCCTCCCGCCCCGTTATAGAATATAACAGACAATAAGGATTTGTATCTATGTCCTTTATACTGCTGTCTATTATTTACCCGTTAAGGTGTAGATATGAAAATGAATCAGGTACCTTACAGCTCTGTCGGTCGTAGAAAGAACTGGGAAACAAACCTTGAGATTTGATCGAAAGGAAAAAAGCGTGAAAACCTTAAAGGGGAAAATCCTCGGGTACATCTGAAGAATATTTCATGAAGGGGAAGATCAGAAGTGGATTACGAGGGGAATTTGGGGAAAGTCGGACAGGAAATAGTTACGGAAGTGTTGAATTAGGGATGGCGAGGCTTAGCCTGCAACTGGGTCAGGATTCCCTGTTTAAACCATTGTTTTTTTTATTTTTTTTACTTTTTTCTGGTTTTTCTTTTTTATGTCCTTTTTTGCATAGTACTTCTCTTTTTTATGAATAGTGAATTTACTTTTGTGATGATTACCTGTTGAAATAGCTTGAAATTCTATGCTCTAATGTAATATATATCCACTACGTTTAAACCATCGGCTTGAGATTAATGTCTCAGACTATTATTGTATGAAATTCCTTACCTCATATTAAAACATACAAACAAAATATTTTGCAGTATAACCTCTAGACAATATTGTCTCTCAAAATCCGTCTAAGTCCACGTCATGAAATAACAATTATTGATTTCTTTGGCTCTAGATCAAAATTCAGGGTCGAAGCGCAGCCTACAAATTTACGAGAAATAAGATTATTTTTAGTCACTTCCAAGGCTTCGTCATAGTTTTAGGAGTCTACCTAAGGATCAACTAAATGACAAGATTTTTTTTGCCAGTTTGTATAGTTTTTCGTAGCTTAAATTCCAGCGTTAAATGTTATAAAAAAAAATGTATATAGTGCCTCAGTAGCGTGATTGGTATGGTCTTGGCCGGCCACCGAGTTCGATTCTTCGGGCATTCCTCTAAGGGATGAGAGATGTGTATTTCTGTTGATGGAAGTTCACTCTCGACGTAGTTCGGAAGTTACGTAAACCGTTGGTTCCATTGCTGAATAACCACTGGTTCCATGCAACGTAAAAAGACCATACAGAGAAACAAACAGAATGTAGCTATATATAATTCATTCACACTAAGTAAACTGTGTGATGGCTACTTCAAAACAGCATGCTTTAAGAGCAAAACAAAGATCAAAATTAAAAGGAGAACAGCATTAAAAAGAAAATGGATTCAAGTTGGAAAGAAAGAAGAGTATAAAAAATTAGCAAATAAAAAAAAAAAATAGAGTAGTAAAAGAAAAAAGCGGTCAAAGTAGGCGAAAACTATGAACGTCCGTCACTGAAATATCGGACGAACGCGAAGAATGGTCGGTCGTAAGTCAAATCACACATAACACATTTCCCCGATGCAAATATACAGGGCGACGACTCATTTGCATATTGACGATTTCATTTACGAGTTTTACACCCCAATTGCTGAGTCTGGCCCGATCTTTAATCAGTCAGGAGAATCGTGATTTATTTATTTCCCGGCAAACATTTGATCTCCTAGGGGCTAGTACTAAACACGGCAAAACACATTTCCCCCCCACAGGGGCTAGTACGAAATACAGGAAAACATATGTGACCCCCAAGGGCTAGTACTAAACATGGCGAAACACATTTTCACCCTCAGGGGCTAGTACGAAACAAGAGGAAACATATGTGACACCCTAAGGGCTAGTACTAAACACAGCAAAACACATTCTCCCCCCCCCCATGGGCTAGTACTGAACACAGGGAAACATATGTGACCCCCTAAGGGCTAGGACTAAACATGGCAAAGCACATTTCACCCCCAGGGGCTAGTACTAAACATGGCGAAACACATTGACCCCAAGGGGCTAGAATTAAATACAAAAAAACACATGTGATCCTCTTGGGGCTAGTACTAAACACAGCAAAGCACATTTGACCCCTCAGGGATGGCACTAAACACGGCAAAACATGTGACCCCCTAGGGCTAGTACTAAACATGGTGAAACACCTTTAACCCCCAGGGGCTTGTACTAAACATGGCGAAACACCTTTAACCCCCAGGGGCTTGTACTAAGTACGACGAAACATGAGACTCCCTAGGGGCTAGTACTAAACATGTCGAAACACATGTGACCCCCAGGGGCTAGTACTAAACAAGGCAAAACACATGTGATCCTTTAGGGGCTAGTACTAAACACAGCAAAACACATTTGGGCCCGAAGGGCTGGTACTAAACACGGCAAAACATATTTGATCCCCAAGGGCTAGTACTAAACACAGCAAAACACATTTGACGCTCAGGGGCTAGTACTAAACATGGCAAAACACATTTGCCCTTCCCAGGGGCTGGTACTAAACACGTCAAAACGCATTTGGCCACCCCAAGGGGCTGGTACTAAACACAGCAAAACACTTTTGCCCCTCAAAGGAGTTAGTACTAAACATGGGGAAACATATGACCCCCTAAGTGCTAGTACTAAACCTGGCAAAACACATTTTCCCTCCCAGGGGCTAGTACAAAACACGGGGAAACATATGTGACCCCCTATGGGCTAGTACTAAACATGACAAAACACATTTCCCCCCAGGGGCTAGTACTAGTATGGGGAAACATATGTGACACCCTAAGGACTATACTCTGTTTTTTTCCATCTGTCCATCCGCCTGTGGTGTTTTTGTACGGTAACACTGCGTCCTGGTCTTTAAATAGTTACGCTATGTGTAAGTTTTAGGTAAATAAAAGGATATCTGGATGTACATTTGCAACTGAAAAGTGTTTTAATAATTTACTGTATGCAAATTACACTGTTAATATTCGAAATAGGATATTGTTATTATTGTTGAATGTAAGGTGAATGTAACTATCTAAAGTCCAGGACGCAGTGTTACCATACGCAAACACCACAGGCGGATGGACAGATGGAAAAAAACCGAGAATAGTACTAAACACAGCAAAGCACATTTTCCCCCTCAGGGTCTAGTTCTAACACGTGGAAACATATGTGACACCCTAAGGGCTAGTACTAAACACAACAAAACACATTTCCCCCCAGGGGCTAGTGCGAAACACAGGAAAACATATGTGACCCCCTGAGGGCTAGTACTAAACAATGAAAAACACATTTCCCCCCCTGGGGCTAGTATTAACACGGGGAAACATATGTGACACCCAAAGGGCTAGTGCTAATCACAGCAAACCACACATTTTCCACACAGGGGCCAGTACTAACATGGGGAAACATATGTGACACCCTAAGGGCTAGTACTAAACACAGCAAAGCACATCCCCCCAGGGGCTAGTACTAACACAGGGAAACATATGTGACCCCCTAAGGGCTAGTACTAAACACAGCAAAACACATCCCCCCCAGTGGCTAGTACTAACACAGGGAAACATATGTCACACCGTAAGGGCTAGTACTAAACACAGCAAAGCATATTTTCCCCCCCAGGGGCTAGTACGAAACACAGGAAAACATATGTGACCCCCTAAGGGCTAGTACTAAACAAAGCAAAACACATTTCCCCCCCCGGGCTAGTACTTAACCAAATGACATGGGGCTCGGAAAACATTTGGGGTGTGACCCACTAAGGGCTAGGTAACTAAACAAAGCAAAAACACATCCCCCCCGGGCTAGTTACTTTACATGGGGAAAACATGTGTTACCCCACCTAAGGGCTGGTATAAACATGTTAAAAAACTAAACATTTCCCCTACAGGGGCTAGTACTAAACACGGGGAAACATATTTGACCCCTTAAGGGCTATTACTAAACATGGCAAAACACATTTCCCCCCAGGGGCTAGTACTAAACACGGGGATACATATGCGACCCACTAAGGGCTGGTACTAAACAGGGCGAAACACATCCCCCCCCCCCCACGGGGCTAGTACGAAACACGAGGAAACATATGTGACCCCCTAAGGGCTAGTACTAAACACGGTGAAACACATTCCCCCCAACT
>NC_087213.1:23942224-23957869 GCF_015104395.2 Macrobrachium nipponense | reverse complement strand
GTTTAGTACAGCCCCTCTTAGTGGGTCGCATATGATCCCCGTAGTTTAGTACTAGCCCCAATGGGGGGAAACTGTGTTTGCCATGTTTAGTAACTAGACCCTAAGGGGGTCAAATTGTGTTTGCAGTGTCTAGTACTAGCCCCTGTAGGGGGAAATGTGTTTTTGCCATGTTTATTACCAGTTACCCTAGTCACACCATGGGGTTTCCCCATTGTTAAGTACTAGCCCGGGGGGGGGAATGTGTTTTGCTTTGTTTAGTACTAGCCCCTAGGGGGTCACATATGTTTTCCTGTGTTTTTGCCATGTTTAGTACTAGCCCCTGGGGGGCGGGGGTCCAATTGTGTTTTGCCATGTTTAGTACTAGACCCCTGGGGGTCAATTGTGTTTTGCCATGTTTAGTACTAGACCCTGGGGTCAATTGTTTGTTTTGCCATGTTAGTACTAGCCCCCTGGGGGGTCAATTGTGTTTTTGCCATGTTTAGTTTACTAGCCCTGGGGGGGTCAATTGTTGTTTTGCCATGTTTAGTACTAGACCCTGGGGGTCAATTGTGTTTTGAATATTTAGTACTAGACCCTGGGGGTCAATTGTTTGTTTTTGCCATGTTTAGTACTAGACCCTGGGGGTCAATTGTGTTTGCCATGTTTTAGTACTAGACCCCTGGGGGGTCCAATTGTGTTTGCCATGGTTTAGTACTATGCCCCTGGGGGTCAATTGTGTTGCCAGGTTTAGTACTAGCCCACCCTGGGGGTCAATTGTGTTTTGCCAGGTTTAGTACTAGACCCTGGGGGGTCAATTGTTGTTTTGTTTTTCCAGGTTAGTACTAGCCCCTGGGGGGTCAATTTGTTTTGTTTTGCCAGGTTTTAGTCTAGCCCCTGGGGGGTTCATTGTGTTTTTGCCAGGTTTAGTACTGACCCTGGGGGGTCAATTGTGTTTTGCCAGGTTTAGTTACTAAGCCCCTGGGGGGGTCAATTGTTTTTTTCCAGTGTACTAGCCCTGGGGGGGTATGTGTTTTGAACGTTGTAGTACTAGACCCTGGGGGGTTCAATTGGTTTGTACGTGTTTAGTACTAGCCCCTCGGGTGATTCAATTGTGTTTTTTGAGGTTTAGTTTACTTTAGTACTAGTCAATTCGTGTTTTTTAGACCGTGTTTAGTATAGCCCCTGGAGGGTCATTGTGTTTTTGCCAGGTTTAGTACTAAGCCCCTGGGGGTCAATTGTGTTTTCCAGGTTTAGTACTAGCCCCCGGGGGGGTCAATTGTGTTTTGACGTGTTTAGTACTAGCCCCTGGAGGATCAATTGTGTTTTGACGTGTTTAGTACTAGACCCTGGGGGGTCAATTGTGTTTTGACGTGTTTAGTATTAGCCCCTGGGAGATCAATTGTGTTTTGACGTGTTTAGTACTAGACCCTGGGGGGTCAATTGTGTTTTGACATGTTTAGTACTAGCCCCTGGGGGTCAATTGTGTTTTGCCATGTTTAGTACTAGACCCTGGGGTCAATTGTGTTTTCCAATGTTTAGTACTAGACCCTGGGGGGTCAATTGTGTTTTGCCATGTTTAGTACTAGCCCCTGGGGGGTCAATTGTGTTTTGCCATGTTTAGTACTAGCCCCTGGGGGGTCAATTGTGTTTTGCCATGTTTAGTACTAGACCCTGAGGGTCAATTGTGTTTTGCCATATTTAGTACTAGACCCTGGGGGTCAATTGTGTTTTGCCATGTTTAGTACTAGACCCTGGGGGGTCAATTGTGTTTTTCCATGTTTAGTACTAGACCCTGGGGGTCAATTGTGTTTTGCCATGTTTAGTACTAGACCCTGGGGGGTCAATTGTGTTTTTCCATGTTTAGTACAAGCCCATGGGGGGTCAATTGTGTTTTGCCATGTTTAGTACTAGACCCTGGGGGTCAATTGTGTTTTGCCATGTTTAGTACTAGACCCTGGGAGGTCAATTGTGTTTTGCCATGTTTAGTACTAGACCCTGGGGGTCAATTGTGTTTTGCCATGTTTAGTACTAGACCCTGGGGGTCAATTGTGTTTTGCCATGTTTAGTACTAGACCCTGGGGGTCAATTGTGTTTTGCCATATTTAGTACTACTAGCCCCTGGGGGGTCAATTGTGTTTTGCCATGTTTAGTACTAGACCCTGGGGGTCAATTGTGTTTTTGCCATGTTTAGTACTAGACCTTGGGGGTCAATTGTGTTTTGCCATGTTTAGTACTAGACCCTGGGGGTCAATTGTGTTTTGATGTGTTTAGTACTAGACCCTGGGGGGTCAATTGTGTTTTGACTTATTTAGTACTAGACCCTGGGGGTCAATTGTGTTTTGCCATGTTTAGTACTAGACCCTGGGGGTCAATTGTATTTTGCCATGTTTAGTACTAGACCCTGGGGGATCAATATTGTTTTGACGTATTTAGTACAGCCCTGGAGGGTCAATTGTGTTTTTCCAGGTTTAGTACTAGCCCTGGGGGGGTCAATTGTGTTTTGACGTGTTTAGTACTAGCCCCTGGGGGGTCAATTGTGTTTTGCCAGGTTTAGTACTAAACCTTGTGTTTAGTGTTTAGTAGCCCCTGAGGGTGTTTAGTACAGACCCTGGGGGGGTCAATTGTGTTTTGGTCCATGTTAGTACTAGCCCTGGGGGTCAATTGTGTTTGACCATGTTTAGTATAGCCCCTGGGGGTCAATTGGGTTTTTGCATTGTTAGCCCCCACTAGACCCCGGGGGGTCAATTTGTGTTTTGCCAGTGAGTTACTTAGCCCCTGGGGCGGTCAATTTGTTTTGCTGTGTTTAGGTACTAGCCCTGGGGGGTCAATTGTTTTGCCATTTTAGTACTGGGGGAAACCTGGGGGTCAATTGTGTTTTGCCATGTTTAGTACTAGACCCTGGGGGTCAATTGTGTTTATGTTTGTACTAGACCCTGGGGGGTCAATTGTGTTTTCCATGTTTAGTACTAGACCCTGGGGGTCAATTGGTTTTGCAGGTTTAGTACTAGACCCTGGGGGGTCAATTGTGTTTTGCCATTGTTAGTACAGACCATGTCAAATTGTGTTTTGCCATGGTTTAGTACTAGAACCCTGGGGGGTCAATTGTGTTTTGCCATGTTTAGTACTAGACCTGGGGTCAATTGTGGTTTTGCCATTGTAGTACTAGAACCCCTGGGGGGTCAATTGTACGTTTTTCCAGTTTAGTACTAGCCCCTGGGGGTCAATTGGGTTTGTTTATGTTTAGTACTAGAACCCTGGGGTCAATTGTGTTTTTGCCGTATTTGTACTGACCCTGGGGGGTCAATTGTGTTTTTGCCAGGTTTAGTTACTAGGCCCCTGGGGGGTCAATTTGGTTTTTCAGGTTTTAGTACTTAGCCCCGGGGGGTCAATTGTGTTTTGCCGTGTTTAGACTAGGCCCCTGGTGGTTCAATTGTTGTTTTTGCCGGGTTTAGTACAGCCCTTGGGGGGTCAATTTTGTGTTTTGATGTTTAATACTAACCCCTGGGGGTCAATTGTGTTTTGCCATGTTTATACTGCCCCTGGGGGGTCAATTGTGTTTTGCCATGTTTAGTACTAGACCCTGGGGGGTCAATTTGTTGTTTTTGGGTATTTAGTTACTAGCCCCTGGGGGTCAATTGTGTTTTGCCATTTTAGTACTAGCCCCTGGTGGGGGTCAATTGTGTTTTGCCATATTTAGTACAGCCCTGGGGGTCAATTGTGTTTTGCCTGGTTTCGTTACTAGCCCCTGGGGGTTTCAATTGTGTTTTGCCATGTTTATTTTACTGACCCTGGGGGTCAATTTGTGTTTTGCCATGTTTAGTTACTAGCCCCTTGGGGGTCAAATTGTGTTTTGCCATTTTGTTTACTAGACCCTGTGCCAATTGTGTGTTGCCATGTTTAAGTACTAGACCCTGAGGGTCCATGTGTTTTGCCATAATTGAGTTTACTAGACCTGCGGGGTCAAGTGGTGGTTTTGCCATGTTTAGTACTGACCCTGGGGGAGTGGTTTCATTGTGTTTTTCCAATTGTTTAGTTTACTAGACCCTGGGCGCCAATGTGTTTTGCCCATGTGTAGTTTACTAGGACCACCTGCCAATTTGTTGTTTTGCCCATGTAGGGTTACAAGCCCACTGGGGGTTTTCCATTGTGGGGGGGGTTTGGGGGGCATTGTTTAGTTTACCCCAAGGGGGAACTGGGGGTTCAATTGTCCTGTTTGCCAGGTTTAAGTTTTTACTAGAACCATTTGGGAGTAAATTGTGTTTTGGCATGTTTAGTTACTAGACCCGGGGGTCAATTGTGTTTTGCCATTTTGTTAGACTAGGGACCCTGAGGGGGGGGGTTCATTGTGTTTCTGCCATGTTTGTACTAGACCCCGGGGGTCAATTGGGGTTTTAGCCATAATTTTAAGTTTACTACTACCCTGTCAATTGTGTTTGCCAGTAGTATAGACGGGGGTCCATTGTTTGTTTTTTTGCCCATTGTCTCGTAACTAATGACCTGTCAAATTGTTGTTTTTGCCTGTTTAGTACTAGACCTGGGGGTTTCATTGTGGGTTTTGACGTGGGGGGTTTAGTAATTTAGACTGGGGGGTCCATTTGTGTTTTGACTATTTAAGTGGCTAGACCCTGGGGGGTCAATTGTTTTGTTTTGCGTTTTAGTATAGCCCCTGGGGGTTCAAGTGTTTTATCGGGGGACCAGTTTAGTAATTAGACCCAATGGGGGGTCAAATTGTTTTGCGTAGTAAGTTTACTAGCCCCGGGGGTGGTCCATTGTGCATGGTTAGTTTACTAGATCCTTGGGGGTCCATGCGTTTGGGGCCATTGTAGTACTAAGCCCCTGGGGGGCAATTGGTTTATTTTTGCATGTTTAGTTTACTAGCCCCCTGGGGGGTCAATTGTGTTTTGCCAGATGTAGGGGGTAACTAAGACCCTGGGGGTCAAATTGTGTTTGCCCAATTGGTTTTTAGTTTACTAGCCCCTGGGGGTCCAATGGTGTTTTGCCCAAGTTTGAGTTACCCTAAGGACCCTGGGGGGTCTTCAATTTGTGTTTTGGGGGCCAATTGTTAGTTTACTAAGAACCTTGGGGCATGAATTTGTATTTTGCATGTTTTGTCTAAGACCCTGGGGTGTCAAATGTGGGTTTTTGCAGTGTAGCTACTAGAGCCCCTTTGGGGGGTCAATTGTTGTTTGCCATGTTTAAAATAGACATGGGGGGTCTATTGTTTTTTTGCCCCCCCCCCCATGTTTAGCCCACTAGGGGGACCCTGGGGGGTCAAATTGTTTTGTTTTGCCATGTTTAGTAAACTAGACCCAATGGGGGTCATTGTTTTTTGTTTTGCCATGTTTAGTACCTAGCCCGGCGGGGGTCAATTGAGTTGCCCATGGGGGGTTAGTACTAAGACTTGGGGGCAATTGTTTTGTTTTGCCATGTTTAAGTAACTAGGACCCTGGGGGGCAATGGGGGTTTTGCCTGTTTAGTACTAGCCCCTTGGGGGGGTCCAATGTGTTTTGCCATGTTTAGTTTACTAGAACCCTGGGGGGTCAATTGTTGTTTTGCAGGTTTAGTACTAGACCCCTGGGGGGAGGTCAATTGTGTTTTGCCATGTTTCAGTACTAGCCCTGGGGCAACTTGTGTTTTGCCATGTTTAGTACTAGACCCTGGGGTCAACTGTGTTTTGCCATGTTTAGTAACTAGACCCTGGGGGTCAATTGTGTTTTAGCCATGTTTAGTACTAGACCCTGGGGGTCAATGCTGTTTATTTTGCCAATTGTTTAGTACTAGACCCTGGGGGTCAATTTTGGTTTTTTGCCCATGTTTAGTACTAGCCCCTGGGGGGTCAATTTGTTTGTTTTGCCATGTTTAAGTTGCTGGACACCCTGGGGGCAATTGTGTTTTGCCAGGGTTTAGTACTAGACCCTGGGCGGAGGTCAATTGGTTTTGCCATGTTCCAGTACTAGAACCCTGGGGGGCCAATTTGTGTTTTCCATGGTTTGTACTAGGACCCTGGGGGTCAACTGGTTTTGCCCTGTTTAGTACTAGACCCTGGGGGTTGTCAATTGTGTTTTGCCATGGTTTAGTATAGCCCTGGGGGGGTCCAATTGGTTTTGCCAATGTTTATTACTAGACCCTGGGGGTCAATTGTGTTTTTGCCATGTTTAGTACAGGCCCCGGGGGTTCAAATTGGTTTTGCCATGTTTTAGACTAGACCCTGGGGGTCAATTGTGTTTTTGCCATGTTTAGAACTGCCCCCTGGGGGTCAGTTGTGTTTTGCCATGTTTAGTAATAAGCCCCTTGAGGGGTCAATTGTGTTTTTTGCCCCAATGTTTATACTAGACCCTGGGGGTAATTGTGTTTTGGCCATATTTAGTAATATAGCCCCTGTGGGGGTCCCAATTGTGTTTTGGGCCATGTTTAGTACTAGCCCTGGGGTCAATTGTGTTTTTGCCATGTTTTAGTACTAGACCTTGGGGGTTCAATTGGTGTTTTGCCATGTTTAGAATGACCCTGGGGGTCAATTGTGTTTTACGTGGTTTAGTACTAGACCCTGGGGGGGTCAATGTGTTTTGACTTATTTAGTTATAGACCTGGGGGTCAATTGTGTTTTGCCATGTTTAGTACTAGACCCTGGGGGTCAATTGTATTTTGCCATGTTTAGTACTAGACCCTGGGGATCAATATTGTTTTGACGTATTTAGTACTAGCCCCTGGGGGGTCAATTGTGTTCTGCCATGTTTAGTACTAGACCCTGGGGGTCAATTGTGTTTTGCCATGTTTAGTACTAGCCCCTGGGGGGTCAAAATGTATTTGCCATGTTTTAGTACTAGCCCCGGGGGGTTTCCATTGTGTTTTGCCATATTTGTAACTAGACCCGGGGGGTCAATTGGTGTTATGCCTGGTTTAGTACTAGACCCTGGAGGGGTTAATTGTGTTTTGGCATGTTTAGTACTAGAACCGGGGGGTCAATTGTGTTTTGCCCATTTTAGTACAGGACCCTGGGGGGAAGGAGGTGCCCAATTGTGTTTGACTAGTTACCCTAAGACCCTGGGGGGTTAATTGTGTTTTGGGCTGTGCCTTAGTACTAGACCCTTGGGGGGTGGGGTCAATTGTGTTTTGTGGTTTTGTGTTAGTACTAGACCCTGGGGGGTCAATTGTGTTTTGCCATGTTTAGTACTAGACCCTGGGGGGTTAATTGTGTTTTGCTGTGCTTAGTACTAGACCCTGGGGGGTCAATTGTCAAGTTGTCCATGTTTTAGCCTACTAGCTGGGGGGTCAGTTGTGTTTTCGTGTTAGTACTAGACCCATGGGGGGTGTCATTGTGTTTTGCCATGTTTAGTACTAGACCCTGGGGGGTCAATTGTGTTTTGCCATGTTTAGTACTAGACCCTGGGGGGTCAATTGTGTTTTGCATGTTTAGTACTAGACCCTGGGGGTCAATTGTGTTTTGCCAGGTTTAGTACTAGACCCTGGGGGGTCAATTGTGTTTTGCCAGGTTTAGTACTAGCCCCTGGGGGGTCAATTGTGTTTTGCCAGGTTTAGTACTAGACCCTGGGGTGTCAATTGTATTTTGCCAGGTTTAGTACTAGCCCCTGGGGGGTCAATTGTGTTTTGCCAGGTTTAGTACTAGCCCCTGGGGGGTCAATTGTGTTTTTCCAGGTTTAGTACTAGACCCTGGGGGGTCAATTGTGTTTTGCCAGGTTTAGTACTAGCCCCTGGGGGGTCAATTGTGTTTTTCCAGGTTTAGTACTAGCCCCTGGGGGGTCAATTGTGTTTTGACGTGTTTAGTACTAGACCCTGGGGGGTCAATTGTGTTTTGACGTGTTTAGTACTAGACCCTGGGGGGTCAATTGTGTTTTGCCAGGTTTAGTACTAGCCCCTGGGGGGTCAATTGTGTTTTTCCAGGTTTAGTACTAGCCCCCGGGGGGGTCAATTGTGTTTTGACGTGTTTAGTACTAGCCCCTGGAGGGTCAATTGTGTTTTGCCAGGTTTAGTACTAGCCCTTGGGGGGTCAATTGTGTTTTGACGTGTTTAGTACTAGCCCCTGGGGGATCAATTGTGTTTTGCCATGTTTAGTACTAGCTCCTGGGGGGTCAATTGTGTTTTGCCATGTTTAGTACTAGACCCTGGGAGGTCAATTGTGTTTTGCCATGTTTAGTACTAGACCCTGGGGGGTCAATTGTGTTTTGCCATGATTAGTACTAGACCCGGGGGTCAAATGTGTTTTGCCATGTTTAGTACTAGACCCTGGGGGTCAATTGTGTTTTTGCCATGTTTAGTACTAGACCTTGGGGGTCAATTGTGTTTTGCCATGTTTAGTACTAGACCCTGGGGGTCAATTGTGTTTTGACATGTTTAGTACTAGACCCTGGGGGGTCAATTGTGTTTTGACTTATTTAGTACTAGACCCTGTGGGTCAATTGTGTTTTGCCATGTTTAGTACTAGCCCCTGGGGGTCAATGTATTTTGCCATGTTTTAGTACTAGACCCTGGGGGGTCAATATTTTTTGACCGTATTAGTACTGCCCTGGGGGGTCAATTGTGTTCTGCCATGTTTAGTACTAGACCCTGGGGGTCAATTGTGTTTTGCCATGTTTAGTACTAGCCCCTGGGGGGTCAATTGTGTTTTGCCATGTTTAGTACTAGACCCTGGGGGTCAATTGTGTTTTGCCATGTTTAGTACTAGACCCTGGGGGTCAATTGTGTTTTGCCATGTTTAGTACTAGCCCCTGGGGGGTCAATTGTGTTTTGCCATGTTTAGTACTAGACCCTGGGGGGTCAATTGTGTTTTGCCATGTTTAGTACTAGACCTTGGGGATCAATTGTGTTTTTTTTGTTTTGCCAGTTTAGTCAATAGAACCCTGGGGGTCAATTGTGTTTGTTCCATGTTAGTACTAGACCCTGGGGGAGGGTCAATTGTGTTTTGCCCAATATTTAGTACTAGACCCTGGGGACCAATTGTGTTTTGCCAGTTTAGCACTTAGACCCTGGGGGTCAATTGGTTTTGCATGTTTAGTACTAGACCCTGGGGGTCAATTGTGTTTTGCCATGTTTAGTACTAGCCCCTGGGGGTCAATTGTGTTTTGCCATGTTTAGTACTAGACCCTGGGGGGTCAATTGTGTTTTGCCATGTTTAGTACTAGACCCTGGGGGTCAATTGTGTTTTGCCATGTTTAGTACTAGACCTTGGGAGGTCAATTGTGTTTTGCCAGGTTTAGTACTAGACCCTGGGGGTCAATGTTGATTTTGCCATGTTAGTACTAGACCTGGGGGTCAATGTGTTTTGCCATGTTTGTTACTAGACCCTGGGGGGTCAATTGTTTTGCCATGTTTAGTACTAGCCCCTGGGGGGTCAATTGTGTTTTACCATGTTTAGTTACTAGGACCCTGGGGGGTCCCAATTGTGTTTTTGCCATGGTTTAGTTACTAGGACCCTCGGGGGGTCAATTGTGTTTTGCCATGTTTAGTACTTAGAACCCTGGGGGTCAATTGGTTTTGTTTTGCCATTTTAGAAATTTAGGCCCCTGGGTCAATTGTGTTTTGCCATGGTTAGTACCTAGGGGGGCCCCTGAGGGGGCAATTGGTGTTTTTGCCATGTTTAGTACTAGACCCTGGGGGGTCAATTGTGTTTTGCATGTTTAGTACTAGACCCAGTGGGTTCATTATGTGTTTTGCCATGTTCGGATTATAGACCCTGGGTCAATGTGTGTGCCACCGTTAGGTACTAGGACCGGGGGTCAATTGTGTTTTGCCCATGTTTAGTACTAGACCTGGGGGTCAATTGTGTTTTGCCTATGTTTAAGTTTACGAGACGTGGGTTCAATGTGTTTGTGCCAGTCAGTACTAGACCCTGGGGGTGGTTCAATTGTGTTTTGACCATGGTTTAGTATCTAGGACCTTGGGGGGTCAATTGGGTTGTTGCCATGTTTAGTACTAGTAGCCCTGGGGGGTCAATTGTGTTTTGACCCTATGGTTTAGTACTAGACCCTGGGGGGTCAATTGTTTTGTTTGCCCATGTTTAGTACTAGACCCTGGGGGGTCAATTGTGTTTTGCCCATGTTTAGTACTAAGGACCCATGGGGGGTCAATTGTGTTTTGCCCTGGTTTAGTACTAGACCTGGGGTTAGGTGGTCAATTGTGTTTTGCCCAGGTTTAGTACTAGCCCCATGGGGGTCAAATTGTGTTTGGCCAGGTTAGTTAGTTCTAGACCCCTGGGGGGTTCAATTAGGGGGTCATTTTCCGGTTTAGTTTTACTAGCCACTGGGGGTTCAATTGGTTTTGACCATGGTTTAGTTCCCTAGGGGGGCCCCTGGGGGGTCGAATTGTGTTTTTGCCAGGGTTTAGTACTAGACCCCTGGGGGGGGTCAATTGGTTTTGTTTGCCAGGTTTTTTAGTACTAGTCCCCTGGGGGGGTCAATTGGTTTTGGACGTTTTCCAGGTTTAGTTTTTTAAAGCCCCGGGGGGGGTCAGATTGGTGGGGGGTTTTGAGGTTATTACAGACCTTGGGGGGGTCAATTGGTTTTGGGGAACGTGTTTAAGTACTAGAACCCTGGGGGTCAATTGTGTTTTGACCGCCCAGGTTTAGTACTTAGCCCCCTGGGGGGAGGGTCAAGTTGTGTTTTCCTTTTCCAGGTTTAGTTACTAGCCCCGGGGGGGTCAATTGTGTTTTGACGGTTTGTTTAGTACTAGCCCCTGTGAGGTCCAACTTGTGTTTTGTTGCCAATGATTTAGTACTCGGACCCTGGGGGGCGGTTCAATTGGTTTGTCCTTGCCATGTTTAGTTACTAGACCCTGGGGGGTCAATTGTGTTTTGGCCAGTGTTTAGTACTAGGGACCCTGGGTTGTTCAATGTGTTTTGCCCATGTTTAGTACCTAAGGACCATGGAGGTTCAATTGGTTTTGCCATGTTTAGTACTAGACACTGGGGGTCAATTGGTGTTTTGAGCCATACTTTAGTACTACTGCCCCTGGGGCCCCTGGGGGTCAATTGGTTTTGTTTGCCATGTTTTAGTACTAGCCCTGGGGGTTAAATTGTGTTTTTGCCATGTTCTAGTACTAGGACCCTGGGGGTCAATTGGTGTTTTGCCATGTTTAGTACTAGCCCCTGGGGCGGTCAATTGTGTTTTGCCAATTTATTTCAGTACTACGAGCCCCTGGGGGGTCAAGTTGTGTTTTGCCTCATGGTTTAGTTACTTAGCCCCTGGGGGGGTCAATTGTGTTTTGGTGCCATGTTTAGTTAACTAGACCCCCTGGGGCGGTCAAATTGTGTTTTCGCCATGTTAGAATACTAGCCCCTGGGGCGGTCAAATTGGGTTTTGTTTTTCCATGGTTAGTACTAGAACCCTCGAGGGTCAACTTGTGTTTTTGCCAATATTTAGTACGTTGACCCTTGGGGGGTTCAATTGTGTTTTGCCATGTTTAGTACTAGACCCCTGGGGGGCGGTCAATTGGAGTTTTTCCATGTTAAGTACTAGACCTGGGGGTCAAAATTGTGTTTTTGCCATGTTGTAGTAACTAGGACTCTGGGGGGTCAATAGGTTTTGTTTTGCCATTTTTAGTACAAACCCCCTGGGGGGTCAATTGTGTTTTGCCATGTTTAGTACTAGACCCTGGGGGTCAATTGTGTTTTGCCATGTTTAGTACTAGACCCTGGGAGGTCAATTGTGTTTTGCCATGTTTAGTACTAGACCCTGGGGGTCAATTGTGTTTTGCCATGTTTAGTACTAGACCCTGGGGGGTCAATTGTGTTTTGCCATGTTTAGTACTAGACCCTGGGGGGCAATTGTGTTTTGCCATGTTTAGTTTTACTAGACCTGGGGTTCAAGTTTGGGTTTTGCCATTTAGTACTAATAGCCTGGGGGGTCAATTGTTTTTTGACCATGTTTAGTACTAGACCCTGAGGGTCCAATTGTGTTTTGCCATGTTTAGACTAGCTGGGGGGGTCAATTGTGTTTTGCCATGTTTAGTACTAGCCCCTGGGGGGGTCAATTGTGTTTTTGACGGTTTGAGTACTAGCCCTGGGGGATCAATTGTGTTTTGCCAGTTTAGTATAGACCCTGGGGGGTCAATTGTGTTTTGCCATGTTTAGTACTAGACCCTGGGGGGTCAATTGTGTTTTGCCATGTTTAGTACTAGACCCTGGGGGTCAATTGTGTTTTGCCATGTTTAGTACTAGACCCTGGGGGGTCAATTGTGTTTTGCCATGTTTAGTACTAGCCCTATGGATCTTGTTTTGTTTTGCCAGGTTTAGTACTAGGGACCCTGGGGGGTCAATTGTATTTTCCAGGTTTAGTTACTGCCCCTGGGGGGTCAATGTGTTTTTGCCAGGTTTTAGTTCAGCCCCGGGGGGGCAAAATTGTGTTTTGCCAGGTTTTAGTACTAGACCTGGGGGGGTCAATTGTGTTTTTGCCAGGTTTAGTCCAGCCCCTCGGGGGGTCAATTGTGTTTTTCCAGGTTTAGTACTAGCCCCTGGGGGGTCAATTGTGTTTTGACGTGTTTAGTACTAGACCCTGGGGAGGGTCAATTGTGTTTTGCCTGTTTAGTACTGAGACCCCGGGGGGTCCAATTGTGTTTTGCCCAGTAGTACTAGCCCCTGGGGGGTCCAATTGTGTTTTTCCAGGTTTAAGTACTAGCCCCCCAGGGCGGGGTCAATTGTGTTTTGACGTATTTAGTTTACTAGCCCCTGGAGGGTCAATTGTGTTTTGCCAGGTTTAGTACTAGCCCTGGGGGGGTCAATTGTGTTTTGACGTGTTTAGTACTAGCCCCTTGAGGGATCAATTGTGTTTTTGCAAGGTTTAGTACAGACCCTTGGGGGTTCGTGTTTTGACGTGTTATATTAGCCCCTGGGAGATCAATGTGTTTTGACGTGTTTAGTACTAGACCCTGGGGGGTCAATTGTGTTTTTTCATAGTTTACTAGCCCCCGGGGGTCAATTGTGGTTTTGGCCATGTTTAGTACCTAGCCCCTGGGGGTCAATTGTGTTTTGGCCATGTTAGCACTAGACCCTGGGGGGTCAATTGTGTTTTGCCAGTTTAGGTACTAGGCCCGGGGCCTGGGTCAATTGTTGTTTTGCCATGTTTTAGTACTAGCCCCTGGGGGGGGTCAATTGTGTTTTGCCATGTTTAGTACTAGACCCGAGGGTCAATTGTGTTTTGGCCATATTTAGTAATAGACCCTGTGGGCAAAGTTTGTGTTTTGCCATGTTTAGTACTGACCCCTGGGGGGTCAATTGTGTTTTTCCATGTTTAGTATAGACCTGGGCTCAATTGTGTTTTGCCATTGTTTAGTACTAGACCCTGGGGGGTGGGGGTTCATGTGTTTTGCCATGTTTTAGTTTACAAGCCATGGGGGGTCAATTGTGTTTTTGCCATGTTTAGTAACTAGACCCCTGGGGGTCAATTGTGTTTTGCCATTGTTTAATACTCGACCCTGGGAGGTCCAATTGTGTTTGCCCATGTTTAGTCCTAGATGGGGGTCAATTGTGTTTTTGCCATGTTTAGTAATAGACCCTGGGAGGTTCAATTGTGTTTTGCCATGGTTTCGTACTAGACCTGGGGGTCAATTGTGTTTTGCCAATTTATACTACTAGCCCCTGGGGGGTTCAATTGTGTTTTGCCATTTTATACTAGACCCTGGGGGTTCAATTTGGGTTTTTGCCAATGTTTAGTACTAGGACCCTGGGGGTCAATTGTGTTTTGCCATGTTTAGTACTAGACCATGGGGGGTCGGTGTTGGTTTTGACGTGTTTAAGTACTAGACCCTGGGGGGTCAATTGGTTTTGACTTATTTAGTACTGGACTCTGGGGGTCAATTGGTTTTGCCATGTTTAGTACTAGACCCGGGGGGTCAATATTGTTTGCGTATTTAAGTACTAGCCCCCCCGGGTGGGGTTCAATTGTGTTCTGCCATTTTTAGTACTAGACCCTGGGGGTCAATTGTGGTTTTGCCATGTTTAGTATAGCCCCTGGGGGTCAATTTGTATTTTGCCAGTTTAGTACTAGCCCCTGGGGGGTCAATTGTGTTTTGCCATATTTAGTACTAGACCCTGGGGGTCAATTGTGTTTTGCCATGTTTAGTACTAGCCCCTGGGGGTCAATTGTGTTTTTGCCATGTTTAGTACTAGACCCTGGGGGGTCAAATTGTGTTTTTTGCCAGGTTAGTACTAGACCTTGGGATGAATGTATTTTGCCATGTTTTGTCTAGACCCTGGGGGTGGTCAATTGTGTTTTGACCATGTTCGTCTACTAGACCCTGGGGGGTTAATTGTGTTTTTGCCATGTTTAAGTACTAGAAGCCTGGGGGGTCTATTGTTTTTTTGCCATGTTTTAGCACTTAGACCCTGGGGGGGGCGGGTTCAATTGTGTTTTGCCAATGTTTAGTACTAGACCCTGGGGGTCAATTGTGTTTTGCCATGTTGTAGTACTAGGCCCCATGGGGGGTCAATTGTGTTTTGCCATGTTTTTAGTACTAGAACCCTGGGGGAGGGTCAATTGTGTTTTGCCATGTTTAGTACTAGGACCATGGGGGTCAATTGTGTTTTTGCCATGTTTAGTACTAGGCCCTGGGGGGTCAATTGTGTTTTGCCATGTTTAGTACTAGACCCATGGGGGTCAATTGTGTTTTGCCAGGTTTTCAGCACTGAGACCCTGGGAGGTCCAATTGTGTTTTGCCATGTTCAGTACTAGACCCTGGGGGGCAATTGTGTTTTGCCATTGTTTAGTACCTAGACCCTGGGGGAGGTCAAAACTGTTGTTTTGCCATGTTTAGTACTAGGACCCTGGGGGTGTCAATTGTGTTTTTGCCATGTTTCGTACTAGCCCCTGGGGGCGGGGGGTCAAAGTTGTGTTTTGCCATGATTTAGTACTAGACCCAGGGGTGGGGTCAATTGTGTTTTGCCATGTTTAGTACTAGCCCCTGGGGGTCAATTGTGTTTTGCCATGTTTAGTACTAGACCCTGGGGGGTCAATTGTGTTTTGCCATGTTTTAGAACTAAGCCCCTGGGGGGTCAGTTGGTTTTGGTTTGCTATGTTTAGTACTAGCCCTGATGGGGTCAATTCGTGTTTTGCCCATGTTTAAGTACTAGACCCTGGGGGTCAATTGTGTTTTCGCCATATTTAGTACTACTAGCCCCTGTGGGGTCAATTGTGTTTTGGCCATGTTTAGTCACTAGTACCCCTGGGGGTCAATTGTGTTTTTGCCATGTTTAGTACTAGGAACCCTTGGGGGTCAATTGGTGTGTTGGCCATTTTGTTTAGATACTAGACCCTGGGGGCAATTGTGTTTTGACGTGTTTAGTACTAGACCCTGGGGGGTCAATTGTGTTTTGACTTATTTAAGTACTAGAACCCTGGGGGTCAATTGTGTTTTGCCATGTTTAGTACAATAGACCCTGGGGGTCAATTGTATTTTGCATCCCTGTTTAGTACTAGACCCTGGGGGATCAACATATTTGGGGGTTTTTTTGACGTATTTAGTACCTAGCCCCTGGGGGGTCAATTGTGTTCTGCCATGTTTAGTACTAGACCCTGGGGGTCAATTGTGTTTTGCCATGTTTAGTACTAGCCCCTGGGGGTCAAATGTATTTTGCCAGTGTAGTACTAGCCCTCCTTGGGGGGTCAATGTGTTTTGCCATATTTAGTACTAGACCCTGGGGGTCAATTGTGTTATTGCCAT
>NC_087213.1:23918792-23941724 GCF_015104395.2 Macrobrachium nipponense | reverse complement strand
ATTAGAGGCTATAAAACACACCTTTTGGTGGTGGGGAAGGCAAACGATACCTTTGCAATATACACGGATTCTTACAGTGCTTTAGAAGCGCTAAGACAATACACAGTTTCTCATCCCGTAATTGAAGAAATAAGGGAGTGGATAGAATGAATGAATGAATGATTGTTAGTTCTCTGGCATCCTGACATCGAAGGTCATTGACGCCGATATCGTTTATTATAAATAAAGAATAAAATTAATATGCAATTAAAACCATAAAAGCAAATATCATTGTAAAAGTTAAATAGCTTCAGAAGACCTGCTTCTGAAATAAATCTAAAAATGCCACTTAGCATTGTATGACACACCATGTCCAAGAATCTTGGCAAGGATGAACCTGCCATCCTCACCTCGAGCCTCAAACAGATATCTATTTCTTCCGTGCTATAAGTGGGGCATTCAGTCAACAAATGCTTCACGGTCAAGGGTATCAAACAGTCGTCACAATATGGTTGGTGTTGGCCAGCTAGCAAAAACTCATGTGTCATCCGAGTGTGACCAATTCGGAGACGACAAAGAGTAGTCTCCCACTTTCGGGGCATCACGTTATATTTCCAAGGGGATATAACATTTGTTATTTCTCTCATCTTATTATCGCTAAGCTTTCCCAATGCTTTTGCCAATTATTACAAATAAAATTCTTAATTGTAGGTAAAAAATCATTACATGGAATGGGATACCTTCTTGGTAGCAACTCAGCTGCAGCATTCTTTGCCAGTGAATCTGCATCCTCATTTCCCACACACACTACGTGTGCCGGAACCACAAAACATCGAACAGTTATGCCTTTCAGACCAATAATAAAAAGCCACTCTAAAATCTTTAAAACAAACCAAAGGGTTACTAGAATTAAAAACTTCTAAAGCTTGAAGGACACTTCTTGCATCACTAAAATGGTAAAATTGCCCTCATCTTTTAATGCTATTTCTCAATAGCGGTTAATATGCCATATAGTTCTGCAGTAAATATGGAAGATACTAGAGGAAGTGCACCTCTACAATTAAAAGAACCACTATATACTCCAAAATCCAACGCCAGCATCAGATTTGGAGCCATCTGTAAATATAAAAGTAGATTCCTTTTGTTCTTCGACATGTTCACGAAAGAGAGACCTGGCTTCTAATTCAGTCATGTTCTTTTTATACCAATAAAATATTTACAAAAAGATATATCTGGTAATTTCCATGGAGGGGTTGCTGATATCTTGAATGGAAGAACTCTATTTCTTGCTATATCAAGACCGTTTATTAATTGTTTTACCCGAAAACCATAAGGTTGAGGAGATTTTGGGTGTAACTCAAAATATCAAAATGCCTTACAAAGTTTTGCAGTCTGACAAGCTAAAGAATTGGGAAGTCTTTGCAACCTAAACCAATACCGAATAATAGAAGACTTTCGGTAAAGGTCTAACGTTAATTCTCCAGCGTCAACAAGGAGACTTGGAATAGGCGAAGTTCTAAACGCTCCTGTAGACAGTCTAATACCAGCATGGTGTATAGAATCTAATACCTTTAATCTGCTTGGGGTGGCTGAGGAGTATATTTCACACCCATAACTAATTTTAGAAAAATTAAGGCCTTGTATAATTTTAAAATAGTTTTGCGGTCTGCCCCCCCATGATGTATGTGACAATACTTTTAAAAGATTCAGAGCCTCAAGACACTTAACTTTTAACGCCTTTAAGTGAGGAACCCATGTCAACCTGCAATCAAATATCAAACCTAAAAATCTAGCTTCATTTACACATGGGATCCGTTGGCCTTTGATGTATATATCCGGGTCAGGATGTACTCCCCGAATACGACAGAAATGGACAACAGTAGTTTTGTTTGTCGAAAACTTAAATCCATTCATATCAGCCCACTGAATAATTTTGTCAATTGAGAGTTGTAGTTTTCTCTCAACCATCGACATTCTAGATCCAGCAAATGATATGGAGAGATCATCTACAAATAATGTTGAGAGAATATCTTGGGGAATGACAGAGGATATCCCATATGGCTAGTGCAAAGTAGTACACTTAGCACACTACCCTGGGGAATAACTCCTCTCTGATAGAGTTTCCCCCACTCTGACTTGAAAAAATCTATGTGAAACAAATGATTGAATGAACAATGGTAACTCTCCTCGTAACCCAATTCATGAATGGTTTTAAGTATACCATATCTCCATGCAGTATCATATGCCTTCTCAAGATCAAAAAAGACTGTTACATGGTGCTGTTTGGAAGCAAAGGCTTCACAAATAGAGGATTCCAGTCGCATCAACACATCAGTCGTTGAATGCATTTTTTTCTAAAATCCACACTGGAATAGGTGATAAAAATACCCTTCTTTTCCAGGTACCATACCCGTCTTACATTGACCATCTTCTCCATGATCTTTACCATAAACAAGATGTCAATGCAATTGGTCGATAGTTTTGCAGCTAAAAACTTATCCTTACCAGGTTTAAAAAGGCTAAAATAAATGGCTAGTTTTTCCCCAACACTGGATAACTATGATCATCCCATATTCTGTTTAATAATGCTTAAAATAAACAACTTGGTATTAAACAGGTACATGTTTAATCATTGCATATGGAAATTTCATCGGGTCAGGGGCTGTATCATTACATGTAGCAAGTGCGGAGTCAAATTCTCTTTCAGTAAAAGGAGAGTTGTATGACTCTTCCCTTCCTGTTGCAAAAATTTAAAATTTCTTTTCTTCATTGCTTCCTAAACTGGTGACCAGGAGCTGCTTCACACTTGCGTGATACATTTGAGAAATGATCGCAGGGCATTGCTAACGTCAGTTGCTCCAGTCACATACTGATCATTCACCTTCCAACACTGGTGGCTGGTTGGGGGTGAATTTGCCTGCTATCTTTTTCACTTTCCTCCACACAGAAGATGGTGGTGTTTCTACTGTTAATGGAGGAAACAAAAGACACGCCCAAGGACTGGCGCCTAGCTTCTTTTCATGGCACGACGGAACTGTGCTCTACATTTCTTGTATGTAATTAAATTCTCCTCAGTACGGCGTCTGCGCAATCGGGTTAAAGACCTTCTTGTGGCTCTGTGCAGGGCAGTTAGTTCTGAAGACCACCAGGGGACTGGTCGTCGTTTGAATAACCCTGTTGTTTTGGGAATTGAATTGACTCCTGCTGTATGAAGGGTTCCATTCAGCATGTCTATGGCATCATCAATATTTTTCAAACTGTTCTGCATTCCCCTTCAATTTCGCTTAGCTCACGAAATCTACCCCAGTCTGCCTTGTCAAGATTCCATCGTGGCGATCTCTGTGAAGGTGGACCATTGTTGGTGCTTATAATGATTGGTGCATGATCACTAGTATGCCAATCATCTAATGTCCTCCAATCGAAATCGAGAAGGCAATTAGAGCTTGCGATTGATAGGTCAATGCATGACAAGGTACCTGTCTGGACATGAAAAATGTGTGGGCTCTCCTGTATTAAGGCGTCCAACATCCTCATTTTCCACAATTGATGATATAATATTGCCCCTTGTGTTTGCTAAAACATCGCCCCATAAAGGATGTCTACCATTCAAATCTCCCAATAAGAGAAAAGGTTGGGGAGTTGTTGAATCACCTCTACTAAATTATCATACAAAATATTATCATTTGGAGGTAGGTACAGAGAGCATATTGTAATATTTTTCTTCCTATATCATCTGTACAACACTGCCTGCAGAGGTGTACGAATAGACAAAGATATTGGGGAACATCTCGACGAACGTAAATGAGACTTCCGCCATGGCTCCCTGCTTGTTGATTATATGGTGTTCTATAGCTAATATACTCTCGAGGACAAGGAGTATTAGCATCAAGCTTGCTCTCTTGTAGACATACAATTATGGGGGAATGCTCATGAATTAGTAGCTTAAGTTCTTCATATTTGGCCCTTAAACCCTGACAATTCCACTGCAAAATGGAGGAGAAAACTATGAATCACTTCTGGAAGACATCTTGGATGAGGTCTTCCCACTGGCAACTTTTAATCTAACATTATTTCCTGTAGGTTTCTTTAGAGATGGTCTTGATATATTGGGTTTTACGTTTGTCTTTTTCTTTGTGTCCTTTTGATCTATTTGTTGAGGCGGATGGTGGACCTCAACTTGAATTTCTGATTTATTCAAGTTATCTCCAGTTGATCAGAAACACCAATAGATAAAACATCAAATTTATTTGACGTCATAGCTTTAATGTTTCTGATGGAAGGGGGTGAGAGAGATGGAGGTCCTCTCTCTTTTTTCGATTAATAGGTGGTGGGCTTCTAGGTTTTTGCACCTTCCCCAGGGCAACAGGGCACCAGGCAAGTTGTTTTAAGTGGAACCTCCATCAAATCAGGCTAAGGACATGGCTGCCAGAGAGTTTTACTACTAATGTAATGGGGGACGAAGGTAGTACGGGGCATGGGCAATGCCCCACTGTTAATACATTGTGGCAAAGCCTCAGAGGCAATATGCTTACCTCATCATGCAGCATTTTATCATTGGATGGTATATTTCTTTTTATAGAACTATTGCAGTGCTAGGTGGGTTTGATTAAGTGCCTTTGCATAACTACTTGATTTATCTAATAGTCTTTTGGTTTGGCATATCCCACACTTATATGTTCTAAATTGGATTTTTGTTTAAGGGCAGCTTCTTCGGCTTATACAGCTCACAGCTCCGGTCAGTGGATTTATGATTTGAGCTTGCAATTTAAACACCTTGGCATCAAGTGCACATTCTCCATGGTAAGATTTAGAGCAAATACCACACATTTTTTCGTTTTGCAAACTTTTGACGGGTGTCCAAATTTAAAAACAATTAAAACATTGCAGTGGCTTCTGCTTGAGTCGAACTTTAATAACTTCATTTTCAATAATAATACGGGGAAGGTACACCAGCATCCTGGAAAGTAAGGATAATCATTGATGTACCGGGACTTGTGTACTTTCCATACATTTAGTGGACACTGGCCAGTATCTCCTCCTCTGTAAATTCATACAGATCTTTGTTAAAAACTACTCCCCTTCCGTAGCTAAAATTTAGGTGGGGTTTGACATCTAACTTAATATCATCATCATTTGTTTTAAAGGTTGGATAGTATTAACAGACTGTGTGCATGATTGGCATGGATAAGGTAACTATTTTTTCCAAAACGAGATATATCTCCTGGTGCAATAGTTCCTACTTTTTTCTGAATTAATTTGCATATTTTGAAATAGTTCCCTGTAACCCCTGAGATTCAGCTACAAGCCACATCGGTGGTTTTTGGCTTCCTCTGGGAAGGCATAACTAAATCAGCATCTTTTTCAAACCAGTCCGCAGGTCTATAAACATCCAAATCCTTTGGTACATTGTCGCAAAGAGCAGCCATTATATTCAAGTTATTAATTTTGATATTATTAACATTACATATTGCATTAAATGCTTCATCATGACTATTGTAAGATATCCATGAATCCCATTTTGTATCTTCCAGTTTCATTCTTATTTCTGTTATAGATCCATAACACTTAAATTCTTTATATATTATCATAATTTGTCTCTATTGGAATTTGGGTAACAATGAAGGATTCGAAGTTTCCTTGCGTTACCCAGATTACTCAATTTTGGAATATCAATAGAATGGTCCTTCCTAGTTCCGAGGTCATCAACAGAGTTTTCCCTAATTAAATTAGCAGAGGTCGTCAACAGTGTCTGAGGTTCGCCATTCGATCCAGGGGTATTAGAAACATTAATTTCCGTCATTAAATTAGTTGGGGGAAAGAAAAAAAATTAAGACTGTCTGACATCCCAAAAGAGAACCCCTTACCCTTTCATGAAATTAATTTCTCCACCAATGACACCTGCGAGAGCTGCTTCCCAAATGTCCACTCCCTACCCTACCACAAAGGGATGGTACCACTATGATTAGAGTGGCTCAAGTGTATGCCAAACCCGCTTGATGGGACTGAGAGCATTACAGGAATACAATCATCCCCACTCTAATCATAGTGGCAGGCAAACCGGACAGAATGCCGAGAGTCCTATCTCTATGAAACCGGCCAACCCATGGAATCCGAAGGCCAAGTTTTGGTTGGAGAATAGTCCCGCATGCCAGTATGGAAATACTGACATTCCAAGGTGTCCAAACATTATCGGGTAGTTGGCAAGACCACCACAGCTCCCACAATTGATTTTGAAAAAATTTCCAATCCCGGATATGATGTCCCCCCAAAAAATCATCTGGACAGTGAAATGGGTAAGAGTTTTGACAGCAAGGTTGGAGAAAGTTGATAATATGAAGAAGAATGAAACAATTATAAGTAATAGAAATAGGATGAGAGAAAAATTTCAGAGTCAAACTGAGGAAAAAACAAAACTTCCCCAGTTCGAGAGCCCTCTTGCCCGTCACCACGCTTCAGCACGGGAATGATATGCCGTGCTGAAGCCCAATGACTTCATCAAGGCATTCTCTCATTAAGAGGGGGAGTGGATAGATATAATAGTAAAACGGAAATCTATAAATATAAAACTATGTTGGGTCCCTTCCCATGTGGGCATAAAGGGTAATGAAGAGGTGGATAAAGAAGCCAAAAAGGCAGTAAAAAAGGAGTCTATCAAAAAAATACAAATACCTTACAATGACACTAAAACGACAATAAATGAATACTGTCAATCAAAATGGGAAAAAGAATGGCTAGAATTGAATCATAAATTAAAGCAGATTAAACCATCTGTAAAACCTTGGAATAGACAAAAATGTCAAAGAAGGGAAGATGTCATATTAACAAGATTAAGAATAGGACACACATACTTAACACACAAATACTTGATGTTGCAAGGCGAGGAAAGACAGGCCCCTTACTGTGACCATTGTCGTACTCTTGTCACAGTCCGTCATCTGCTAATTGAATGTAATAAATTCAAAAGAAAACGAAGATCCAACAACATATATAACATACCACTTGAAGAACTATTGGGAGAAAATGCCCCGCTTCAAAACATTGTAAATTACCTCAAAGAAATAAACCTGCTTTATATGATATAACACGTCTTATAGTATCATAGTTATACAGTAAGCGCTGAATGGCCTTTGCTGCCCCAGTGCTTGGTGTTACACCTAAAATTTATAAAACCAACCAACCCCAGGGGCTAGCACTAAACATGGCAAAACACAATTGACCACCCGGGGCTAGTACTAAACACGTCAAAACACATTTGACCCCCCCAGGGGCTAGAACTAAACATGGCAAAACACAATGACCCTCCGGGGCTAGTACTAAACACGTCAAAACACATTTGACCCCCCAGGGGCTAGTACTAAACACGTAAAAACACAATTGACCCCCCAGGGTCTAGTTAGACAGATGGTTCCAAGTCGAAGGAGGGTGTAGGCTATGCTGTAGTAACAAAAAATATAGAAATAAGGGAAAAAATCCCCAAAATATGCTCGATATTCACTGCAGAAATAAATGCTATATTAGAGGCTATAAAACATACCTTTATGGTGGGAAAGGCAAACGATACCTTTGTAATATACACGGATTCTTACAGTGCTTTAGAAGCGCTAAGGCAATACACAGTTTCTCATCCCGTAATTGAAGAAATAAGGGAGTGGATTGATATAGTAAAGAAAACGGAAAATCTATAAATATAAAATTATTAGTTGGGTCCCTTCCCATGTGGGCATAAAGGGTAATGAAGAGGTGGATAAAGAAGCCAAAAAGGCAGTAAAAAAGGAGTCTATCAAAAAAATACAAATACCTTACAATGACATTAAAACAACAATAAATGAACACAGTCAATCAAAATGGGAAAAAGAATGGCTAGAATTGAATCATAAATTAAAGCATATTAAATCATTTGTAAAACCTTGGAATAGACAACAATGTCAAAGAAGGGAAGATGTCATATTAACAAGATTAAGAATAGGACATACATACTTAACACACAAATACTTGATACTGCAAGGTGAGGAAAGACAGGCCCCTTACTGTGACCATTGCCGTACTATGGTCACAGTCCGTCAACTGCTAACTGAATGTAATAAATTCGAAAGAAAACGAAGATCCAACAACATATATAATATACACTTGAAGAACTATTGGGAGAAAATGCCCCGCTTCAAAATATAGTAAATTACCTCAAAGAAATAAACCTGCTTTATATGATATAACACGTCTTATAGTCTCATAGTTATACAGTAAGCGCTGAATGGCCTTTACTGCCCCAGTGCTTGGTGTTACACCTAAACTTTATAAAACCAACCAACCAACCCCAGGGGCTAGTACTAAACATAGCAAAACACATTTGACCCCCCAGCGGCTACTACTATCGTAAACTAAATTTCTCAAATTAATAGCAGTAGATCATATTATTCTTAAGATATGTGCAATTCTAATTTGCTACTGTAGCAGCAAAATTAAGAAATCAAAAGAAAGAGACAAATAAAAAAACCCAAGTTAGGAGCACAAACGTAGAATCAAATAAAGAATCATTAAAGAGACAGCTAACTGAATCATTAGAGTCAATTGATGATGAGAAAGTAAAGACAAGGTTCACTAGAAACCAACAAGAAAGGCCCTAGTATGGAATTTGGAAAAAAATTGAAGTGCCAGTTGAGATACATCCTCCACCTCTGCCTCTTTGGAGGCAAGGCCAGTGGTTGCTGTCTGGTGCCAGCTTCTGTTGGTGCCAATTCCTCTTTGGAGGACAAACCAGCAGATGCTGGTCCCCTGGTGCCAGTCCTCGCTGGTACTTCTGCCTCATTAGAGGCAGAGCTGGCTACTGCCAGCAATACAAACACTCTCGAGGTGGTCTCTTTAGAGAACACCTCTGCTTTCTCCGTCTCGACAGAGATGGAGAGCAAAGAAAACTAAAAAACCCTTCAGTGTCAAGGACACTGAAAGAAAAAGATGTTGGCTCTATGAAGGCAACTCCACCCAAGAGGCCAAACAAAGCCTTCCATTAAAATGCCTCCCCCTAGTAGGAAAAAGAGCTCTCCCAATCTTGTCAAAAGGCCCCCCAGATGCTGGAAGCCTTGCCGAGGATGGGGGCTTAGGGTTCAGCAGCTGGGCCCTGATGCCTGGTGGGAACTGCTTTCTCGCTGGGCCTTGGTGCCCAGCTTTTGATCCAACGAAATAAGTCAGCCCTTTTTCTTCTACTAAAAACATTTCATCTCTGCCTTCCTCCTCCCCCATAAGGTATGGATTCTATGATGACGACTATTGGCTTGGTTTTGGACATGATTTAGTCTATATCTTGGGATATGAAGGAGGGTGAGGATGGACGGCATGCCACCTCACCCGTAGAACTCTAGTACTGACGTGTCGAGCGAGGGGAAAGTTTAATGTCAAACCCTATCCTCAATGCCGGGTCTGATCTCGAACGGACATCATGACGCCTTAGCACTGGGATAGGGTGTATATCCAGTAATTACCCCTAGGACGACCCTAATAAAAGGGATGACCGTCCTCTAAGTGTGACTCCATGGTGGGTATGGGGAATATCTGGATGAACTATGTAATTTTACGTTTTAATGGCACCCCCCCTAATTCGTTTGACGACCCTATGCTTTCATCAAAGACTTTGTCCTCGGAACCAAACATCAATTTTCATGGTCGGTCCCCAGGGATCATTAGTAGTATCCCCTGGGCCAAATGACAGAAGGACAGTTGACGACCCAAAGCAATGCGAGTAAATATAATACAGGCAGGAAAACTAAACAAAAAGCATCTGGTTCCAGTATTGTCACAACTGGAAACCATTTTGCATGAAGAAAAATAAAATAAATAGAATAGCTCCTGGGGTCTTTGTACCATTCCTTTTAATAAATACCTTAATTTAAAGCTAGAAGGTGACAATATAGAACATTTTTCAAGTGCATAGGGAAATCGTTAAATGTTGTGAAGACAGCCAAAAATAACACCGCATAATGGAAACATGCTCCTGGTAGAAAGCATCTCCCCCACCGAGGAAAGTAATCAAGTTGATGGGAATTGTCGGACCTTGCGGGAGTATGGTGGGGAGTGTACTCCCACTCCAGCCTTAACTCCAGCCAAGGGCTTGATTTATGCCCTCAGTTGATGGCTTTCTCTGAGAGAGACTTTTAACAGAATTAAAAAGACAGGGTGTAATAAAGGTGGACAGGATGAACGAAGAAGGTTGATATAACAGAATACCTCAGCCTACCTTAATATTAACTTTTGACACTTAAAGACTTCCGGAATGTGTCTTTGCAGCCTGGTATAGGTTTTAAGGTAACCAGTTCATCCCGGGAGACCCAGAAGGTGTTTCCATTGCCAGCATTTTGGAAACACCCCTACAATCATGCCGATCCAAAATTGCAAAGAAAATCCTGACAGTATGTGTCAACTGTGGAGAGGATGAGCATGGAATGTGCACCAGGGAACCTAAATGTGTTCACTGTGGTGAGGGACATGCATCATCGTCTCGGCAGTGTGATATATATTTACTAGAAAAGGAAATACAAGCCATAAGAGTAATAGAAAGAACAACATTTAAGGAAGCCACGAGAGAGGGCCAAAGCAAGATTGGGGTAAGACCCGGTCTAAGTTTTTGCTACTGTAGCAGCAAAATTAAGAAATCAAAAAAGAAGAGACAAATAAAAAAACCCAAGTTAAGGAGCACAAACGTGGAATCAAATAAAAGAATCATTAAAGAGACAGCTAACTGAATAATTAGAGTCAATTGATGATGAGAAAGTAAAGACAAGGTTCACTAGAACCAACAAGAAAGGCCCTAGTAATGGAATTGGAAAAAATTGAAGTGCCAGTGAGACATCCTCCACCATCTGCCTCTTTGGAGGCAAGGCAGTGTTGCTGGTCTGGTGCCAGCTTCTGTTGGTGCCAATTCCTCTTTGGAGGACAAACCAGCAGATGCTGGTCCCTGGTGCCAATCCTCGCTGGTACTTCTGCCTCATTAGAGGCAGAGCTGGCTACTGCCAGCAATACAAACACTCTCGAGGTGGTCTCCTTTGAGAACACCTCTGCTTTCTCCGTCTCGACAGAGATGGAGAAGCAAAGAACTAAAAAAAAACCCTTCAGTGTCAAGGACACTGAAAGAAAGATGTTGGCTCTATGAAGGCAACTCCACCCAAGAGGCCACAAAGCCTTCCATTAAAATGCCTCCCCCCTAGTAGGGAAAAAAAAAAAAAAAGAGCTCTCCCAATCTTGTCAAAAAGGAACATAATATGGTCCCAAACATAAATAAATTCACTTCCATTATTCAATGGAATTGTCAGGGACTGCGAGCAAAAGTATGAGGAAGTCAAGCTTTTGATCTATGAGCACTCCCTGTAGGTTTATGTTTGCAGGAGACCATGCTAGGTGAATATACACCTTGTCCCTAGGGAATAGTTCACTATAGAACTAAATTTGATTTAGAAGGGGTGGGAAATCATGGTGGATCCCTCATCTACATCCGTCGAGATGTCCACACTACCAAGTGAAACTAAAATACTCCACTTCAAGCTGTGGCTGTAAGAATTGATTTAAGAAGGAAAATATACTTTATGTTCCCTTTACATTCCACCAATAGCCATGTCTCCCAAGAGAACTTGATATATTGATGGAGCAACTACCAGAGCCATTTCTTCTACTTGGTGAACCTTCAATAGTAGACATCCATTGAGATGTAACATCAATCAAAAAGGGAATATGATGGCATCTTTATAGAAACTGAAGATATAGGTCTTCTTAATACTGGAGAAAACCTACTCATTACCACATTTCAGACAGGCACCAAATCTCCTGCATCGACCTTTCAATATGTAGGCTCCAACTGCAGTGTTTGATTTTTTGTTGGACAAGTGATGACTGGCATACCAGTGGACCATTCTCCCCAATTGTGGATCGACACATGATGGTCACCTATCCCGAGATCAACCACGGTGGTGCTTAGAGAAAGCAAATTGGAGAAAATTCAAAGATTTGAGTGTTGGAGGGGGATGCAAAAAGAGATTTTCCAAGTGTAGATGATGCCATTGATCTACCAATGGAAACATTACATACTGCAGGTCTACACTCAATTCCTCGAACTAAAGGAACAGGCTATTTTCAGGAGACGGGCCCAGTGCACATGTGGTCAGAGACCTAAGGGTTGTTACACCGAGCCTACCAAGGTCATCATTGACCAGGTACCGTAGACATCGCACCTTGGACATGTCATAATTTTACAAACATTGTAGGGCACGGATTTCGAAAAAGCCATGAAAGCTGCAGAAGACAAGCATGGGCCGGATATGTATCCTCTTATTAACAGCAGAACACCCAGTCTGTAGCATTTGGAAGAAAATAAGAAAAATTCAGGGTAAAATTTACACCCAGTCCTCCTCAGTACTTAAAAATTGATAATAATCATGTTACTGATGCCACAGAAATTAGTGATATGTTTTCTGAAACACTTTGCTCGAGTCCTCGAAAAATCAGATAGTTCCCCAGGACATTCAATTTCAGAATGATGGAAGAACAAAACAGGTACTTGACTTTTCATCAAACAAAGCTGAATCATATTAATATGCCTTTTTCTGAAAGGGAATTTGACTCTGCTTTAGCTAGGAGCAGAACACTGCCCCTGGTCCACGATGAGATTCCTTAGAAAATGTTTAAAACACATTTCAAAGAAACACAAAACATTTTTACAATAAGTATATCAATAGAATATGGGATGAAAGCAGCTACCCTAGCATATGGGAATTAGCTACCATGTTACCATTCCTTATCCTGGAAAAGATCCTCTCTCTGCAGAAGTTACCGCCCCATTGCTTAACATGTTGTTTTATGTAAATTGATGGAAAAAAATGGTAAATGTAAGACTGATATGGTATCTAGAGCACAACAATATTCTAACGCCGTCTCATGGGGTGGTTTTTCGAAAAATGCACTCCAGCCCTGGACATCTTACTGCAACTCGAAGCCTCGGTCTGTGAAGCCTTTTGCACCTCCAAGCAACACCATGTGACAGTTTTTGTTTTTTTGATATAGAAAAGGCATATGACACTGCTTGGAGACATGGGATTCTGAAGACTAAGCATAATAGTGGTCTACGAGGCAAATTACCTTTATTTGTGAAAATCCTTTTTTACATCGTAGGTATTTTAAAGTTAAAGTTGGCAGTACTTTATCCAGAGAAAAAGTGCCAAGAAGAAGGTGTTTCCCAGGGTAGGTTCTCAGTGTAAAACACTTTTTGCTCTGGCCATAAAACAGTGTTGCAGCTGTCATTCCAAGAGAGGTTTTTAAAGACACTGTTTGTGGATGACTTTGTCAATATCCTTTGCTGCCACCCGGATGACTGTAGCAGAAAAAGAAAGCTACAATTAACAAATAAATAAAATAGTAAGTTGGGGCTGAAAGAAAAAGGGTTTTAAAATCTCTGTAAGCAAGACTACTACGTCCACTTCTGTCGGATCAGGGGAGTGCATCCTGATCCAGACCTCTATTTGTATGGCCGTAGAATCCCATGTGTAGAACAAGCACGCTTCTTAGGCTTAGTTTTTTTGACAGTAGGTTTGACTTGGGTCCCCCATATTAAACATATAAAAGCAAAGAGCCTAGAGCTCTACACATCTTGAAGGTGCTTTTCTGCACACCAGTTGGGGAGCTGATAGAAATCTGTTACTAAAGCTTCATAAATCCCTAATCTTGTCAAAGCTGTCATATGGTTGTGAAGTTTATTTCTTCAGCTCCTCATCTAACTTGAGAAATTTAGATTCGGTGCATCATTCAGGGTATTCGTATAGCCACAGGAGCTTTCCTTCGGTCGTCACCAATACCTAGTATGCTAGTTTGATTGCAGGAGAGATGCCCCTTGAACTAAATCGCCAGTCATCATTACTTAGGTACTGGTTTAGAGTGCAAAAGACTCCCCAAATCTCTGGCATTTGCTGTGGCAAGTAGAAATATTTTTAACGGTTTTTATGAAAGTCATCCAAGTATCCACTCCTTTTAGCTATAGAATTAAAAAATATTTAGGAGGATACGAATATTAAAAAATTTGCCCATTATCCCCTTTGTGGATCCCAGTACTCCTGTCTGGAGGTTACCTGATGTGAAATTCTGCAGGTACTTCAGTGGAGCAAAGAGGGATAAATCTGATGAGGAAATGAGGTCCATATTTTTAGAGCATGTATCAGAGCATGTAGATACAAGTTTTATATTTACTGATGCTCTAAGTCCAATGCTGGCGTTGGATATGGGGTTTTTTTAGCGAATCTTTTAACCGAAAGAGGTGCACTTCCTCTGTTGCCTCAAACTTTACAGCTTGAATTGTATGGCATCCTAATAGCACTTGGAATATATTACACACTCCCAGTTTGTAGCTATACTATATTTTGTGACTCCAAAAGTGCCCTACAGTCCCTGGAAGTCTTTAATACTTGACATCCCTTGGTGTTGAAGATCTTGCAGTGGATTTTTTTGCACCAAAATAGAGCAGCATTTGTTTCTTTTGTTGGTTTCCCGCCCATGTGAACATATCGGAAACGAAGAGGCAGACAAGCTAGCCCAAATCAGCAGCGCAAACTTTTGGTACCGAGAAAATGCCCTGTTCCATATCGAGATACATTCTATGAAATATGGAAATCCATCCAGCAGTTATGGGTGACTTCAGTGGACAGAGTAGGCCCCCAATAAAATGAAAGAAATTACTAGTCAGACAAACCCTTGGAAAAAAAATATGACCTAAATTCCAAGGAAGTGGGAGATTTGTGTTGTAGATTACGTATTGGCCATACGCGTTTAACTCATGGCTATCTGATGGATGGGGAGAATGAGCCCTTCTGTGACGATTGCTTAGTTCCACTAACCGTTAGGCATTTGCTGGTTGAGTGTCCCAGTCTGGTGGAACTTAGGAATCGTTTTTTAGGTTATAGTAGTGGAGCAGGGGGTAATTATAGCATGGCAAAACTGTTGGGAGAAAGCGCATGTATTAATAACATTATCTCTTTTATCAAAGAAGCTGGTCTTCTCAAATATATCTGACAGCTGTGCTGTCTTGTATATACAATTTTTTTTTTCTTTTAATAGTTTTACTGTTATGTGATCAATCACAATTCTTTTTATCGTAATATTATTTATATTTTTATCAGAAATTTAATTTATTTTTTTAAATCAAATTTATATATCTCTCATAAAGATAAAGTTATTTTGAATGTTGTATAAATATATTATAAAAGTTAAAAGATCACATTTAGTATTCGGCGTCGGTGACCCTGGTAGTTGTGACGCCAGATAACTCCTCAATCAATCAATCAATCAATCTTGTCAAAAGGAACCATAATATTGGTCCCAAACATAAATAAATTCACTTCCATTATTCAATGGAATTGTCAGGGACTGCGAGCAAGTATGAGGAAGTCAAGCTTTTGATCTATGAGCACTCCCTGTAGGGTATGTTTGCAGGAGACCATGCTAGGTGAATACACCTTGTCCCTAGGGAATATGTTCACTATAGAACTAAATTTTGATTTAGAGTGGGAAATCATGGTGGATCCTCATTCTACATCCGTCGAGATGTGCCACACTACCAAGTGAAACTAAATACTCCACTTCAGCTGTGGCTGTAAAAGATTGATTTAAGAAGGAATATACTTTATGTTCCCTTACATTCCCACCCAATAGCCATGTCTCCCAAGAGAACTTGATATACTTGATGGAGCAACTACCAGAGCCATTTCTTCTACTTGGTGACTTCATAGTAGACATCCATGTGGGGAGATGTAACATCAATCAAAAAGGGAATATGATGGCATCTTTTATAGAAACTGAAGATATAGGTCTTCTTAATACTGGAGAACCTACTATTACCACAGTCAGACAGGCACCATCTCCTGCATCGACCTTTCAATATGTAGCTCCAACTGCAGTGTTGATTTTTTGTTGGAGAACAAGTGATGACTGGCATACCAGTGACCATTCTCCAATTGTGATCGACACCAATGATGTGGTCCACCTATCCCGAGACCACCACGGTGGTGCTTATAGAAAGCAAATTGGAGAAAATTCAAAGATTTGAGTGAGTTGGAGGGGGATGCAAAGATTTTCCAAGTGTAGATGATGCCATTGATCTACTCAATGGAACATTACATACTGCAGGTCTACACTCAATTCCTCGAACTAAAGGACTATTCAAGGAGACGGCCAGTACATGTGGTCAGAAGACCTAAGGTTGTTACACCGAGCTACCAAGTCATCATTGACCAGGTACCGTGAGAAAATCGCACCTTGGACAATGTCATAATTTACAAACGTGTAGGCACGATTTCGAAAGCCATGAAAGCTGCCAGAAGACAGCTGGGCCGGATATGTATCCTCTATTAACAGCAGAAACACCAGTCTGTAGCATTTGGAGAAATAAGAAAAAGTCAGGGTAAATTTACACACAGTCCTCCTCCAGTACTTAAATTGAATAATAATCATGTTACTGATGCCCCACAGAAATTAGTGATATGTTTTTCTGAAACACTTTGCTCGAGTCTCTGAAAATCAGATAGTTCCCAGGGGGGGGGACATCATTTTCAGAATGATGGAAGAACAACAGGTACTTGACTTTTCATCAAACAAAGCTGAATCATATAATATTGCCTTTTCTGAAAGGGAATTTGACTCTGCTTTAGGCTAGGAGCAAGAACACTGCCCCTGGTCCAGATGAGATTCCTTATGAATGTTTAAACACATTTCAAAGAAACAAAACATTTTACAATAAGTATTATCAATAGAATAGGGATGAAAGCAGCTACCCTAGAATATGGGAATTAGGCTACCATGTTACCTCATTCCTTAAGCCTGGAAAAGATCCTCTCTCGCAGCAAGTTACCGCCCCATTGCTTTACATGTTTGTTTATGTAAATTGATGGAAAAAAATGTAAATGTAAGACTGATATGGTATCTAGAGACAACAATATTCTAACGCGTCTCAGTGTGGTTTTTCGAAAAATGCACTCCACCCTGGACATCTTACTGCAACTCGAAGCCTCTGTCGTGAAGCCTTTGCCTCCAAGCAACACCATGTGACCAGTGTTTTTTTTTGATATAGGAAAAGGCATATGACACTGCTGGAGACATGGGATTCTGAAGACTATGCAATAATAGTGTCTACGAGGCAAATTACCTTATTTGTGAAATCCTTTTTACTCGTAGTATTTTAAAGTTAAGTTGGCAGTATTTATCAGAGAAAAAGTGCCAGAAGAAGGTGTTCCCCCAGGGTAGTGTTTCTCAGTGTAACACTTTTGCTCTGGCCATAAACAGTGTTGCAGCTGTCATTCCAAGAGAGTTTTAAAGACACTGTTTGTGGATGACTTGTCAATATCCTTTTGCTGCCACCGGATGACGGTAGCAGAAAGAAAGCTACAATTAACAATAATAAAATATAAGTTGGGCTGAGAAACAGGGTTTTAAAATCTCTGAAGCAAGACTACTACCGTCCACTTCTGTCGGATCAGGGGAGTGCATCCTGATCCAGACCTCTATTTGTATGGCCGTAGAATCCCATGTGTAGAACCAAGCACGCTTCTTAGGCTTAGTTTTTGACAGTAGTTGACTTGGGTCCCCCATATTAAACATATAAAAGCAAAGAGCCTAGAAGCTCTACACATCTTGAAGGTGCTTTCCTCACACCAGTTGGGGAGCTGATAGAAAAATCTGTTACTAAAGCTTCATAAATCCCCCCTAAATCTGTCAAGCTGTCATATGTTTGTGAAGGTTTATTCTTCAGCCTCCTCATCTAACTTGAGAATTTTTAGATTCGGTGCATCCATTCAGGTATTCGTATAGCCCAGGAGCTTTCCGGTCGTC
Source organism: Macrobrachium nipponense (assembly GCF_015104395.2). Classification (NCBI taxonomy): domain Eukaryota; kingdom Metazoa; phylum Arthropoda; class Malacostraca; order Decapoda; family Palaemonidae; genus Macrobrachium; species Macrobrachium nipponense. The sequence goes on along the minus strand of NC_087213.1, from coordinate 23,923,901 downwards.
ACCAATACCCTAGTATGCTAGTGATGCAGGAGAGATGCCCCTTGAACTCTATCGCCAGTCATCATTACTAGGTACTGGTTTAGAGTGGCAAAGACTCCCAAATCTCTGGCATTTGCTGTGGCAAGTAGAAAATATTTTTAACGGTTTTTTTTATGAAAGTCATCCAAGGTATCCCCACTCCTTTTAGTATAGAATTAAAAATATTTAGAGATACGAATATTAAAAAATTTTCCCATTATCCCCTTTGTGTATCCCAGTACTTCCTGTCTGGAGGTTACCTGATGTGAAATTCTGCAGGTACTTCAGTGGAGCAAAGAGGGATAAACTGAGAGAAAGAGGTCCATATTTTTAGAGCATGTATCAGAGCATGTAGATACAAGTTTTATATTTACTGATGGCTCTAAGTCCATGCTGGCGTTGATATGGGGTTTTTAGCGAATCCTTTTAACCGAAGAGGTGCACTTCCTTCTGTTGACTCAAACTTTACAGCTGAATTTGTATGGCATCCTAATAGCACTGGAACATATTACAAACACTCCCAGTTTGTAGCTATACAATATTTTGTGACTCCAAAAGTGCCTACTCCGTTCCCCTGGAAGTCTTTAATACTGATCATCCCTTGTGTTGGAAGATCTTGCAGTGATTTTGTTTTTTTTTGCACCAAAATAGAGCAGCCATTGTTTCATTTTGTTGGGGGTTTGTCCCGCCCCATGTGAACATATCGGGAGAACGAAGAGGCAGACAAGCTAGCCAAATCAGCAGCGCAAACTTTGGTACCGAGAAAATGCCCTGTTCCATATCGAGATACATTCTATGAAATATGGAAATCCATCCAAGCAGTTTATGGTACTTCAGTGGGACAGAGGAGGCCCCAATAAAATGAAAGAAATTACAGTCAGACACACTTGAAATATGACCTAATACCAAGGAAGTGGGAGATTGTGTTGTAAGATTACGTATTGGCCTACGCGTTTAACTCATGGCTATCATGATGGGGAGAAGAGCCCAACCCTTCTGTGACGATTGCTTAGTTCCACTAACCGTTAGGCATTTGCTGGTTGAGTGTCCCCCTTCTGGTGGAAACTTAGGAATCGTTTTTTAGGTTATAGTAGTGGAGCAGGGGGTAATTATAGCATGGCAAAACTGTTGGGAGAAAGCGCATGTATTAATAAACATTATCTCTTTTATCAAAGAAGCTGGTCTCTCAAATATATCTGGACAGCTGTGCTGTCTTAGTATATACAATTTTTTTTTTTGTTTCTTTTTAATAGTTTTTTACTGTTATGTGATCAATCACAATTCTTTTTATCGTAATATTATTGTTTATATTGTTTATCAGAATTTAATTTATTTTTTGTTTTTAAATCAATTTATATATCTCTCATAAAGATAAAGTTATTTTGAATGTTGTATAATATATTTATAAAAGTTAAAAGATCACATTAGTATTCGCGTCGGTGACCCTGGTAGTGTGACGCCAGATAACCTCTCAATCAATCAATCAATCAATCTTGTCAAAAGGAACCATAATATTGGTCCCAAACATAAATAAATTCACTTCCATTATTCAATGGAAATTGTCAGGGACTGCGAGCAAAGTATGAGGAAGTCAAGCTTTGATCTATGAGCACTCCCCTGTAGGGTTATGTTTGCAGGAGACCATGCTAGGTGAATATCACCTTGTGCCTAGGGAATTATGTTCACTATAGAACTAAATTTGATTTAGGGAGGTGGGAATCATGGTGGACCCCTCATCTACATCCGTCGAGATGTGCACACTACACCAAAGTGAAACTAAATACTCCACTTCAAGCTGTGGCTGTAAGAATTAATTTAAGAAAGGGAATATACTTTATGTTTCCCTTTACATTCCACCCCCAATAGCCATGTCTCCCAAGAGAACTGATATACTTGATGGAGCAACTACCCAGAGCCATTTCTTCTACTTGGTGACTTCAATAGTAGACATCCATTGTGGGAGATGTAAACATCAAATCAAAAGGAATATGAATGGCATCTTTAATAGAAACTGAAGATATAGGTCTTCTTAATACTGGAGAACCTACTCATTACCATTCAGACAGGCACCGTCTCCTGCATCGACCTTTCAATATGTAGCTCCAACTGCAGTGTGATTTTGTGGAGAACAAGTGATGACTGGCATACCAGTGACCATTCTCCAATTGTGATCGACACCATGATGGTCCCACCTATCCCGAGATCACCACGTGGTGCTTAGAGAAAGCAAATTGGAGAAAATTCAAAGATTTGAGTGAGTTGGAGGGGGATGCAAAAGATTTTCCAAGTGTAGATGATGCCATTGATCCTACTCAATGGAACATTACATACTCAGGTCTACACTCAATTCCTCGAACTAAAGGACTATTCAGGAGACGGCCAGTACCATGGTGGTCAGAAGACCTAAGGTTGTTACACCGAGCTACCAGGTTCCATCATTGAACCAGGTGCCGAGACATCGCACCTTGGACAATGTCATAATTTACAAACAAGTGTAGGGCAACGATTTCGAAAAGCCATGAAAGCTCCAGAAGACAAGCATGGGCCGGATATGTATCCTCTATTACAGCAGAACACCAGTCTGTAGCATTTGGAAGAAAATAAAAAAAGAAAAATTCAGGTAAATTTACACCCAGGGTCCCTCCTCCAGTACTTAAATTGAATAATTCATGGTTACTGATGCCACAGAAATTAGTGATAGTTTTTTTCTGAAACACTTTTGCTCGATCCTCTGAAAATAAAAATCAGATAGTTCCCCAGGACATCATTTCAGAATGTGGAAGAACAACAGGTACTTGACTTTTTCATCAAACAAAGCTGATCATATAATATGCCTTTTTCTGAAAGGGAATTTGACTCTGCTTTAGCTAGGAGCAAGAACACTTGCCCCTGGTCCAGATGAGATTCCTTATGAAATGTTAAACACATTCAAAGAACACAAAACATTTTACAATAAGTATTATCAATAGAATATGGGATGAAAGCAGCTACCTAGCATATGGGAATTAGCTACCATGTTACCATTCCTTAAGCCTGGAAAAGATCCTCTCTCTGCAGCAAGTTACCGCCCCCATTGCTTTCTTTAACATGTTGTTTATGTAAATTGATGGAAAAAATGGTAAATGTAAGACTGATATGGTATCTAGAGCACAAACAATATTCTAACGCCGTCTCAGTGTGGTTTTCGAAAAATGGCTCCACCCTGGACATCTTACTGCAACTCGAAGCCTCTGTCTGTGAAGCCTTTGCCTCCAAGCAAACACATGTGACAGTGTTTTTTGATATAGAAAAGGCATATGACACTGCTTGGAGACATGGGATTTCTGAAGACTATGCATAATAGTGGTCTACGAGGCAAATTACCTTTATTTGTGAAATCCTTTTACATCGTAGGTATTTAAAGTTAAGTTTGGCAGTACTTTATCAGAGAAAAAGTGCCAAGAAGAAGGTGTTCCCCAGGGTAGTGTTCTCAGTGTAACATTTTTTTGCTCTGGCCATAAACAGTGTTGCAGCTGTCATTCCAAGAGAGGTTTTAAAGACACTGTTTTTGTGGATGACTTGTCAATATCCTTTGCTGCCACCCGGATGACTGTAGCAGAAAGAAAAGCTTACAATTAACATAAATAAAATAGTAAGGTTGGGCTGAGAAACAGGGTTTTAAAATCTCTGTAAGCAAGACTACTACCGTCACTTTCTGTCGGATCAGGGGAGGCATCCTGATCCAGACCTCTATTTGTATGGCCGTAGAATCCCATGTGTAGAACAAGCACGTTCTTAGGTCTTAGTTTTTTGACAGTAGGTTTGACTTTGGGTCCCCCATATTTAAAACATAAAAAGCAAAGAGCCTAGAAGCTCTACACATCTTGAAGGTGCTTTCTCACACCAGTTGGGGAGCTGATAGAAAAAAAAATCTGTTACTAAAGCTTCATAAACCCAATCTTGTCAAAGCTGTCATATGGTTGTGAAGTTTTATTCTTCAGCCTCCTCATCTAACTTGAGAATTTTAGATTCGGTGCATCATTCAGGTATTCGTATAGCCACAGGAGCTTTCCGGTCGTCACCAATACCTAGTATGCTAGTTGATGCAGGAGAGATGCCCCTTGAACTCTATCGCCAGTCATCATTACTTAGGTACTGGTTTAGAGTGCAAAGACTCCCCAAATCTCTGGCATTTGCTGTGGCAAGTAGAAATATTTTTAACGGTTTTTATGAAAGTCATCCAAGGTATCCCACTCCTTTTAGCTATAGAATTAAAAATATTTTTAGAGGATACGAATATTAAAAAATTTCCCATTATCCCCTTTGTGTATCCCAGTACTCCTGTCTGGAGTTACCTGATGTGAAATTCTGCAGGTACTTCAGTGGAGCAAAGAGGGATAAATCTGATGAGGAAATGAGGTCCATAGAGCATGTATCAGCATGTAGATACAAGTTTTATATTTACTGATGGCTCTAAGTCCAATGCTGGCGTTGGATATGGGGTTTTTTAGCGAATCTTTTAACCGAAGAGGTGCACTTCCTTCTGTTGCCTCAAACTTTACAGCTGAATTGTATGGCATCCTAATAGCACTGGAACATATTACAACACTCCCAGTTGTAGCTATACAATATTTTGTGACTCCAAAAGTGCCCTACAGTCCCTGGAAGTCTTTAATACTGATCATCCCTTGGTGTTGAAGATCTTGCAGTGGATTTTTTTTGCACCAAAATAGAGGCAGCATGTTTCATTTTGTTGGGTTCCCGCCCATGTGAACCATATCGGAAACGAAGAGGCAGACAAGCTAGCCAAATCAGCAGCGCAAACTTTGGTACCGAGAAAACGCCCTGTTCCATATCGAGATACATTCTATGATATATGGAAATCCATCCCAGCAGTTATGGGTACTTCAGTGGGACAGAGTAGGCCCCAATAAAATGAAAGAAATTACTAGTCAGACACCCTTGGAAATATGACCTAATACCAAGGAAGTGGGAGATTGTGTGTGTAGATTACGTATTGGCCATACGCGTTTAACTCATGGCTATCTGATGGATGGGGAGAATGAGCCCTTCTGTGACGATTGCTTAGTTCACTAACCGTTAGGCAGTTGC
>NC_087213.1:23906292-23913792 GCF_015104395.2 Macrobrachium nipponense | reverse complement strand
GTTTTGGGTTTTATTGCATTTATTACTGTAGTTTCAAAGTATTCCATGTACAGATTGGCTAAAACAGGACTTAAAGGACTACCCATACTACACCCGAATTTTTGCTTGTAGAATGATTCCCCGAATGAAAATACGTTATTAGATGCACATAATTCAACTAACTTTATTATTTTGTCAAGCGCCAATGGGAAATGATCTGAATAAGGGGATAATTTTTCCCTTAAAAACTGAAGAACGTCCTGTACTGGTACTTTTGTGAATAGGGAGTCTACGTCAAGGCTTAAAAGTTTTATATTGTGAAGTGGTATATGTGCTTCTCTGAATTTGTGACAAAAATCTTCCGAATGTTTAATGTGACTGGGAGAAAAAGTGCCTAAAAAAGGAGAAAGGAGGCCAGCTAACCATTTAGATTATCAGCAGGGGTGACCTGAATTGGCTTACTTGTGGACGGATCTCTTGGTATAAATACCACCTTTTCTGTAAACTTTTCTCATTCATATACCTGAAGAGAGAGACAGCAGTCTCTGAAATATAGTGCTTTTCTCTCTACATTTTGGTGTTTTTATGGGCTCCTTTTATTTATATATATCATATATATATATATTATATATTATATATAATATCATATATATATATATATACATGCATTAAGCTGCAAATGTCCTTTAGTTTCTAATTCGCTCTACCTCGGAATTAATATATTTTGGTATATGTTAACCGGAGGGGTATTTGTAGCTTAATGCGTATATATGAATCACGGTAATATGATATGACTCATTATATATATATATATATATATATATATACATATATTCTATGTATATAATAATATATAATAATATATATATATATTATATTATATTTAATTATATATATTCATTTGATCATTCATATTCAGTTAGTCATGAAATGCTTTATATTACAAGTCTATAGATGGGCAAATGCGAAAGTCAGGTTACTTTCTTTTTATTTATCATTTGAATTGATATTGCAAATACTACTAATAATTCCAAAAAATAATTAACAGTTGCTTCCATTTCCCATTTGAAATAATTCAATGTGCAGAAGCAAACGTTTGGATCAGTAATTCTGTAATATCGTTCTCGGATGAGCGAAGTAGCAGCAACACTGATTACACTTTCATATTGCTTCATAAACGCCATTCCTTTGAGGCTATATAATTTTGCAAATGCAATCTCTCGTCCGTTCAAGACTGAATTGCTGCATTATCGGGTAATCTTCGTGCCGCATTGCTTATCATTCGTAAAATCAGGAAACGCAAGTAAGAAGCAAATGCTGAATATATGAATAAGAACTTTGTCCAAAATCATTTGCAGTGAAAGCTGACAGGTGATGGAGATGTATTTAGAGGGTTGGTTTTTTTTCTCGCTAGTTAGATAGTTACAAATGGAGATGTATTTAGAGGCTTGGTTTTCCCCGCTGGTTGGATAGTTACAAATTAAAATCTATGACAACAAACAGAAGATCAGTGTAAAAAGACTTTAGAATGTTCCAGTTTCTCAGAACCATGTCATAGCTTCCAGCCGTTCGCAACAAAAGAAATTATGGAGACGAGAACTGAAGAGATACAACACATCCCACTGTGGGAGCTTCTTCACATACAAGATATGTGACACGTGGAATAAACTGCCATCAGAAGTTGTAAACAGAAGCAACAGTGTGAAAGAGTTTAAAAGAAGGCTAAACAAAATCATTAGGACATTGTGAATGAACAGTAAAACCTGCTCCTACAGATAAGTGAGCACACGATGTCTCCTCGGATGGACTAACAAGTCTTTGAGACATCCTAATCTTTGTAACTCCTTGTGATCAGTTTGCTGGTAGACTTCGTTATACCAACCTTACCGTGACCCGAGATATGCATTTTAATACATTCGTTATGGGTTTTTGTCCGGGCTGGAGGAAACCCCTATTTAAAAAGTGAAAATAGGAACCAGTAAAATTGCAAGCACACGAAGAGGCTGATATACAGTCATTTCTCCATTCCCTAGAGATGCTGTTACTATTGTTGTCGTGGTACAGTTAAATTGAGTTTCATTGTTATTTGAAATTGCTGTTTGCCGTGCATTCGCCTCTTTCAGAGCGACGCCAGTTTATAAGTGCAGTTCAGTCATGAGGAATTCAAGCAACCAAGACTTTGCGCTGTTTCTAGGGCCGTAGCGTTTATGATATCTTTTTTTTTTTTTTTATTTATTTGGTATGGAATGAAATAAACAAACTAAATTATACGCGTTTCACGTGCTTGCCTTGAGAATCAGTTACTGTTGAATAAATGGTAAAAAATGCAACCATTTTATGATTGACGTTTTTACAGATATGAGAAACTTCAAATCAAACACCAAAGCTTATATTGTCTTGCTTCATAAGTAAACGTGTTAATCAGTTATCCCTAAGACTGGCTCGAAGATGAAAGCGGCAGAAACAGATGCTCTGGCGAAGACAGCGCAGCCATAGTCTCGAGGACGTGTGACCATAACCCAGTGGCGCACAAATTCCTGCAGTGGATGAAAAAAATAACACACATTTACAGGAAGCAGCATCACAAAAAACACAAATAGTTCTCATTTGACAAGCACACACTTTGGAGAAATTGCAGAAAACCGCTGGACTACTTTCCACACGCACAAAGACACACAGGCTTAGGAAAGACGACCCAAGTCAGAGGGCCAACTTCCATTGCACAATAACTATGACATGGACCTGACATTAATAAAAAGTAATGATAATGGGAGATACTTACGAATTCATGCGCAAAACAGAACATTATAGTAGATTCACATCAGCCGTGCATTTGATGTCTAGGCTAGTCCCTGACGACGCTCCTGATTGGCTGTTGATAAGCCAATGACAGGGCTAGAAACTCTCAGTCTCTCGAGAGAGTTTACATAAGCAGGATGTGTGTTCCACCTCTCCTGAGGGCTGCTTTCGAAAGACGTATCCCTCAGGAGGGGTGGAACATACATCCTGCAAATGTGAACTCTTGAGAGAGACTGAATTTCCAGCCCCGTGATTGGCTTATCAACAGCCAATCAGGAGCGTCGTAAGAGACTGGCCTAGACATCAGATGCACTGGTGATGTGAATCTATTATAGCCGTACTTAAGCGGAAATACATTCCAGCTAAATTTTTAAGAAACTCGTAAGTAGATCAGAAAACAGGCCAATGGAAAGAGTGTGAGAGTGTACAGAAGATATACTCCAGAATTCAAGATGAAGCGGAAATAAAATAGAATCCAGGCGCCTCAGTGGCGTGGTCGGGATGGTATTGGGCGTGCCACCTTGGTGACCGCGAGTTCGATTCTCGGGCATTCCATTGGGTGGTGAGAGATGTGTATTTATGGTGATAGAAGTTCACTCTTGACGTGGTTCGGAAATATAAACAAACAAACAAACTAGAAATGAAATCAAGACTGGGTTCTTTGAAATATCAGTCAGAGTTAACGATTCCCTCAATAACAGCTGAATCGGAAGGAGGGCGCTCGAGTCTTTGGAAAGTGGATTTCTCCTCTTTCGAGTCCAGGAGGACTTATCATGGAATTCCAGGAGATCTTTGAGGACGCTATTGGTCAATTGCATAGAGGATAGCTTTTTCTTATCAACTGATCTGGAATCGCCTTCATCTCTCTCTCTCTCTCTCTCTCTCTCTCTTCTTCTTCTTCTTTGCCTCTTCTTCTTTGCCTTCAACTTTTCCCATTTCTATATGGGGTCGCTGTTTCTTGTCAGCCTTCTCCATCTTCTCTCTCTCTAAATTATACGTTACAAAAAATAAAAGTTGTGTTTTCTTTTACCACCACTTTCGTAAGGTAGTGATCATGGAACTTACGTTCCCTCAACTCTTACATACGCCGTAGCCATCGCACCTTACCCTTCTAAGATTTTAGGTTTCATTTCTGTTGGTTAAGGGTATACGTACTTCCTTCGTCCCATTAGTATGTTTCTGTAATTTATATATTCATTATGTGTTCTATTTTACACATTTACATAAGTTATCGTATTCCGCTAATGACGACTCGCATTTGCATTATTGATCGTACTCCAGTAATTACGGCTCATTTACTCATCCAATAAAAGTGGCTCCTCGCGATACTTTATGTCCGAGCCTTTCTTAATCTGCTCAGATCAAATCAATGTCTACGTTAATTTCATATTAATCCGCTCTTTCCTTTTATAAGTTTTCGGTATCGGCATTGCTGGTTCATATTTAGGATCGACGTACTCGACTGAGTTCGTTGGCTTTTGGATAAACAAAATGTTCACTCCTCTTTCTCTACTCCCATTTTTCGCATAATATCTGATTTTACTGCTCCCACATATTCGTCTTTTTCAATGATATCTCTCCATCTCTCAGCGCTTAGTCTTTTGAATTTTGAATTTTGAATTTTGACATCAGTGGGAAGCATATATCTTGAATATTGCCCCAAGAAGGATTGGTTCCAGTATTTGATTGATGAGTTTTGTCGACCATGGTCAGACACTAGGGCCTTTAAATATCTCCGAGTATACTTAAAGGACCTTTGTCAGACAGACAGACGTCTTGTAGTATCATATTTTTTATTTATTATGTATTCTTTTTTTTTTTTTTGGCCTGTCTATGAGGCAGGTATATTTTTTGGTCAGACTAACGGACGTCTTCTAATATCCCCCTCCCCCTTTTTTTTTGGGGGGGGGGGGTGTCGCCTGTCTATGAGGCAGGTATACATTTTTGTCAGAATGACAGACGTCTTCTGGTATTATAGTTTTTTTTTTTTTTTGCCTGTCTATGAGGCAGGTATATTATTTGGTCAGACAGACAGACGTCATCTAATATCCCTTTATTTTTCATTTATTTATTTATTTATTTATTTATTTATTTATTTATCTTTTTGGACTACCACACATGTACATTCTTTTGCAGTAAAGGACACTGAAACCTACATAAAAGAAAAGGTGCATTTTAAATTGATTTACACGTACAGAACGATAGTTAAATCTCCTAAACGAACGGTTCTTTTGATGCAACAACTTCATGGGCATCGTCGACGCTAACCATTGTTGCAAAGCTCCCAGCTTTTAAGTTTTCGTTTCAGTATCAAGTAAAATTTTTGAGTGCCACTTCCATTTCAAGTAAAGGAACACTCTCTCTCTCTCTCTCTCTCTCTCTCTCTCTCTCTCTCTCTCTCTCCTGACAGATGAAAGTCGTCCAAAAATTTTCGCTGTAAGAGGTGAACTCGTCTAAACGTCTGCCTTTCGTGTTCCACTTCAACAAAATTGCAGGCAACGTCTCCCGAGAGAGAGAGAGAGAGAGGTATATTCAAGTGGAACGAATGATACTCACTTAATTTTGGAGCAGTATGTCTGTGGAAACTAGAAACCTATGCTGCTTGCTTGAAAGTACTTCTTAAAAAAATCATATTATTTCAAATGATCAGTTACTGCAGTTATGATACTCACGAAGTCTAGTATCTGGTGTATTGATGTGATAAATAACCTTGAAAATCTGAAATAAAAATGGCCAAAAATATCTGTTGGCAACAGTGATTTCTCATAATCCCCTTAGTTTTTTTCGCTTACTCGGGGAGTAAGCTTACAAACTACTTTGTTGTTGTTGGGGGGTTGAAGGGGGAGGGGGGCGTTGGATAGGAAAGCCTAAAAAGGTCTGTAAAAGGTGTTTCGCTTTTTGAGTTGAAGATACAGGACTTTTATGATAGGATATTTATGACTTATTTATTAGAATGAAAATGTAAGATATGTATATATAATGTGCATGTTACACAATACATAAAAATTATAATTTATAATAAAATATAGCATATTAATTTTAATTTTCGTTGGTGAAACAACGCTCTATTTGACCGTAAGCTGGAGGTCGAATCACGCCTTGTTTATTTTTTTGAATTCCCATTGAATCATTAGAATTTCTTTGTACTTCTTTTTTATTGTTAGTAACGAAATTTTGCCCATTCACATCCAGTAACTCCGAAGATCATAGATCATAAGTGACAATAAAATATGTAATTACAATACTATAATCGTTATGCCGTATTTTCTAACTAATGTTAAGTACAATATTAACCGTTATGCCGTATTTTCCAACTAAAGGTAAGAGCGCCTCAGGGGCGTGGTCGGTATGGTGTTGGCGTACCACCTCGGTGGCCGCAAGTTCGATTCTCGGGCATTCCACTGAGGGGTCAGAGATGTGTATTTCTGGTGATAGAAGTTCACTCTCGACGAGGTTCGGAAGTCAAGTAAAGCCGTTGGTCCCGTTGCTGAATAACCACTGGTCCCATGCAACGTAAAAAACCATACAAACTAAAGCTAAGTACAATATTAATCGTTATGCCGTATTCTCCAACTAAGGTAAGATATAACAAGAGAAAGAAAGCTATTACGTCATCTAACTAACTGAAGGAAGACGTGGAAAACGCAAAAATTAATCTCGTTCCGCGACAGGTATGGAAAGCATTGGAAAGCACTTGAGCGAATATTCTTTTGAAACGGCCGTCACAACAATCCTATGAATATGAAAGAGATCGTCCAAGACTCTTTAAAACTGAAATGTTTACAAAAGCGGAGAAAGAAAGGTCATTCACTCAATATGCAAATCTCCGCTCGTCCCAGAATTCACATCAGGACTTTTCCACTTAGTTATTTTAGGCGATTGGCTACAGGAAACCTTTTTTTTTTTTTTTTTTTTCGGCTGACGAGTATTTTTTTCTCAAATGCGATATCCGAGCGTTAGATGCTAATATATTTTGCATATCATTATAAATAGAAAAATGCATGGACAGAATTATGCGGTGATTATAATTTATTTGACTTTTTTATTATTTTCATTTATTTATTTTTTTTTTCTTTTTATTCAACGAAAAAAAGTTTTCTGTCTTATATATTCAATGAGATTCGAGCGTGAATCACCAATTCTTAGGTATTGTTTTCGTTAAAGAGGTAAAAAAATGATAAAAAGATAATAATAAAATAAGAAATATTAATAATAATGAATTCATATTTGGTCCCCGCTGCCCCAAGTAGTGACTCGTATTTACGTGGCAGATGGTCGACTGTGGTCGGTCGCAGTGGGGATGTAGGACGCTGAAGGGCTAGTCACATCATTCCTAAAGATTTGCTGACAACCGTAAAAGTGCCTTTTGGCCAAACCCCTGATATATATATATATATACTATATATATATATATATATATATATATATATATAATATATTATATATGTTTTATATATTTATATATATATATATATATGGTTTATATATATATATATATATATATTAATATATATCTGTGGGTGTGTGTGACTGTGTGTGTGTGTGTGCATTCAGAAGGGTTAGTAGGAATATAACACCAGCAAAGGCCTATAACTCCGAAGAATTAGGTGTACACGATTCAAGGCTCAAAAAGAAAAAGGGAAAGAAGAAAAAAAAACAAGCAAACTCTTCGTCACTTGCATTTCAGCCCCTGATGTTGCTATTTTTCTGCACTTCACCTTG
>NC_087213.1:23896292-23901292 GCF_015104395.2 Macrobrachium nipponense | reverse complement strand
TGATATGAATTCATACATATATATTGTTACGCTTTAAGCCTGGCCTTAAGGGGCTCAAATACGTAAACGAAAAGAGTTGAGGGAAAAATGCAGAATAAATTACTTGAACTTACCTTAAAGGGAGTTATAGTATTAATTTACTCTAGAGGAAAAGGTCGCCAGAAAACTTAGCTAATTACTTTACATATATTTATTTACAAGAGGCCGTTTACTGGCCTGAAGAAAGAGTAAATGCAACTGGTCCACACGGGGACTAATATTCTCTCGCACAAGGAGATGATAGTTGGCTTAAAATGAGGTTCCCGTAAAAGCTGACTTTCAAAATCTTGCGGTAATGCAACACTTGCAGAGCGAAGACTTGGACACGTGACTCAGGGAATCTGGAAAAGATCCCAGATTAGACAAGATAAAAAAAGGGACTTCTTGCACAAGTTACGATTATTCAGTTTCTCTAACACTGGGGAAAAGGAACTCAAGTGTTTAACTGAGGTATGCACTGAAGACTTAGTCTTTAACAAGTCACAAGGGGAAGCACATGGCCCGATGAGGACAAAGGGCTTTTGATGTAAGAGGGATAAAAGTGAGAATTGAAAATGAAATTAGCAAGAGTCGTGTTGGAGAAAAAGGAGCTGGTTTGGAGTTTACACTTTCTAGACGTACCTTAATTACTTGAGGCTTGGACATGTGTCGTGCTCTGAAGATAGTCCCACCAGCGTTTGGACAGAGGGCTGACGTCCCGTCAGAGGAGGAGAGTAGAGGCGCGTCCGCCTTGCTTTAGGAGTCGCTTGTGTCTGAGGTAGATGCTGGGTCTCTTTGAATCACAAGGATTCCATACACTACCTCAGGCACTGCCTGAAAGTGGTAAACAACAGCCAGCAAATTTGGAAGGAAAATAGGTCTTATTGTAGAGGTCCCTAAAATCCATCTCGAGGCCTAGCTACTCTCGTGACTTGCCTATCTAAACCTAAGCTTCCGTCAGACCGGAAATTCCTTTCCACCCTTCCTACCACGTGTTCTCTCCCAAAATCAGTTGCTTTAGGAGAAAACATGGCTACTCATTCATACATACAATTAATCAAATACTGCTGGGAAGACGAGGCGGTCAGTAAATATAACAATATATTTATATATATATATATATATACTATATATATTATATATAATATGTGTATATATTATATTATATATATATATAATATATATATATATATTATATATAATATACGAATTAAGCTAGAAATGTCCTTTGATATCTAATTCGATCTACCTCAGAATTAATATATTTTCATATATGTTAACTGAAGGGGAATTTTTTGTTGATAATAATTTCTGTGTATATATGAAGCACGGTGATTATGATCAGATATATATATATATATATATATATATATATATATATATATATATATACATATATATATATATATATATAATTCTATATATATATATATATATATATAATAGTTCTGATTTTCAATGAAAGCCTTGCCATATTCAGGTAAGTTTAGACAAACAACGTCCAAGTTATCAGGATGGAAACAAATCAGTAATATGATAAAAGACAAACACTCACACATACATATATTCATATATATGTATATACGTAGATAAAAAAACATTAAAATACATATAAATGTATAGATACATACATTCATATAACATGTTTGGTGTATTTGTATCTGATCACATTATTGATTCACTTGCAGTCTGCTAATCTGACGTTTTGTCTATATTAAACTATAAATGGTCTTGCTAAGGTAATATTAATTCATATTCAGTCAGCCCAGCTGGTTCCCCTCGTGTGGACGGCGAGTACATTACTGATCGTACCACTTGACCCATATATATATATATATATAAATATATATATATATATATATATATATATATATATATTTGTGAGTGTGTATATATCTTGTGTATGTCGTATGAAATATTGACGAACTTACGATAGTATATATATATATATATATATATATATATATATATATATATAATATATATATATATATATATATATATATAATTTAGAGAGAGAGAGAGAGAGAGAGAGAGAGAGATAGAGCAGAGAGAGAGAGAGAGTCAGTTCTCACACAAGAAAATGTTACGTTAAACTTACAAGATATTATGTCTCCTGGCAAAATTAGCACCTTCATAATTCCAAATGGTATGATTTTGCGTCCTTGTATTTTTCACTTTGTGACTCAATAATTCATAGCTGGACGTGTAATTTCACCTTCAGTTTTTGCTCAGGTGAATTTAACTGTAAAAATAGTGAGATAAATAAAATCTCCCCACTTTTCATGGCTAAGGTCTTATTAAGCCAAAACTCTGATAGCTGTTGGATGACCGTGACACTAAATATTAAAATATTGTTTTCTTGGATAAATTGTAAAACTGCATTATTACTCAGTCCTATTTTAATTTCTTTGGTCTCAAAAACACTAAAATGTAAGACAGGATATTCTTTGGTCTCCAAAACACTTGAGTGTAAGACGGAACAGAACTGGAATGGTCTGCAATTCTCCCACGGGAACCATTTTCGTAGCCGAGCAGCTTCTCGTGGGAATGCGAATGGAAAAAGCTGTGCCTTTGACCAAAGCTATTTATTGCTATTGGAGCCCTGGGTGCTGAAATTCAGGCTGTGAGACAAAGGAAGAAAGCTGCTACAGGTGTTTTAAACTTTTAATCTTCCTTCATTTGTGAATGTTTGCGTCAGTGGCCCCTGTGGGCTTGTTCAATTTGTCAGGGTTCATCTTCTGCACCTGACATAGTTTATGTATGCAAAGAAGCTGTGGCTTTCTGTCGTTGATGTTGGCTGGACCTGCCAAGTCGTGTACTGTAAAACTGTTAATTTATTAAGAAAAGTGTTAAAATTGAGTATGAGAAACATTGTACATCCAACATAAAGAAGAATGCTCTTCTCGTTTATAATTTTTATTTATTAGTTAAAATGAGTAGAAAAAAATAGGGATGCTCTGTTATTTCATAAGTCTGGAGTTTCATTATAGTACTGCCGAAACCCTGAGCCACATAAATGTAAAGGCTTATATACACCTTATGTTCGAAAAATAATTGAAATTTCTTGGCAATCGCGCCTTTAAATTGCAAATTCCATCAACTTAGAGCTTAAATTTTCAGAATAAAACATAGATTTGTCATTGTTATTATTATTAATTTCAGTAGATGAAACCTATTCACGTGAAACAAGCACACCAAAGGGGCCACTGACTTGAAATTCCAGCTTCCAAACAATGTTGTTTTCAACCTCGCACAGCAGGCCCCACACTGCAGCAATAACTGATCATGATACAGAGCCAGTGATTTCTCATCGCCCTGGGGGAGACGCGAACCATCGACATCTGATTAGCATGCCACGACGCTAACCACTATACCAGCTGACCAGCAATATTATGATCAACGATTTACACAAATTCTTCACCCCCTGGGGGAGATGCGAACCAGCGATATCTGAGTGGCATACCACGACGATAACCACTATACCAGCTGCCCAGCTCAACATGAAAGAGTAACGGTTTCGAGTTCCTTCCGAGGACGTAATGTTGTGCCATCAAAGTTCAGCTCCCAAAACTTCACACACAAACACACAAAGCTGAACCGAAACTCAGTATAGCAGCAGACGTCCCGAGTTGATCAAAGGATCGAGTTGGGAAGAGGATTCTTTTGTGTCGCAAAGGACTCTACTACAGTTTCACGACTGAGGTGCGGGAAGCCATGTTTGTACGTGCTTGGGCGCCATTTTGCGAGGGGTACTACTATGTTTTCATTCCAACACACTGTTACGAAATGCAATTTTTACTTTATATTTATATGTATATATATATATATATATATATATATATATATATATATATATATATATATATACGTATATGTGTATATATATATATGTATATATATATATATATATATATATATATATATATATAGACGAGCCGACGAATTTCTTATCAACTAAATAAAATTCCCCTTCGACTAACATAGTATATGAAAATATATTAATTCCGAGGTAGAAGAGCGCATTAGATATTAAAGGACATTTGTAGCTTAAACGCGTGTATACGAATCACAGTGATGTGATAAAACTCATATATATTTATATATATATATATAATATATATATATATATACATATATATATATATATATATATATATATATATATATATATATATATATATATATGTATGTGTGTGTGTGTGTGTGTGTATAATATAACGACAAACTCAACGTAGACTACAGCAATGTCCACCATAACTTGACAAGGACGTCCTAAAAATTAAAATGGACTGAATTAACCTACTATCATATTTATAAACCATTTCTGGCGAGGGCAGCATCTAGAGTATTATCGCCTTTCGTAAATTTCCTCGACTACTTTTCCATCTAGGCAGAAGGATCTGCAGCCGGGGGGACACTAAATTATACAAATGAGGACATTAGAATTTCATGAGGTAGATAATGAACGTATCAGGGGACATGGCCGGAACGGGGCACCGTTCGAAGAAACACGTGGGACTAATTGCTTCATTTAACTCTTCTGTTTGCCAGCGCTTCTCCGGCTCCATTATCATATTTCGTTTTGAACGCAACCTACCACTCACGGCCTTATGGACTTACAAACACAGTGCAGATGAGAGAGAGAGAGAACCATTTTCATCGTGAGGGTTGTGTTCACATGTATACTAAAAGAGAGAGAGAGAGAGATATCTGTAGTTGTAGAGTTCAAAAGAAAAGTCTTCGACTGCCTCCTCTTCTTCCAGCTCCCGCCGAAGAAACTCAGATGTCTAATGGAAATTTCACGAGTCAAAACGTTGTCGAATTCGGAACGATCAAAGATGATGAATTGTTGTCAGTTTTATGGAATAAGTTTCGTCTTGCCCGAAAACTTTGTCAGTTCGAACAGACAGACAGACAGGTTTGGCAGGAATGTTCACCTTCAACGGTATGACAGTGTGCAGCAGAATGGATTGATTAAA
>NC_087213.1:23861292-23891292 GCF_015104395.2 Macrobrachium nipponense | reverse complement strand
CACTCATAAATATTCCTAGTGCACTCAATTGCGGTGTTTGTTTTTAGTGCTATTAATTCTATATAACGTGTCAAGGGAACTATTAACACTAAGAAGTTTTTATTTCCTCTGTCAGACTCGTAATTGTTTTAAAATGTTACGTATTTTCTTTCAAGGATTGATTTGGCACAGGATAGGCCCCTAAACTGACAGGTGTCTTAGTGTATCCCTTGTTTTCATGACACGTGTTACAATTTGTTATGTGCTTTTTATATCTGTAAGCATTGTAGGCCAATAAAACAGTGATTTGGCTTTCTGTGACATATTAGAGAACCCTGGATGACGGAATGCAACCAGTTTAGGACGATTGGTATGAAAGAGATTATTACTACCACCTGGTCGTTAGTCACCTGCTGTGTTCTTCGGGTTTTCCTCGTCACGGACCTACATATAATATTACATTTGATTACATAATACTGATACACATACTTTAAATATACTTTTGCTTTAGGGTTTCCATTCGAAGTGTTTATTGTTTTGCTTAGCTGCTGACCCTTGTTTCCGTTTGAAGTGTTTATTGTTTTGCTTATTGCTGTTGACCCTGTTTCCGTTCGAAGTGTTTATTGTTTTGCTTAGCTGCTGACCTTGTTTCCGTTCGAAGTGTTATTGTTTTGCTTAGCTGCTGGCCCTTGTTTTGTTCAGTTTGTAACAGTTCAGCGCTCCAACCCAGGTATTCAATGTTCACGATCTCTTGGGTTAATTCATGAATTTTCTTGTTTAGATACGGTTTTAACAATAGGCACGGATGTTTCTATATCTTTTAGTCCAATTAATGGTTCTTTGCAGTATGGTGCGGGTTTGCGGGATAATGCGTCAGCTATAATATTTGCTTTCCCAGGTAGATATCGTATCTTGGCTCCAAAGACCTGAATGATCATATGTCGCTGAGTTCCTATGGGACTGTGATTAAAGCCTTTGAAAAACTCGGTAAGTGACTTATGGTCAGTAAGGATTTTAACAGGATAGCCGTAGATTATGAACTTAAAATGTACTAGTGAGTTAACGATACCTAGCCCTTCCTTGCGTATTACTGCATATTTACTTTCAGAGGGCTTTAGTTTACGTGAATAAAAAGCTACAGGAAAGAACTGTTTATCATATTGCTGAAGTAGTACCCCTCTTACCCCTTGGTCTGAGGCGTCTGTTGCTATAAAAAAAAGTTCCTTATTTAAATCAGGGATTTTTAAGTTAGGTGAGCTGCATTATTCCGTTTTTAAGATATCAAACGCCTGTTGATGCTTTTTAGACCATAATAAATCTACGCCCTTCTTCGTAAGATCTGTTAAAGGAGCTGTCATGATTGAAGAGTTACATATTTACATACGATTGTAATACCCACTACAGCGCAAAAGTGCTGTATCCCCTTTTTATGTTAATAGGTACCGGAAGTTAAGAATAGCCGACACCTTACCATGGACTACTTTAAGACCTTGACTAGACACATAAAACCTAGATAAACATGTTCGGTTTTTAAAAACTCACATTTAGATATTTTACTCTGAGATTATTTGTCTTTGTCTCTGTAGCACTAGCTCTAGTTTATGTGAATGTACTTCTAAGGTATTAGAAAAGATTACAAGACCAACCAATAGGCATGTTGGGTATCCCCTAAAAGTCTCCAAACACTATATTGTAATTGGGGCGCAACGTAAGCCGGAGGCACATGTGAAAATTGATAATGTCCCCTGAATGTGCTGAAGGCGGTGTGTGAGGTACAATCACTTAGGTAATGGTATCTGGTGAAAGCCTTTCATTAAGTCCAAGCTGGTGAAAAATTTGACGTTTGAGAGAAAAATTATATGGGCTTATTTGATTTCCTTATGACTCCTATTACTAACATTTTTTCAACTTCGTCATTCATCTCTTTTGTGTTCGATGACATCCGATTCCCCCAGAGATCACTCACTAGTGGAGAAACATCCTGGTATTCAGATAAAAGATAAAAAAAATTTCTGCGGAATCACCTCTGCTTGAATGACTTTACGGATATTACTTTAGATAGCGTATAAAAGGGATTCCTCTACGACTAGTTGGGCGTGATTAAAAATTAGCAACAATAAAAAATGCGATGATATTTATATGAAAGGTTTTGTGGATTACTAGATTAACTTGTTACTGTGAGTCAACCGTGTATAGGGCTTTGTTCGCGGAAATCGTTATATTTAGAGTGTCGGGAAGGATTAAAATTTCAGATCCCAGCAAAGTCATTTTACACGCACTAAGACATTCGAGTGTGTATGCTTCTCGAGATTTTGCGTGCAAACTGTGACTGCGGTTGTGGGAGAATTCTGTTGGGTCGTTGAACAATATCACGATTTATGAGACAAACGATTGGTTCCTCTATATAAGTTATTATTTGATTAACTGTCTCTTTTTGTTCAAAACGGATTTTAATATGTTTGACGGTTTATAGAATTTTCCTTTGATAAACACGCCTTATTTTGCAGGAGGTAAGGTAATGTTTTGTATACACAGATGGATATCTTACAATTACGCTAGATACAGATCAATGTTTTTTATAACTATAGAGGTATCTGTAAGCGCTCGACGAAAAAGAGTGAAAAATAGCTATGAAAAATGTAGAAATATTTTTTAGGCATTTTTGTTTACATGAACACGAAGACGAAATCAGCCAGAAAGACAAATCTTAAGTCGTTTAATTCAATCTTTTTTTTTTTTTTACTGTTAAGTAGAGTTGAATATAGAATTTAGGCCAAAGGCCATGCACTGGGACTTATGAGATCATTCAGCGCTGAAATGGAAATTGACAATAAAAGGTTTGAAAGGTGTAACAGGTGGAAAACTTCAAAGCAGGTGCACTATGAATCAAGTGTTGGGAGAGGGTAGAGGTAAGTAAGATGAAGAAAGAGAATATGAAGGCGGTACAGTAAAAGGAACGAAAGTGGTTGGAGATAGGGGCGGAAGGAACGCTGCAAAGAACCTTAAGTAATGCCTACAGTACACCGCATGAGGTTCACTGACGACAGTACTCCCCTACGAGGTTTGGACTGTTAAGGAAAAGCTTATGCAACTTTGTTGTGAAAGTGACTATTTAATCTATTAAAAATATAACGAAACCCTCTTCCGAGTGGCGTTTCAATTTGTTCTGTGATGATGCGCTTGTGCGGATTAAAATGTCCGAGAGCCTTTTTTTAAAGCAAGAGCCCGTGCCAGCATAATACTGGCTGGCTAATCTAACAACGACGACGACGCCGGAAGTCTCCTTTAAAAAGACAATGAATTTATTGAATTCATTTGTGAATTTATTCAATTCTGAATTTCGTCCTATACATTTTATTCTTTTCTTGACAATCCTTTCACTCATTATTTCTTTCACGTAGGAATTCCGAGGGTGTTGTAAATTAAAATTTACATCAGTTAAAATTGTAAGCTTTGAAAAACTGATAAGTTGTATCGGTGGTTGAAAGAATTGGAATGAAACGTTTGAAAGATTATTACAGAGAAGCATACAATTTTATAATGTTAACATACAACACACACACACACACACACACACACACACATATATATATACTATAGTATATATATAATTATATATATATATATATATATAAAGATTATTTTTCTATTGCTAATTTAAGACAGGATTAATATCCACCAAATAATTCCAGTAGTGTCGATTAATATATATATATATATATATATATAGATATATATATATATATATATGTATATATATATATCTATATATATATATATATATGATATATAATATATATATATATATATGTGTCTGTGTGTGTGTGCTTAAAAATCACAGATGATGCACGTAACTTCATTAAGGAAGCGAATACCGCAGGAAATATGATAGCAGAAAGCGCTTGGATTTCTCCCTAGCATTTTCGCTGTGGTATCGCTTTTAAATATATATATAATATATATATCTATCTATATATATATATATATTATATATATATAGATGTATATAATATATATATATATATATTATGTATTATTATATATATATATATATATAATATATTATATATATATATAGGTATTATAGTATATATATATATATAATATGTTATATATATATAGGTATATATAATAATATCTATATATTATATATATTATATATATATATATATATAATATGGTATAATATATTTATATATATATATATATATATTATATATATATATATTAAAGTATATATATATATATATATATATATATATTATGTATATATATATATCTATATTATATATATATTATAGTTATATATATATATATATATATTATATATATATATATATATATATATATATATATATATATATATATATAAATAATATAATCTTGACTGAACGTCTGGCACTGCGGCTCTCGACATGACAGAGCGCGTCCCCATGGCCTCATGACACAGATATATTTCAAAACCCATCGCTGGAAACGTACAGAGCATAACGGAAATTCTGAATCAAATCACAACTGGTTTATTAGATTCGCGAGTGAGTTACAGTGGTCAATTTTTAATGTATGCATGCATGAAATATGCATGAGTTTATTTATTTGAAAGTGCTATCCCTTACGACTATTAATATTCATAGATACATTCCTTGTAATCTGCATATTTGAGAGCGGGGTAATATGCATTTACGCATGGAATTGCATTATAGATGCGGTTATATAGAATTATGTTCACTGTGGTGTTCGTGTGTGGAAATTAGCGAGAGTTACGCCACTCGTTAACATTCATTCGGCTTCATGAGTGGCCGGTTCGTTCACGCGCGTAATAATTTGAACACTTCAAATTATTATCTTCGATATGCGATGACCAATAATCAGATGATAATAATTGTTTGATATTTCTTTGTATATATACATATATTATTAATATATGTGTGTGTTTGTGTTTGTGTGTATATTTACACACACGTGTGTGTGCTACACATGGGAATTATAAAAAGTAAATATACTAATTAAATCCTGTGTGGAAATAAGGCAATGACTGCCATCTTGTAAGCAAATCATATTTTGGACTACTGAATTTCGGTGATATATTTACCCTCTTCACGATACCAAATGTTAACTGAAGGGGAATTTTTAGTTGATAATAATTTCTGCGTATATATGAATCACGGTGGTGTGATACAGATATATATATATATATATATATATATATATATATATATATATATATATGAATAATTATCACATCGAACCGTGATCCATTTATATATCAAATTCAAGCTACAAATGTCCTTTAATATCTAAATTCACTTTACCTCGCAAATGATATATTTTCATATATGTACCGAAGGGGAATTTTTTAAGTTGATAATATTTCGTCCCCCATGGGATCGAACCACCGTCCAGGTGGACGGGGACGAAATCAGGACAGTCAGTGACGCTATCCAATCAGCCAACAGATTGGATAGCGTCACTGACTGTCCTGATTTCGTCCCCGTCCACCTGGACGGACTGATTGGATAGCGTCACTGACTGTCCTGATTTCGTCCCCGTCACCTGGACGGTGGTTCGATCCCATGGGGGGACGAAATTTATATCAACTTAAAAAATTCCCCTTCGGTACATATATGTAAAATATATCATTTGGGAGGTAAAGTGAATTTAGATATTAAAGGACATTTGTAGCTTGAATTTGATATATATATAATATATATATATATATATATATATATATATATATATATATATATAATATTCAAGTAAGTTTAAACAAACAACGTCCAAGTTATTAGGATGGAAACAAGTCAGTAATATGATAAAAGACAAACACTCGCACACACATATATTCACATATATGTATATAAGTAGATTAAAAAAAAACTTAAAATACACACAAATGTATAGATACATGTTTGGTGTATTTGTATCTGATCACATTATTGATTCACTTGCAGTCTGCTAATCTGACGTTTTGTCTATATTATACTATACATGGCCTTGCTGAGGTAATGATTTCGTTAATATTCAGAACTCAGCCGTAGTAACGTCTGTCTTTTTGGAATATTAATTCATATTCAGTCAGCCCAGCTGGTTCCCCTCGTGCGGTTGGCGAGTACATTACTGATCGTACCACGAGACCCATATGTCTGATTATATATATATATATATATATATATATATATTATATATAATAATATTATAATATATATATGAATTTATATCACATCACCGTGATTCATATATACATGCATTAAGGTACAAATTACGTTTAACATTCAATTCGCTCTACCACGGAGTTAATATCATTTCATATATGTTAGCCGAAGGGGAATTTTTTAGTTGATAATAATTTTGTCCTCCCGTGAGTTCGAACCAGCGCCTCAGCAGACTGAGGTGAAACCAGGACTTCAGTGAGGTTATCGACTCGGCCAACAAGTCGATATCGTCACTAAGTTAACTTTGTTCCTCGTTGTTATTATACGCTTTATTATTTATTTATTTTGTTATAACGAGATGCAGGTATCAAGACTAGGATCATTCCTGAGTCTTCTACTTAGAATAACTTCCCAAAAACCAAAAACATTTCATAGTTCAGTTTCAGGAAGAACTCGGACATTTCCCCCGGAGAGCTTTGGCGTGGGTTGGGGGGGGGGGGGGGGTGTATGGGAGGGGTGGGGTCTTGAATTAGTGGCGCTAAGTGCGCCAGAACACGAAGCATTTGTCGTCCTGAATCAATGATATCCCCTTCGGATGCGGCCTTTTGATTTGCTAATGATGATTCAACAGTCAGGAAATGGTATCCTGAAAGCATGACGATAGTGGACTGCCCAGACTACAAAACCTATTTCATAATTTTTTATTATTATCCTTTATTTTGGGGAAATACACAAAATCTCTCTTATTATTTTTTTGGGTTTTTCTATTGTAGGGAAATACACCTATGTATCTTCATATTTGAACCTCTATTTGGTATCGTGAAGAACATAAATATATCACCGAAATTCAGTAGCCCAAAATATGATTTGCTTAAAAGATGTCAGTCATTGCCTGATTTCCACAGTGGATTTAATTATATTTACTTTTTATAATTCCCATGTGTAGCACACACACGTGTGTGTAAATATACATACAAACACAAACACACACATATATTAATAATCATATCTATATCATGACAAAAGAAAAATATCAAAACAAATATTTACTCCATCTGATCACTTGGGTCATCGCAAATCGAAAATAATAATTTGAAGTGTTTCTCAGCATTGAAAACCTTTCTCGCAACCTTCTAATATACGACACAAAGTCCTTCAAAACGTCCCTTCGTGAAGGAACCGTTTCAATTTCCAATCAAAACAAAATCAAGCATTTCAGTCAAAGCAAAGTTTTCCGTGGCGGAAAACAGCTTAGCAATTATTACGCGCGTGAACGAACCGGCCACTCATGAACCCGAATGAATGTTATACGAGTACCGAAACCCTCGCTAGTTTCCACACACGAACCCCGCAGTGAACATAATTCTATATATCCGCATCTATAATGCAATGCGTAAATGCATATTACTCCGCTCTCAAATATGCAGATTACAAGGAATGTATCTATGAATATTAATAGTCGTAAGGGATGCCACTTTCAAATAAATAAACTCATGCATATTTCATGCATACATACATTAAAAATTGACCACTGCAACTCACTCGTGGATCTAATAAACCAGTTGTGATTTCATTCAGAATTCCCGTTACGCACTGTACGTTTCCAGCGATGGGTTTTGAGATATATCTGTGTCATAAAGCCATAGGGAGGTGTTCTGTCATGTCCAGAGCCGCAGTGCCAGACGTTCAATCGAGATTATATATATATATATATATATATGATATATATATATATATATATATATAATATATATATATATATATATATGTACTATATATATATATATATATATATAATATATATATATATATCAAAAGCGAGTACCATAGGAAAATGATAGGGAGAAATCCAAGTGCTTTCTGCTTATCATTTTCCTGAGGTATTGGCTTCCTTGAATAAAGATACGTGCATCTACTATGATTTCTAAGCACCCACACACACACACACACACACACACACATACACACACACACACTCACACACACACACACGCATATATATATATATATATATATATACATATATATATATATATATATATATATATATATATATATATATATATATATGTGTGTGTGTGTGTGTGTGTGTGTGTGTGTGTGTGCGTGTGTGGTGTGCATTATTAAAATTCTGTTTCTCTTTATTAATCATTGAAACGTTTCATTCTAATTCTTTCAACCACCGATTCAGCTTATCAGTTTTTCAAAGCTTATAATTTTAACTGTTGTAAATTTTAATTTACAACACCCTCGGAATTCCTACGTGAAAGAAATAATGACGTAAAAGGCTTGTCAATAAATGATTAAAATGTATCGAACGAAATTCAGAATTGAATAAATTCATAAATGAATTCAATAAATTCATTGTCTTTTTAAAGGAGACTTCCGGCGTCGTCGTCGTTGTTAGATTAGCCAGCCAGTATTATATAGGCACGGGCTCTTGCTTTAAAAAAAGTCTCTCGGGCATTTTAATCCGCACAAGCGCATCATCACAGAACAGATTTAAACGCCACTCGGAAGAGGTTTCGTTATATTTTTAATAGATTAAATAGTCACTTTCACAACAAAGTTTCATAAGCTTTTCCTTAACCGTCCAAACCTCGTAGGGAAGTACCATCGTCAGTGGACCTCATGCGGTGCACTGTAGGCATTACTTAAGATTCTTTGCAGCGTTCCTTCCGCCCCTAGCTGCAACCACTTTCGTTCTTTTTACTGTACCTCCTTTCATATTCTCTTTCTTCATCTTACTTACCTCTACCCTCTCCCAACACTTGATTCATAGTGCACCTGCTTTGAAGTTTTCCACCTGTTACACCTTTCGAACCTTTTATTGTCCATTTCCATTTCAGCGCTGAATGACCTCATAGGTCCCAGTGCCTGGCCTTTGGCCTAAATTCTATATTCAACTCAACTTAACAGTAAAAGAAAAAAAGATTGAATCAAATGACTTAAGATTTGTCTTTCTGGCTGATTTCGTCTTCGTGTTCATGTAAACAAAAATGCCTAAAAAATATTTCTACATTTTTCATAGCTATTTTTCATTCTTTTTCGTCTCCCAAAATGACCGACGAAACGCGCTCTTAATCCCTGTTATCCGTATACTTTCCTCTGGCGTCGCTCGATGTTTTGTAAACGGAAATCATTGCGTTAAGTGACCTACATCCCTCCCCCGATCATTTTACCTTTTTCCCTTGAATCAAAAAGTACACATATCCATCTCGCGTTATTCCAGGCCACAGCTCTCGCCCTTCCATCAACGGAACGGGTCATTTGCCATTTTCCCGTTTTTTCATCCATGTGTTCCCGTCACGGTAAAGGTCACAGACCTCAAAAACATATTGTTAAAACGTACATCGGTCGGTGATGTTTACGAACATTCATATTTTAGTTGAACCAATAGGTACAATTGGTGGGGGTTACGTTTGGATACTGATATCGTTCTAGTTATTATAACCGCTGGGAAATAACTGTCCAATGCCATCCAGGACTGCTAATTCTCTCATCATTCTTTCATGCCATAAACAGACCTTCTTTTCAAACACGTTTTATTGAATATAATGGCAGAATTTACAGAATTTATTTTGTGCAGAAATCTCTCAACTCTCCTGATGACTTGCTTCTCCGGCACTGATATTTCTCAGCAGCTCTCCGATGCTTAGAAATATCAGTTTGCCAGGGAAGCAAGTAAGTCATCAGGAGTATTGAGATACTTCTGTACAAAATAAATTCTGTAAAACCTGCCATTATATTCAATACAATTTTTTCCATATCATTTTCTACATCTAGGACATCTTTCGTAGCAGCTGGGTCGATGTCTCGCTAGGTTGTGTTCATCAAGCTACGCCCGCAAAGACTGGGATGTCCCATAGCTTCTGTATTCGTGGTTCTTAACGTGCCGGTGGACCCCACTAGGGAGGGGGGTTGTCAGCAATTTCCAGGGGAGGGGCGAGCCCTGGAGGAAAATGTTTAAAATTGTCTGATTATATTCGTTATTCTCTTCCCAAGAATGAGGAAATGATATTCAGAAGTTTATGAAAAAATGCAAAAGTATCGCCTTTTATAACGTTGGTCTCCTATAGTAC
This sequence comes from Macrobrachium nipponense, assembly GCF_015104395.2. Classification (NCBI taxonomy): domain Eukaryota; kingdom Metazoa; phylum Arthropoda; class Malacostraca; order Decapoda; family Palaemonidae; genus Macrobrachium; species Macrobrachium nipponense. Next base: position 23,881,079 of record NC_087213.1, on the reverse strand, counting down.
TACTCTAGTTAGACTCGTTGAGCTTACCATTTTTTGCAATTATTCACCTGCCTCCCTCTCCATGGAAACTTCTCTGTTTTTTGTTTTCGTTTTTTCATTTACCTTTAAATCTGGGAGGAAATTTTATTCATAGCTGCAAGGAGGGCGGAGGGAGGGAGGTTGGATGGAGGGAAGGCCCAACTCTTAGAGGGGGCGTGGTAATAAAAAAGGTTGCGAACCACTGTCCTGTATCATGGGTTCTCACAGACATACTAGGCCTAAGTCCCATTTCTTGAGAGTGCACTCCAGCAAAGTTCCCCTCCATAGTTATTTCAAAACCCTTGTGAGGTCCGATTCAAGTGACCTCCTTAAATCAAAGCAGGAGCCTTTTCCCGTAAAGCAATTCCATCCGAAAAGTGAGCTACGTAACAACATCCAATATCGCTTCAAAGAATCCGCCGATATGAGAAATCACCCGAAGAGTTTAAAATATGCAAGACCTGAAGGCGGAATCGGGGATTACTCTCGACCTCCACTCACATCCGAGACAGCATCGGGGCGGCCGCGTTCAATAGCCAGAACAACTTGAACATGAAAACGGAACGCGCAAAAGGACCTTGAACGTGAAAACTGAACGAGCAGAAGAAAGCTTGTTTGCTCTCCTTTGCTTCCTGCCAAGATGACAAGCGAGTCAGTCCTAAGAGATTTGAAGTGGCAGCTGAACTCGCTGAACAGATTGCAAAACGGGGGGGGAGGAGGAGGAGGAGGAGGAGGAGGAGGAGGAGGGAGGGAGGGAAGAGAGGGGGATAGTAATGTTTGCGCACGGAGGAGCGCGCAAGGTGAGTGCGCAGAATAGAATATCAGGCCTGAAATGCAAGCGACGGAGAGTTTGCTTGTTTTCTCTTCTTTCCTTTTTTCTTCTTGAACCTTCAATCGTGTACACCTAATTCTTCGGAGTTATAGGCGTTTGCTGGTGTTATATTCCTACTATTCCTTCTGAATGCACACACACACTCACACATATATATATATATATATATATGTATGTATATATATATATATATATATATATATATATATATATATATATATATATATATATATATATATATATCAGGGGTGGCCGAAAGGCACTCTTACGGTTGTCAGGAAATCTTTAGGAATAAGGTGACTAGCCCTCCAGCGTACTACATCCCCACTGCGATCGACCACAGTCGACCACTGCCACGTATATACGAATCACTATTGGGGCAGCGGGGACCAAATAGGAATTTATTATTATCAATATTTCTTATCTTATTATTATTATTATTTTATTATTTTTTTTACCTCTTTAACGAAAACGATACCTAAGCATTGGTGATTCACGCTCGAATTTCATTGAATATATAAGACAGAAAACTTTTTCTCGTTAAATAAAAATTAGAAAAAATAAATAGACTAAATTAATAAAAAGGACATAAATTATAATCACCGCATAATTCTGTCCTGGCATTTTTCTATTTATAATGATATGCAGAATATATTAACATCCAACGCTCGGATATCGCATTTGAACTAAAAATACCCGTCAGCCGAAAATAAAAATAAAAAGTTTCCTGTAGCCTATCGCATAAAATAACTAAGTGGAAAAGTCCTGATGTGAATTCTGGGACGAGCGGAGATTTGCATATTGAGCGAATGACCTCTTCGTCCGCTTTTGTAACGTTTCAGTTTTAAAGAGTCTTGGACGATGTCTTTCATATTCATAGGATTGTTGTGACGGCCGTTTCAAATGAATATTCGCTCACGAGCTTTCCAATGCTTTCCATACCTGTCGCGGAACGAGATTAATTTTTACGTTTTCCACGTTTTTATTCTGTTAGTTAGATGACGTAATAGCTTTCTTTCTCTTGTTATATCTTACCTTAGTTGGAGAATACGGCATAACGCTTAATATTGTACTTAGCTATATTTTGTTTGTTTGTTTGTATGGTTTTTTACGTTGCATGGAACCAGTGGTTATTCAGCAACGGGACCAACGCCGAGAGTGAACTTCTATTACCAGAAATACACATCTCTGACCCCTCAGTGGAATGCCCGAGAGTCGAACTCGCGGCCACTGAGGTGGTACTCCAACACCATACCAACCACGCCCCTGAGGCGCTCTTACCTTTAGTTGGAAAACACGGCATAATGATTAATATTTTACTTAACTTTAGTTAGAAAATACGGCATAACGATTATAGTATTGTAATTACATATTTTATTGTCACTTATGATCTATGATCTTCGGAGTTACTGGATGTGAATGGGCAAAATTTCGTTACTAACAATAAAAAAGAAGTACAAAGAAATTCTAGTGATTCAATGGGAATTAAAAAAAATAAACAAGGCGTGATTCGACCTCCAGCTTACGGTCAAATAGAGCGTTGTTTCACCAACGAAAATTGAAGTGAATGTGCTGTATTTTATTAGAAATAACACTTTTTATGTACCGTGTAACATGCACCAACGAACATTAAAATTAATATGCTATATTTTATTATAAATTATAATTTTTAGGTACTGCGTAACATGCACATTATATATATCTTACATTTTCATTCTAATAAATAAGTCATAAATATCCTATCATAAAAGGCCTGTATCTTTAACTCAAAGCGAATCACCTACTACAGATCTTTTTAGGCTTTCTTATTCAACGCCCTCCCCCTTTTCATCACCCCCCCCCCCCCACCCCAACAACAACAACAACAAAGTAGTTTGTAAGCTTACTCCCCGAGTAAGCGAAAAAAGTAAGAGGATTATGAGAAATCACTTTTCCCAACAGATGTTTTTGGCCATTTTTATTTCAGATTTTCAAGGTTATTTATCACATCAATACACCAACCAGATACTAGACTTCGTGAGTTTCATAACTGCAGTAACTGATAATTTGAAATAAAATGATATTTTAAGAAGCACTTTCTAGCAAGCAGCATAGGTTTCTAGTTTGCACAGACATACTGCTCCAAAATTAAGTGAATATCATTCGCACGACTTGAGTATACTTCTCTCTCTCTCTCTCCTCTCTCTCTCTCTCTCTCTCTCTCGGAAGACGTTGCCTGCAATTTTGTTGAAGTGGAACACGGAAGGCAGACGTTTAGACGAGTCCTCTTACAGATTTGCCGACTTTCATCTGTCAGGAGAGAGAGAGAGAGAGACAGAGAGAGACAGAGAGAGAGAGAGAGAGAGAGAGAGAGAGAGTTTTCCTTTACTTGGAATGGAAGTGGCACTCATAAATTTTACTTGATACTGAAACGAAAACTTAAAAGCTGGAAGCCTTTGCAACGATGGTTAGCGTCGACGATGCCCATGAAGTTGTTGCATCAACAGAACCGTTTGTTTAGGAGACTTAACTATCGTTCTGTAAGTATAAATCAATTTAAAATGCATCTTTTCTCCTATGTAGGTTTCAATGTCCTTTATTGCAAAAGAATGTACCTGTCTAGTAGTCCTAAAAGATAAGTAAATGAATAAAAAATAAAGCGATATTAGAAGACGTTCGTCTGTCTGACCAAAAAATATACCTGCCAAATAGACAGGTAAAAAAAAGAATACAAAATAAATAAATGAATAAAAAATATGATACTACAAGACGTCTGTCTGTCTGACAAAGGTCCTTTAAATATACTCTGAGATATTTAAAGGTCCTAGTGTCTGACCATGGTCGACAAAACTCATCAATCAAATATTGGAACTAATCCTTCTTGTGGCAATATTCAAGATATATGCTTCCCACTGATGTCAAGACGCAATGTCAAAAGACCACAAGAAATATGCTTCCCACTGATGTCAAAATTCAACGTCAAAAGACTAAGCGCTGAGAGATGGAGAGATATACATTGAAAAAGACGAATATGTGGGAATAGTAAAATCAGATATTATGCGAAAAATGGGATCAGAGAAAAAGGAGTGAACATTTTGTTTATATAAAAGCCAACGAACTCAGTCGAGTACGTCGATCCTAAATATGAACCAGCAATGCCGATACCGAAAACTTATAAAAGGAAAGAGCGGATTAATATGAAATTAACGTAGACATTGATTTGATCTGAGCAGATTAAGAAAGACTCGGACATAAAGTACCGCGAGGAGGCAGTTTTATTGGATGAGTAAATGAGCCATAATTACTGGAGTACGATCAATAATGCAAATGTGAGTCGTGATTAGCGGAATACAATAACTTATGTAAATGTGTAAAATAGAACACATAATGAATATATAAATTACAGAAAAATACTAATGGGACGAAGGAAGTACGTATACCCTTAACCAACAGAAATGAAACCTAAAATCTTAGAAGGAAAAGGTGCGAAGGCTACGGCGCATGTAAGGGTTGAGGGAATGTAAGTTCCATGATCACTATCTTACGAAAGTGGTGGTAAAAGAAAACACACTTTTATTTTTGTAACGAATAATTGAGAGAGAGAGAAGATGGAGAAAGTTGACTAGAAACAGCGACCCCATATAGAAATGGGAAAAGCTGAAGGCAAAGAAGAGCAAAGAGAGAGAGAGAGAGAGAGAGAGAGAGAGAGAGAGAGGTGAAGGCGATTCCAGATCAGTTGATAAGAAAAAGCTATCCTCTATGCAATTGACCAATAGCGTCCTCAAAGGTCTCCTAGAATTCCATGATAAGTCCTCCTGGACTCGAAAGAGGAGAAATCCACTTTCCAAAGACTCGAGCGCCCTCCTTCCGATTCAGCTGTTATTGAGGGAATCGTTAACTCTGACTGATACTTCAAAGAACCCAGTCTTGATTTCATCTCTAGTTTGTTTGTTTGTTTGCATGGTGTTTTTACGTTGCATGGAACCAGTGGTTATTCAGCAACGGGACCAACGGCTTTTACGTGACTTCCGAACCACGTCGAGAGTGAACTTCTATCACCAGAAATACGCGTCTCTCACCCCTCAATGGAATGCCCGAGAATCGAACTCGCGGTCACCAAGGTGGCACGCCAATACCATACCGACCACGCCACTGAGGCGCCTGGATTTTGTTTCCTTTGCGCTTCATATTGAATTCTGGAGGATATATCTTCTGTACACTCTCACACTCCTTCCGTTGGCCTGTTTTCTGATCTACTTACGAGTTTCTTAAAAATTTGGCTGGATGTATTTGCGCTTAATTACGGCTATAATGGATTCACATTAACGGTGCATCTGATGTCTAGGCCAGTCCCTTACGACGCTCCTGATTTGCTGTTCATAAGCCAATAACGGGGCTGGAAACTCAGTCTCTCTCAAGAGTTCACATTTGCAGGATGTATGTTCCACCTCTCCTGAGGGATACGTCTTTCAAAAGCATCCCTCAGGAGAGGTGGAACACACATCCTGTTTATGTGAACTTTCTCGAGAGACTGAGAGTTTCCAGCCCTGTCATTGGCTTATCAACAGCCAATCAGGAGCGTCGTCAGGGACTGGCCTAAACATCAAATGCACGGCTGATGTGAATCTACTATAGTGTTCTGTTTTGCACATGAATTCGTAAGAATCTTCTCTTACCAATTTCTTTTTAGCAATGTCAGTTGCATCTCATAGTGATTGGGCAATGGAAGTTTGCCCTCTGACTTGGGTCGTCTTCCCTAAGCCTGTGTGTCTGTGTGCGTGTGGAAAGTAGTCCAGCGGTCTTCTGCAATTTCTCCAAAGTGTGTGCTTGTCAAATGAGAACTATTTGTGTTTTTTGTGATGCTGCTTTCTGTAAATGTGTGTGTTATTTTTTTCATCCACTGCAGGAATTTGTGCGCCACTGGGTTATGGTCACACGTCCTCGAGACTATGGTTGCGCTGTCTTCGCCAGAGCATCTGTTTCTGCCGCTTTCATCTTCGAGCCAGTCTTAGGGATAACTGATTAACACGTTTACGTATGAAGCAAGACAATATAAGCTTTGGTGTTTGATTTGAAGTTTCTCATATCTGTAAAAACGTCAACTATAAAATAGTTGCATTTTTTACCATTTATTCAACAGTAACTGATTCTCATGGCAACCACGTGAAACGTGTATAATTACTTGTTTATTCATCTTGAAATTAAAAAAAAAAAAAAAAAAAAAAAAAAAGTTTCAGTAACGCTACGGCCCTAGAAATAGCGCAAACACTTGAATTCCTCATGACTGAACTGCACTTATAAACTGGCGTCGCTCTGAAAGAGGCGAATGCACGGCAAACAGCAATTTCAAATAACAATGAAACTCAATTTAACTGTACCACGAGAACAATAGCAACAGCATCTCTAGGGAATGGAGAAATGACTGTATATCAGCCTATTCGTGTGCTTGCAATTTTACTGGTTCCTATTTTCACTTTTTAAATAGGGGTTTCCTAAAACCCAGACAAATAACAATAACGAATGTATTTAAATGCATATCTCGGGTCACGGTAAGGTTGGTATAACGAAGTCTACCATCAAACTGATTACAAGTAGTCCATCCGAGGAGACATCGTGTGCTCACTTATCTGTAGGAGCAGGTTTTACTGTTCATTCACAATGTCCTAATGATTTTGTTTAGCCTTCTTTTAAACTCTTTCACACTGTTGCTTCTGTTTACAACTTCTGGTGCCAGTTTATTCCACGTGTCACATATCTTGTATGTGAAGAAGTTCCCACAGTGGGATGTGTTGTATCTCTTCAGTTCTCGTCTCCATGATTTATTTTGTTGCGAACGGCTGGAAGCTATGACATGGTTCTGAGAAACTGGAACATTCTAAAGTCTTTTTACACTGATCTTCTGTTTGTTGTCATAGATGTTAATTTGTACTTATCCAACAAGCTGGGAAAAAAACCAACCCTCTGAATACATCTCCATTTGTAACTATCTAACTAGCGAGAAAAAAAACAAGACTGAATACATACATCTCCATTTGTAACTATCTAACCATCGGGACAAAACTAACCCTCTAAATACATCTCCATTTGTAGCTATCCTTCCAGCGCGAAAAAACCAACCCTCTAAATAGTCTCCATTTGTAACTATCCTACCAGCGGGAAAAACCAAGCCTCTAAATACATCTCCATCACCTGTCAGCTTTCACTGCAAATGATTTTGGACAACGTTCATATTCATATATTCAGCATTTGCTTCTTATTTGCGTTTCCTGATTTTACGAAAGATAAGCAATGCGGCAGGAAGATTACCCGATAATGCAGCAATTCAGTCTTGAACGGACGAGAGATTGCATTTGCAAAATTATATAGCCTCGAAGAAAAATGGCGTTTATGAAGCAATATGAAAGTGTAATCAGTGTTGCTGCTACTTCGCTCATCCGAGAACGATATTACAGAATTACTGATCCAAACGTTTGCTTCTGCACATTGAATTATTGTAAATGGGAAATGGAAGCAACTGTTGATTATTTTTTGGAATTACTAGTAGTATTTGCAATATCAATTCAAAGGATAAATAAAAAATAAAGTAATCTGATTTTTGCATTTGCCCATCTATAGATCTGTAATAAAAAGCATTTTATGAGTAATTGAATATGAATGATAAAAATGAGGAATATATATATATATTATAATATATATATATATATATATATATATATATATATATGAGTCATATCACATTGCCGTGATTCATATATACACATTAAGCTACAAATTCCCCTCCGGTTAACATATATGAAAATATATTAATTACGAGGCAAAGAGAATTAGATATTAAAGGACATTTGTAGCCTAATGCATATATATATATATATATATGATATATATATATATATTTATATATATATATTTATATATATATATATATATATTTATATATATATATATATTATATATATATATATAGTATATATATATAGGTGTGTGTGTGTGTCTGTGTGTGTCCAACGAAAATTTATTGCTCTACGAAACGTCATCATATATACACCTCTAAAGTTCCTCATTTTATATTCACATCTTCATCTCCTTCCTTTCATTTGAACTTTCCGTGTGACTGACAATATTTAAAGAGCATAATGGAGAAACTCTTTGGCGTCATATGCGCGGGCAGCGCCAACCAGCCAGACTTCCGAGGAGAAACTTGAGCCTCATAGCAGAGCCGCCTCTTGCTCATGCGCGTGAGTCGGAGTCTCCAGGCGCCGAGGAAAACGCATTACTGACGCAAAGAGCGAGCGACGTGACGGGAATAGATTTGGCGCTGTCAATTCCTGACCCTCGCTCAGTTGGAATTCAACTCTTGCATTTAATGGCGTGAGTGCAATCTTATATATACACCAGTTACAGCAAGAGCTGGCTTTCATGTCTAAAGAGGCTTAAAAATATGTGAGCCGTTTCGAAGTAGTTCTGGTCCGCAAGAATTATTTTGAAACTCTTTAGAGGAAATTCTTCAGCTCTATTTCTCTATAGTAGGCATTTCGAAGCCATCTCAATACGAGTTTTCTTTTACAGAAAACTAAAACTGGCTTCCATAACAAATGTCGGGTAAACTATGCCTTTTCTAAAGCATTGCAATTCCAGTTTCTTGTTATTGCAATACAAAATGGGAAATGTTTCACTGGTCTAGGTAGTTTATTTATAAAACTCAAAGCAAGTAAAATGACGATGAAATGCTACTAAACCCAGAGGGTTATGTTTTATAAACTCACAAGGAAAAGTACTTTCTTCTCCTCAGCTTGATTCTTTGTCGGGGTCGCCGTTTTTAGCGAGCCTTTTTCCAGGTGTTTTTTACACCCTCTGAACGGCTTATATCACGGAAAAATTCGCTTCCTGACTCCAACATCTTTTACGCACCCGGCCTTGAGAAAAGTGTGGAATCTTGTATTAATTCAAAGAGGCGGGTAAGGCTCAGACTAATTGTGAGGCAGACATCGTTTTCTTTGTGCAAAATTGGAATTATTCCTTGATATGCTTCAGATATCTTTTCTTGGGAGACACTTCTTATGATCTAGTTTGTCTTAATCGTTAAGCATTGGTAGCTTTGATGATCTTAAAAAAAATGCTGCGAGCTTTAGAGCGCCATGTTTTCTTTTTTTTATTATTAATTAGTACTGACTCTGGTCATTCATAATTCTGAGCCGGGAAAAAATATTCCTTTAATTCATGGTCACTGAAACGCATGAACGCTTAAGTACATTCAGAATATGTATTTACGTCCTAAATTCATGAAATGGATGTCGAGACAGAAACCCAAAACAAAACGAGATCGTTTACGCATATGGATACAACACCTCATGAGAAAAAGCACAAAATAAAACTCCCTTTCCAATACATCCGAAGTCAAGGCAAAACTACGCAAATCGCATCGCTCATCTCCAAAAGCAAACTTCATGAAATCAAAATAAAAACATTCTCTCCCCCCCCCCCCCTTCCCCTCTCTCTTCTCTCGTCTCTCTCCTCTCTTCGTCTCCTCTCTCTCTATTTATATATATATATATATATACATATATATATTATATATATATATATATACATTCTGTGAAATTAATGAACAAAACAAAATGAATCCCTCCCACACTCCAGATAGAAAAAAAAAAATTCCAACCCCCCTTCCATTCAGTCCAGTTCAAACGTAGCCATAAAAAGTATTTCGCTAGCTGGGACAGTTGGAAAAAGGTTTAGAGAACATTCTTGCAAACTGACTCTCGTCCGTAAGACACGGGGATTAATGTTTGCAAAGAGATAGTTTCACTATTTCTCTTTCAGATGCGGAATGTCTTTTTATCTGAATGCAGTCATTCTAGAGCGCCATTATTATCCTCCCCCCCCCTCTCTTCCTCTAGCCACCCATCCGCTCTGTCTCTCGTGTCTCTCTCTTCTCTTCTCTTTTTTAATATTGAGTGTTTCGGATTTTTTTTTATTGTAAAATTATATCTGTCACCATATGTATATTTATGTAAGGCATATATATATATAGTGGTTATATATATATATATATATATATATATATATATATATATATGTGTGTGTATATATAGTATATATATATATATATATATTATATAATATATATATATATATATATATCCCTTCTCATTAGCCCCTACTATTACAAATACACATACATACATAAACATGTGTACATTTACAATATTTATGTGTAATAATAAGGGCTAATGGGCAGGGATACTAATGCCCTGTGTCCTAAAGTAGAGGTGAGCCCGTAGATTGTGGAACCCCCTTGGACCACGATGTGGGACCCCCCCCCCCCCCAATAAAAGCAAATGAACATATCTCAACTGAGACCTCAGGCAATCACATACCCCACGGCGTAACCTGGGAGTATTGATATGATGCACTACAAGACATAGCAACTGATAGTAGTAGATAACGCAATAAAATCCAAACTACTAAGTGACATAACAAGCGTCTCAGTGGCGAGGTTGGTATGGACTTTGCCTGTCACCTCGGTGGCTGCGAGTTCGATTCTCGGGCATTTCACTGAGGGGTTCGAGATGTGTATTTCTGGTGGTTCGGAAGTCATGTAAATCCGTTGGTCTCGTTGCTGAATAACCACTGGTTTCATGCAACGTAAAAACACCATACTAACAAACAAAGACACAACATCGTTGACAAAGTCGACGCTGGAACATTTAAAAAAAAAAAAAAAAAAACTCACTATTTGAGATCTGACTTCCAACAATAAATGAATCGAGAAGAATTCCCATTTCAGGTAAAGAGACCATCTGTCTTATCAATTTCCGCTCTCCCTCCCGGCAGATGAGAAGAGAAATCCCAGGAAAAGGATTCGCTGATAGACAAGGCTTCCTTGTCAATTTCGACCCTGAAAGGCAATGTCATTCGAACGCACTTATCTCCCACAGCTATCAAAGGTATGTGCTTGATGGAAAATTACTTGTGAGACAAGCCGCTGAGAGAGAGAGAGAGAGAGAGAGAGAGAGAGAGAGAGAGAGAGAGAGAGAGATTTCAGGTTACACAAGTGCCTCGCTTTCGAAGCGATGGGGGAATTCTCGACTACGAGTCCTCAATTTACTCAAAACTGACTATACTCGATTTTTTTCCATCTGTCCACCCACCTGTGGTGTTTGCGCAATGGTAACACTGCGTCCCGGGCTTTAGAGAGTTACATTTAGCATACATTCAACACTAATAACAATATCCTATTTCGAATATTAACGGTGTAATTCGCATACAGTAAATTATTAAAACACTTTTAAGTTGCAAATATACATTCAGATATCCTTTTATTTACCTAAAACTTACACATAGCGTAACTATCTAACGCCCGGGACGCAGTGTTCATACACAAACACCACAGGCAGGTGGACAGATGGAAAAAAATAGAGTATAGTTTAGAAACACATATGTCTTAAAAATCATCTGATCTGCTGCTTTTAATTTGCGAAGTCTAGTTTACGATAGTACTTGCCACTGGGGGGTCAAATGTGTTGCGCCGTGTTTAGTACCACCCCTCCAGGGGGGCAAATGTATTTTGCCGTGTTAAGTACTAGCCCCTGGGGGGATCAAATGTGTTTTGCCGTTTAGTACCAGCCCCTGGGGGCCAAATGCATTTTGCTGTGTTTAGTACTATCCCCTGGGGGGTCACATGTATTTTGCTGTGTTTAGTACGAGCCCCTGGGGAGTCAAATATTTTTTCTGTGTTTAGTACCAGCCCCTAGTGGCCAAATGTATTTTGCTGTGTTTAGTACTATCCCCTGAGGGGGTCACATGTGTTTTGCTGTGTTTAGTACTAGCCCCTCGGGGGTCACATGTATTTTCCCATGTTTAGTACTAGCCCCGGGGGGTTCAAATGTGTTTTGCTGTTTTTAGTTACTAGCCCCCCATGGGTCAAATGTGTTTTGCTGTGTTAATTAACTAGCCCCTGGGGGTCCAAATGTTTTGTTTTCCGTGTTTAGTACTAGCCCCTGTGGGTGGTCAAATGTGTTTCGCGTGTTTAGTACTAGCCCTGGGGGTCAAATGTGTTTCGCATGTTTAGTAATACCCCTCGGGGGGACCATGTGTATTTTGCCGTGTAGTACTACGCGGGGGGTTCAACATGTTTTTTTTTCCTGTGTTTCAGTACGAGCCCCTGGGGGTTCAAATGAGTGCGTGTTAGCACAGCCCTAGGGGGTCAAATGTGTTTTGCCGTGTTTAGTACTAGCCCCTGGGGGTCAAATGTATTTTGCTGTGTTAAGTACTAGCCCCTGGGGATCATATGTGTATTTTGCCGTGTTTAGTACTAGCCACTGGGGGTCACATGTATGTTATATACATATGTACATACGCACACACATACATATATTATATATACTATTATTATTATATATATATTATATATATATATATATATATATGTGTGTGTGTGTGTGTGTGTATACATATATATATATATATATATATATATATATATATATATATATATATATATATATATATATTAAATAAACATAAACGCACGCAGATTCATGCGTGTATATATAATATATATATATATATATATATATATATATATATATATATATATATATATATATATAATGTACAGTGCATAAACAATGTGTTTATATTATATTTTGAAGACTAGATTCATCCACTGTCCTTGGTCGTCTCCGACTGAAGATTCCCAAATGGATTTTTACGATAATTGACGAAGGTGGAAACTGGCAGCAACAACTCACCCAGGTCACATTTATTGCCAAAGTTTCTCTTGCTAGAACAAAAGTTACGGCTTGTTGACAGACTTAGTCCTAATGAAATTAATAATCAATCATTTTACTAGGCGAGGAGAGAGAGAGAGAGAGAGAGAGAGAGAGAGAGAGAGAAGAGAGAGAGAGAGAGAGAGGTCAAGTTTCTCTCTATCAACCTTATTATTTGTTCAATGTTTCATTTCATCCTCTGGAATATATGAAATACTAATTATACTGTTGACAGACATTCTTTATCGCATTTCATATTTCTTGCTGGGAATTCCTTCAATACTTTATTTAGCAAAAATTCTTTACCGCAATCTGAATTAGCTCTGAGCACTATAACCGGATAACATGAAAGCTAAATAAACATTAAAGTTCAATAAACGAGGGAATCAATTAATGCTACTTATAGATTTAGAACAACTCACGCTCCCATCACTTTGACTTTGAAAGCTCTGGACTGTTTACGACCTTTAAACATGAAAATATAACAATGGGAAAGATTGTGGACTTTTGAGCTTTCAAATAAGTACCTATGCGACTACTTCATCACACGTTTCTTTGCGTTTCCTTTTTCCTTGTCTTCGCGTTCAGCCATTCGGGGGAAAATCAATTAGCGTTGAAAAAGGAGAGAGCAAAACGCGAATAAAAAATGAATCAAAACCCTCTGTAATCGAAAGGTAAATCCATTAGTGTATGAAATACTCAGAGCCGAACTTTAAAGACATTTTTGTTTATCTGAGAACCGGATTCCAAAGTATTGAACCAAATGCGACTAATAACGCGAATAAAAAATTATTTTCATTTTTTTCTTCGTGTATCTCTACTTCCAATTAATGAGGAATCTATTTACTTGATACGATAGTGAGAGAGAGAGAGGAGAGAGAGAGAGAGAGAGAGATCCTTCTGGAAATTATCGGTTCTCGGGAAACAGTCAGGGCGATGTCTGTCTGTCTGTCTGCCCAGAAGAAGAAGAGAAAACTGGACGATTCGAAGTCGTCATGCTTTCGGAGCCAGAGGGTTCCTCAGCCTTCATTGTCGGCCTCCACCAAATCAGAGCAAATTTAGATCCTTTTTTTCCCTGTTACTTTTCCAGCGGTGCTTTGGGCGAGGGATGGAGGGAGGGGGGAGGCCTCGGACCCAATCAATGGGTGGTTGTGGATGGAGGAGAGAAAGGATCCAATGGATTTCTTGGGCTCCGAGGAGCCTCCAATTTCCCGCTGGTCCCTTTGATGAAGCTTTATTGGCCCTAAATCACAGACTCGGACATTTTCGGAGCCTCGAGGATATGTGAGAGATATTGATTCCGGGAGAGAGAGAAAAGTTTCAGGTGTGAACAAACATACGTTGTAAGCAGAGAGAGAGAGAGAGAGAGAGAGAGAGAGAGAGAGGAGAGAGAGACTACCAAGGGATTGGGAGTAACTGCATAATATAGTTTTAATAAAAATAAATCTGCAAATGCTTCTCAACTCTTGGATGATTATTCCGAGGATTTAGTTGTTTTCACAAGTGATTGATGTCATCAGGATTGGTCAGCATTCTTTTCATATTCTTTCGCCTTCATGTTGTTCACTTAGCTTTATCAAAATAAGACATTGTTACATCACGAACTCTTGTACCATAAATAATTAAAAAATTTTATTAAGCAGCAGTAACATATAGGCAGAAATAGCATTCCATAAACAATGGAAAGATAACTTTGCCATGGAAAACTAAATAATCATTCTAACTCTCGGCTATCCAGGGATGATCATGCATTGAACTTATATCTTCAATAATTTTAACATTACCATCGAGCTCTTTGTACGGCAAGGAAGCAATGTTGAAGGTTAATGTGAGATATTGCAAAGGCTTTGAAAATCACGCGGGGCATCACTCCCTGTTCTCCTTTTCAAAATTTTAATATCTTCGAAGATAAGAGAATAAGTATTTCATTCGGGGTATGACGAGCGAAACCATTTTTGGATCCAAAAATGATGTATAAAAAAGTATCGCAGCATCTTGCTTCATACTTCATTTATGGCTTTATTAATGGTTTCCTACGAATGTTGAGAGACTAATGGCTCTTATTATTATTCATTCTGCCTATCGACACAATGTTTGTTTCGCTGAGAGAGAAAATTGGAACATGTGTGGAGGACTTTTGTTGGTTTGTTGGCGAATCAACTGTCATGGGGGACTGATTTCTGAATAGGTATTGTAGCCTCCCTGCCAAAACGAGTGATCTCAGCGTGGGCATAGCGTTTTATACGCGAAAAAGAAGAAGAAAAAAAAAAGCTGTGCTCGCATGTCATTCCTATATCTGTAGTTACCAGACACCAGTTCCTTATTTATCATCATTACATCAGTTTAACTTCTGATTTTCAACTGTGATGTTCAACTTCATCGTGAGACTGGATTGTATAATTCTGTTCACTCTCAGCATAATGAATATTCCGTTTCTTTGTGCCACTAACTGGGTTTCATTATAAAAAAAACTGTATATATATATATATGTGTGATAACACATACTGTATATATTATATATATATATATATCATACTATATATATATATATATAGATAGATATATATATAGAATATATAGATATATCTATATATATATAGTCTATATATATCTATCTACCTATATATATATATATATATATATGTATATATATATATATATATATATAAATACGAGTATAAATCTTTACAATCAGATATTGTATTTGCGCTATCTTTGTTCGTCTGCGACTGAAGACACTGAAAATGATCAATAGCATTATTAAGAGACAGGTATCAAAGACGGGAAAGTCGCCCAAGAGGCCATATTTATTACCAAAGTTTTCTTCTGAAGAGAGAGAGAGAGAGAGAGAGAGAGAGCGCCAATTATGCTATATGACAGAATCTCATTGAAGCATTCAATATATCTTCTTTGAAATCCCCTCAGAACTACTCAGTACTACATAAGGGGACGTCATTCGTAACTGAATGTTTAGGGGCGTGGCAAAAAAAAAAAAAAAAAAAAAAAAAACTGGCCCGGTGCAGTACTATAGTACATTCACATCAACCGTGCATCTGATGTCTAGGCCAGCCCCTTACGATGCTCCTGACTGACTGTTGATAAGCCAACTACAGGGCTGGAAACTCTCAGTCTCCCGAGAGAGGCAGGATGCATGTTCCACCTCTCCGGAGGGATGCTTTTGAAAGACGTATCCCTCAGGAGAGGTGGAACATACATCCTGTGAACTCGAGAGAGAGACAGAGTTTCCAACCTTGAGATGGGCTTATCAACAGCCAATCAGGAGCGTCGTAAGAGACGGGCCTAAACATTAGATGCACGGTTGATGTGAATCTACTATAGTACACATTTCGGGAATTTGCAGTGGGAAGCCATCAATGAGGTATGAAAAAGTATAGTGAGCGGCAAAGAAGCAATATATACATTTGCATCACACAGAAAATCCTCAGCATTCAAAACGAGAAGTCAATATTAATTCTCTAACCTCTGAAAATGGCAAATTATTTACGGGAGAATTTTGTGGTTATGTGCTTTTGAACAACGAGTGTCTAGTGCTGATTTTATGAAGACTGGAATGCTCCGACTTCCGTTTGCGCCTCGGTATATTTTCTGGTGCATAATTAACTTCTATTGATATGAGGAAGATATACAGGAAGTTAGAAATATATTGTTAAGCAATCACATTTGGCAAATCTACTTCGTTCCTTTGTGAAGAATTAATGATTTGCTCATGAATAGACCCAAGTTATTCTTGTGGACATTTTTATTTATTTATTTATTTATTTATTTATATACTTTTTGGGAAATTAGGAAAATTGTAGGTTTGAAAGTCATCGCTGGATTCTCTCTCTCTCTCTCTCTCTCTCTCTCTCTCTCTCTCTGCGTCTCTGTCTCTATCTCTCTCTCTCTCATATTTTATACGAATCTTTACAAGTGCGAATCCTTCTTCAGGATCTCAGTGCGAGGAAGCAGACGAGATCGAGATTTAAAGCCAATAACACTCTTTCCACCAGAGAACTCTGAGGAATTAATGGCATCCCACATCACACGGAATTCATGGACGCCATTCTTCCACCCGAATCCATTAATTGGGCAAAGCGTACTTTGCCTCCTCGGCCGCAGTAGGGCAGTAAATGGGTCCAACTCCGCCAACTAATTACGGAAATGGACTCGTTAGTGATCAGCCCTGAATGACCTCGAGTTAGAATAATGATTTAATTTTCCTTGGCAAAGTTATCTTTTCAATGTTGATGGAATGCTCTTTCTGCATATATGTTACTGCCGTTTAATATTTAAAGAAAAATGATTTGTGGTAGAGAAGTCCTTGATGTAACACTCTCTTATTTTCATTAAGCTAAGTGAACAATATGAAGGCGAAATATGAAAAGAATGCTGACCAATCCTGATGACATCAACCACTTTTGAAAACAACTAAATCTTCGGAATAATCATCCAAGAGTTGAGAAGCATTTGCAGTTTCTCTCTCTCTTCTCCTCCTCTCCTCTTCGTCTCTCGTCTCTCTCTCTCTCTGGTTACAACGTATATATGTTTACGCCTGAAACTTTCTCTCTCCCAGCATCAATATCTCTCACCAATCCTCGAGGCTCCGGAAATGTCCGAGGCTGTGATTTAGGGCCAATAAAGCTTCATCAAAGGGACCAGCGAAATTGGAGGCTCCTCGGAGCCCAAGAAATCCATTGGAGCCTTTCTCTCCTCCTTCCACAACTACTCATTGATTGGGTCCGAGGCCTCCCCCCTCTATCCATCCCTCCCCCAAAGCACCGCTGGAAAAGTAACAAGGAAAAAAAGGATCTAAAATTCCTTTGCTTTGGTGGAGGCCGACAATTAAGGCTGAGGAACCCTCTGGCTCCGAAAGCATGACGACTTCGAGTCGTCCTGTTTTCTCTTCTGGGCAGACAGACAGACAGACATTGCCCTGACTGTTTCCCGAGAACCGATAATTTCCAGAAGGAAATCTCTCTCTCTCTCTCTCTCTCTCTCTCTCTCTCTCTCTCTCTCTCTCTCATTTAGTAAATGGATTCCTCATTAATTGGAAATCGAGATACACGAAGAGAAAAATGAAAATCATCTTTTATTCGCGTTATTAGACGCATTTGGTTCAATACTTTGGAATCCGGTTCTCGGATTTTTTAAAAAATGTCTTTAAAGTTCGGCTCTGAGTATTTCATTACACTAATGGATTTACCTTTCGATTTCCGAGGATTTTGATTCAGTTTTTATTCGCGTTTTGAACTCTCTTTTCCAACGCTAATTGATAGTCCTCAGAACAGCTGAAAGTGAACGAGAAGGAAAAAGGTCGATCATTCCAAACGCGAAAATAACCTATGTTGAAATATGATAAGCTCACTTGAAAGCTTAAGTCCTCATAATTTCCAATTTATATTTTCATATTTTAAAATATCAAAAATATATTTCATGTTGATACCGAAATGCAGATGTGAATATTTCGCCATATTATTTCTCCTCATCAGGGTCGAAATAAAATGGTAATTTAAGACTCATTGAAGGAACAGAAGATATATTCCATGCTAGGACTAGTAATTCCCGTTAATAATAATAATAATAATAATAATAATAATAATAATAATAATAATAATAATAATAATAATAATAATATAAAACACCAAGAGATGAAGGACACGATCAGGAAAGAATATATGCAGAGACTCAAGGCGATACTCAAGTCAAAACTCAACGCCGGAAATATGATAAAAGCCATAAACACAAGGGCAGTGCCAGTAATCAGATACAGCGCAGGAATAGTGGAATGGACGAAGGCAGAACTCCGCAGCATAGATCAGAAAACCAGGAAACATATGACAATACACAAAGCACTACACCCTAGACCATACGGACAGACTATACATAAAACGAAAGGAAGGAGGGAGAGGACTACTAAGTATAGAGGATTGCGTCAACATCGAAAACAGAGCACTGGGGCAATATCTGAAAACCAGTGAAGACGAGTGGCTAAAGAGTGCATGGGAAGAAGGACTAATAAAAGTAGACGAAGACCCATATATACAGAGACAGGAGAATGACAGACAGAACAGAGGACTGGCACAACAAACCAATGCACGGACATTACATGAGACAGACTAAAGAACTAGCCAGCGATGACACATGGCAATGGCTACAGAGGGGAGAGCTAAAGAAGGAAACTGAAGGAATGATAACAGCGGCACAAGATCAGGCCCTAAGAACCAGATATATTCAAAGAACGATAGACGGAAATAACATCTCTCCCATATGTAGGAAGTGCAATACGAAAAATGAAACCATAAACCACATAGCAAGCGAATGCCCGGCACTTGCACAGAACCAGTACAAAAAGAGGCATGATTCAGTGGGAAAAGCCCGCCACTGGAGCCTGTGCAAGAAACATCAGCTACCTTGCAGTAATAAGTGGTACGAGCACCAACCAGAGGGAGTGATAGAAAACGATCAGGCAAAGATCCTCTGGGACTATGGTATCAGAACGGATAGGGTGATACGTGCAAATAGACCAGACGTGACGTTGATGACAAAGTCAAGAAGAAAGTATCACTCATTGATGTCGCAGTACCATGGGACACCAGAGTTGAAGAGAAAGAGAGGGAAAAAATGGATAAGTA
Source organism: Macrobrachium nipponense (assembly GCF_015104395.2). Lineage (NCBI taxonomy): Eukaryota > Metazoa > Arthropoda > Malacostraca > Decapoda > Palaemonidae > Macrobrachium > Macrobrachium nipponense. The sequence continues at coordinate 23,861,847 of NC_087213.1, read as the reverse complement.
TCAAGATCTGAAAATAGAAATAAGAAGAATATGGGATATGCCAGTGGAAATCGTACCCATAATCATAGCAGCACTAGGCACGATCCCAAGATCCCTGAAAAGGAATCTAGAAAAACTAGAGGCTGAAGTAGCTCCAGGACTCATGCAGAGAGTGTGATCCTAGAAACGGCGCACATAGTAAGAAAAGTGATGGACTCCTAAGGAGGCAGGATGCAACCCGGAACCCCACACTATAAATACCACCCAGTCGAATTGGAGGACTGTGATAGAGCAAAAAGAAAAAAATAAAATAAAAAAAATAATAATAATAATCAATAATATAATATAATTAATAACTAATAATGACCAAAGGACCCTTGTAACGAAGCTATATTATTGAGAAATAAGAGCCACAGGTGTTCAATACTTTTAACATTTTAATTTACAACAACAACAACAACAACAACAACAACAACAACAACAACAACAACAACCAACAACAACAACAACAACAACAACAACAACAACAATAACAATAATCAATAACAATAATAATAATAATAATAATAAAGCACC
>NC_087213.1:23846292-23856292 GCF_015104395.2 Macrobrachium nipponense | reverse complement strand
AGGCCCGCGGACGAGGGTCCCGGGAAGAAGCCGAAGAGCCTGTACTGGTCCAGGTCTATTTCTGGCAAGTCCTCTGTTCCTGTGGAATAATGTATATTTTACTATGCAATTGCTGTACGATTCATTTCCATGTATTTAATAAAATCACCTATTGTGAACGCATCCGCATGTGTCGCCCTGTATCATGAACCCCGCACATGCGCATGGCTATTCTTCTTGCTTCTCTTGGCGCGAGCTACACGCCCTGCAGAGCCTCTGTACATATTTACCTTTTGCTGCTTGGAATAAAGAAATCTACGACTCGGGATATCATTTCTCCCATCCTGCAATCTTTCGTCTTCTAATGCAAGACATAACCACCTACCACCATGGCGCAGTGACGAAACCATTCAGCATTTTCAAGGAACACCGGAGTCAGCATTCAAACCCAGCCGCCATTACCCCTCGGCCGCCTTTGGATTTTACAGTGCTAGTGCGGTGCTTATGATACGTTCATGCAGTGTTTGTGTAGTGCCAGTGCAGTGTAATATCAGTGCTTTGATTTTAGTGGGTTGTATTTTTCTTGTGCCTTGCCCTAGCTCTACGGGTACCCTTATTTCCATACCCAGCTACAGAGCCCGAGGCACATCCACCCACGCTCATCATTTGCCATACACTGCCGACTCATTTTTTCAACGGTCGAGTGGTCGCCACCTCACCACTTTCAGTACGCCTTATGGACACTTCCAGCATTGCCGGGGACCTATGGGCTTCGCTGCCACTGGTGATGCCTATTGTTACCGCGGCGACCTAGCTCTCCAAGGCATGAAGAAGTGTGTCAAGGTTGTTGATGACATTCTCATCTTCGACGATGACCTACTGACACACTACCACAGGATCCACGAATTGCTCACCCGCTGCCGCAAAAATGGCATCACTCTCAACAAAGAAAAGTTCACAGTGGCAGAGACCAGAGTGAATTTCTGTGGCTTCACCCTCTCCGAAGAAGGAATTGCTGCTGACCCAGGACTAGTTGCTGCTCTGCAAGACTTCCCTACACCATCCAACCTGACGGACTTACGTTCCTTCATGGGATTAGTAAACCAGTTGGCTGAGTTTACCCCAGATATTGCCCTGACTGCACAGCCCCTTCGACCACTCATGAGCCCCAAGCGCTCTTTTCTTTGGACACCTGACCATGACCAGGCCTTCAAACATGTGAAACAAGCACTTTCAAGCCCACCTGTTCTTGCGTCTTTTGACCCAACCCTGCCAACCATTCTCCAGACCGACGCATCTCGCCTCTACGGGATAGGCTACGCTCTCCTCCAGGACCATGGATCTGGACGTCTCCGAGTAGTCCAGTGTGGATCCCGCTTTCTCGCAGATGCCGAAACAAGGTATGCAACGATTGAACTGGAGATGCTTGCAGTATCTTGGGCCCTCACAAAGTGTTGCCTATACCTCAAAGGACTGCCAACCTTCACCCTGCAAACCGACCATCGCCCATTGGTGCCTATCATCAACAGCTACACGCTGGACATGGTTGAAAACCCACGGCTCCAGCGAATGAAGGAGCGCATGTCGCAATATCAATTTACTGCAGTGTGGCGCGCCGGCAAGTCTCTATGCATCCCAGATGCACTTTCTCGTACACCAGTCAGCTACCCCACCTCTGAGGATATGACTGGCTGCGCTGGGGTAACGGCACATGTCAGATCTGTCATCAACGCTACAACAGCTTCCCAGGACGGGGATGCCCCAACCATTGACGCCGACCGGACCCTACAGGACATGTCGATAGCAGCACAGGCCGACCCCACCTACGTTCGCCTTCACGATTGCATCAGTTCTGGGTTTCCCACGAATCGGTACGACCTACATGTATCGTTATCACCGTACTGGAAGCTGTGAGAAGCCCTCTCTACTGATGGCAACCTCGTGCTCTACGGGGCAAGAATACTAGTTACTGCAGCTCTACGTTGCCACACACTCGCCAGACTCCATGATAGTCACCGTGGTGTCGAGGCTACCAAACGTTGGGCTCGACAAACCGTCTTCTGGCCTGGGATAGACTCGGACATCGCCAACACCGTCGCTGCCTGCGAGCCGTGCCAAGTCCTGCGTCCCAGCCAACAACAGGAGCCTCTCCACAACGACGACCATCCATCCAGGCCCTTTGAGTTGGTATCGGCGGACTTCTTCCAGGTAGCTGGGAAGTCCTTTCTTGTAGTCACCGACCGCCTCTCTGGCTGGCCTGTGGTTGTCCCTTGCAAGGGTGACACTACTGCCTCCTCGACCATACGGCACTTCTCCGCTACTTCAGAGAGGTGGGTGTTCCCTTACGCCTGCGCACTGATGGAGGACCTCAGTTTACCAGCAAAGAATTTGCCGACTTCACAGAACGTTGGGGTGTACACCACATCACCTCGTCGCCACATTACCCACAGTCTAATGGACACGCTGAGGCCGCCGTCAAGGCTGTCAAGCACTTGATCCTCAAAACGGCCCCCACAGGAAACATTGACTGCGAGGATTTTGATCGTGGTCTCCTCGAGTTAAGAAACACACCCAACCAGTCTGGTCGCTCTCCTGCCCAGGTACTGTATGGTCACCCTCTCCGTACATGTGTGCCTGCCCATCCTCAGTCATTCACAGAAGATTGGCAGGAAAAGGCCCATGACTGCGACCGCCGAGCCGCTGCCAGGGGCAGCGCAACTTTGACACCCACGCCCGCCCCCTACCCAGGCTTAATGTGGGCCAACATGTCCACCTCCAGGACCCAACATCCCACCGATGGGACACAGTTGGGATTGTCATGGGTGGTGCAAGATCACGCGAGTACGAGATCCATCTCCCAAGTGGTCGAGTGTTACGTCGGAACCGTCGCTTCCTATATCCACTGCCCAGCCCCAGTCAAGTTCCCAACTCTGATCTCCCTTTGGTCCCTAGCCCAGACATGGAAAAGTCATCAATTCCCTCCAAAGCCCCTCGCAGGTCCCCAAGATTGAACAGGCCTACATAATGTGCATATCTGCATGTAATTTGTTTAGTACGTTCACAATACCTCTTTGAACGCAAAAGGGGAAGGGGAGGTGTGGAATAATGTATATTTTACTATGCAATTGCTGTACGATTTATTTCCATGTATTTAATAAAATCACCTATTGTGAACGCATCTGCATGTGTCGCCCTGTATCATGAACCCCGCACATGCGCATGGCTATTCTTCTTGCTTCTCTTGGCGCGAGCTACATGCCCTGCAGAGCTTCTGTACATATTTACCTTTTGCTGCTTGGAATAAAGAAATCTACGACTCGGGATATCATTTCTCCCATCCTGCAATCTTTCATCTTCTAATGCAAGACATAACCACCTATCACCAGTTCCCATGCGGACTTCTATGTCGTATATGTTTTCCGCAACAGAGTTGGGCTGAAGGACCATCGTGACCTTCTGTACTGGCTTCACGCTTCCGAAGTCAATCTTGAAGAAAGGGTTCGAGTATTCTTTAGGTACGTAACATTCTCCGAGGGTTCGAGTGTAGATGTCATCGATCAAGTTCACCTTCACACGTACGGGAAAGATATCTCTTGGAGGAGGTCCGATCATGGTGGAGCCGACAACGAAGTCAGGTCTCTTCTGAAGGTAGCAAGTGAGGGCATCTGCCAGCTCCGTCTCCTTATACTGCATCACTACGTACATGTCGTAGAAGAGACAGATCTCATCGGACAATGGATCCTTACACCACAGATTGCACCATTCCAACTCGCTACAGGATCGACTGCAGAGGCGGTAGTTATACCTGGATGGTGGCACCCTTCGAGAACTCGTTTTGAGACTGCCCGAATTCAGAGTGGCCTGGGATATCCGCAGGAGGCGATACGAGGCACTGTCACCACCGGAAACGAATTCGGGAATCAGAAGCACCAAGTCGATATTGACAATATCAAGCATCCCATTTTCAAGCGCATGTTGAATTCTGTCTTGGTGAAGTGCTTTGATGATCAGATCACATACAACTCTCTTCACGATGTCTCCTCGGATGGACTAACAAGTCTTTGAGACATCCTAATCCTTGTAACTCCTTCACCAATGAACAAGATGTGACGTCAAGAAGCATAATAACAGATGTCACTCCCTCGAGCCAACGCCGCTGACCGAATGCATATGAAGGTCTACAATTGCGAATATTGAACATTGGGCCACAATTGCTTAGCAATGAGTGAAACGAATTAAATACTACATGCGTGAGCTGGCAGAATTATATTAGTGGCCTTAAGCGCCCAAATTCCTGACGGCACAATAATCCATCACGAAAATTAAGTGCCCAAAATTCCTAATGGAACGATAATCAATCACGAAAGAAAACTGTACAAGAAATCCGTAAATGAACTGATTTCTGAGTTAAATGAATCAAATAATATCAGGGCAACTGTGGCCCAAGGATAAATTTTAAGCTTCATCATCGATCTTGAAAATGTCTGAAGCCGCGGCGCGGGACATCGTGGAAGACGGAATGGAACGACGGAATGAAACGGCAATGGTCTGCAACTCTACCACGGGTACCATTTACTCAATAGTCGAGTAGCGTGCAAAAATGCTAATGGAAAAAGCTTTGCTGCTGACCAATGGAGCTAGTGCTGAGTGACGAATTTACCCAGCCTGAATATTGTCTGCAAGAAAGAGTAAGGAAACGATCGTGGGAACTAAAACTGCAAACCCTCCCTTCATCTTAATGTGTTCGTGACCGCCTTTTCCGCGACATCTTTTGCTGGTGGTGACGTCACTGATAATGCAGATGAAAAAAAAAGCCATGTGCTCATCTCCTTCCTGCCTTTGATTTTATTGTGGTATTGTTAACCTTCTCAGAGCAAGAATGATGAATTCTCAAGCTTTCACAAGCATGCTACATACTATATGTAGTATATCTTGGTTGAACTTCCAGGGTTTCGAAGACTAAAGACCGACTGTTAATGCTTTTATGCATAATTTTCGTCTATGAACGACGGCAACTTCACAACATCATTTGTAGATGTTTGCATTCATCTAATATATTACTTCTTTTTTTTTTTTATCGTGGAAACATCCCATTTGGTGACACCAGCTGAACACACCACGGAGCTTCAGAACCGTCCTCTACAATCTAGCAATGATCAGGCCTGAATACCATTTACGCTGAGTTAATCCTAATTTTTACAATTTGCAAATGGCCAGTTTTAATTACCCCGAGAGGTACTTCTCAATATTTCAACATTAATGAAACAAATGACGTTGAAAGAGTCATTGCGGATAGTGCATGACACTAAATAAAACAGGCCAATCAGAAGCAAGGCAGAAGCTTCATCGTGACCAATCAGAAGCAAGGAATCTGCATCGTGACCAATCAGAAGTAAGGAATTTTCATTATGATCAATCAGAAGCATGGCAGAAATTTCATCGTGACCAATCAGAAGCAAGGAAATTTCATCGTGACTAATCAGAAGCAAGGCAAAAGCTTCAATGATGTTTGATATGGACATTTACCGTCATGGGGAAAGATAAATGTGGAAGGAATAAGTGGGACATGCCCCTCCTTAAAGCAAGGAAAACAGAAGCAGGAGAAAAATTCCAAACCTTTGCAAAAAGGGAACAAAAAAGATCCTGAACTGGAAGATCTGGAGGAAGGCGCCATCTCCGTAACACAGTAAGAGAACTGTATATATCTCGAAAAACCAATTGCAAATAATAACTGACCTATCTGCATTACAAGATCACTGTTAATAAACTGACTTCATGAGAGCCGTTTCACAGAACTGAGAACCAAGCGACTGAAATTAAAGTTACGGAGATGAAATACCGAAGGATGGCTTTTAATCTGTCTCATTTGCACTCGCGTCGGATGAAATGCAAAATTGCCCGAGTTAAATGCAGGCGGTTAGACCGCTAACCTAAGTCTATTATATGGAGTGAAGGCTTGAAGATAATGAATATCTCTCTCTCTCTCTCTCTCTCTCTCTCTACTCTCTCTCTCTCTCTCTCTCAAACAAGAATACATGAACGAAGACGTGAATGCGCATGCACATACGCACACGAACACATATATGTATGTATTTGAAGATTATATGTGTGTATATAATATGTATATATAAATATATATTCTGAACACCTATCTATATCCATCCATCTATCTGTATGTTTTATATATATAAATAAATATATATATATATATATTATATATATATAATATATATATATATATATGTAAATATATACAAACACATAAACACACGTAAATATTTGTGTGTGTATATATATATATATATATATATATATATATATTATATATATTATATATATACATACGTATATATTTGCGCGCGTTCGTATATATATATATATATATATATATATATATTATATATATATATTGATAATATTTATATATATATAATATACATATATATATATACGAACGCACGCAAATATATACGTATATATATACTTACTTACTTACTTTATCTTCCCACCATGGCCAGTGGCATAAGGCTGATACAGTTCCTCTCCATCTGTCTCTATCCCGAGCCATTTCCCTCGCTTCCTCTAAGTTTTGGATTTCATCCTCAAGATCCCTGACAATTATGTCTATCCACCTCGTTCTTGGTCTACCCAGCGGTCTTCTTCCTATTTGTACTGCTCTCAGTGCTCTCCTGGGGTCTCTATTCTCTTCATCCTCTCAACATGTCCAAACCATTTCAGCCTTCCCCTCTTCAACCTGGTACTGACTGGCCTTTGCCTCAATCCCACCCTGATGTCTTCATTTCTAACATAATCATCCATTTTAATGCCAAGTATTCTTCTCAGCAGCTTCATCTCAAAAGCATCCAACCTTTTCTCCTCTGTTCTGGTCAGTGCCCAGGTGGACGAGCCATACATCGACGGTAGTCTACGCATAATATTCTCATCTTAGTTCTCAAGCTGATTTCATGCCTCGACCAAACGTTTTTTTCTCAGAACCTCAAAAGCTCTTTGCTGCTCCTAGTTTTCTTCTTTGTATATCTTCAATTTGCCTCCCGTCTGCTGTTACCACACTTCCCAAGTAAACAAACTTCTCAACTTGCTTGAGTTCCTGTCCTCTGATTGTCATATCCTCCATGTGCACCCAATCATCATCCTTACTCACAACCATGATCTCGCTCTTCTTTGTGCTGATGTTCAAGCCAAAATTCTGTGTCTCTGTCTCCATCCTCATTACCATACCTACCAGCACCAGCCACGTATCAGCAACCAACGCAACATCATCAGCAAAGTCCAAATCCATAAAGACTTCTCCACCAATACTAGCCCCCCTGTTTTCATTCTCCATCACTCTTCTCATTATATGGTCCTAATCAATATATACATTAATAACAAGGTGGGTGACATAACATATCCCTGTCTTAGCCCACTTCCAACTGGGAACCAGTCACTTTGCTGTCCATCCAGCTGTACACAGCTGCACACTCCTTGGTACCAGTTTCTTTAGTATCCTTATCACTTTCAGTGGTATACCATAGTGTTCTGCCACTCTCCACATTCCATCCCTCCATACTGAATCATATGCTTTCTCCAAGTCTATAAAAGCACAGAATATTGGCTTTGCATACTCCCATCTCTTCTCAATTATCTGTCTTAAGGTGAAAATTTGATCCACTGTTGACCTTCCACTTCTAAAACCACACTGCTGTTCTCTAAGTTTCTTTTCTACTATAGTTCTTATTCTGTTAAGTATTACTCTCATGAATATCTTCCCTGGGACTGACAGTAAACTTATGCCCCGATAGTTACCACACTCCCTTTTGCTTCCCTTTTTTTTTATATATTGGTATCATAATTGCCTTTTTCCAATCACTTGGTACCACCTCTGTTTTCCAAACTATGCTAAAAACAACTCTTAATGCCTCTATTATCCTTCGTCCTCCTGCTTTTAGCATCTCTGCAGTTATCCCGCACACGCCAGCAGTTTTTCCATTTTTTACAGATTTTAAGGCCTCTTTCACCTCTTCTGCACTAATGTTCCTTCTTCTTGTACCTCCAGAGCCTCGTTTAAATCTGCAATGCACTCATCCCTACCGGTAGTATCAACATTGAGGAGTCTTTCAAAATACCTTGCAAACAGATTCCTTTTCTCCATTTCGTCTGTGACCAAGTTCCCATCTTCATCCAACATGCCATCACTCCCTCCAAACTTTTCTGGCTTGCGTTCCTCAAGAATCTCACAGCTGCAAACATAGCCCTGCTCTCGCCAATTTCCATAGCTACTTTCAACTCGGTAGCTCTTTCTTTCCAAAACATGTTTTGGTCATGCTTCATCCTATCACTTAGTTCTCTCAGCTTTCTATATATATATATATATCTATATATATATATATATATATCTATATAGTATATATTATATATATATATATATATATATAGCATGTTGAAGAAGCTGGGTAACTTGGTCACAGACGAAATGGAGAAAAGGAATCTGTTTGCAAGGTATTTTGAAAGACTGTGTGTGTGTATATATATATATATATATATATCTATATATATATATATATATATATATATATATATATACACACACACAAATATTTACGTGTGTTTGTGTGTTTGTATATTTACATATATATATATATATATATATATATATATATATATATATATATATATATACAAACATAGATAGATAGATGAATATGACAGGTATCCAGAATATATATGCATATTATATACACAAACGTATATACTGTATATACATATGATGTTCGTGCGTTTTATGTGCAAGCGTATTCGTTTATGTATTCTTTATTAGAGAGAGAGAGAGAGAGAAACCGAGTGATATTCGTTATCTTCACTCATTCACTCCATATATAAAGACATTGTTTATACACTGTACATTATGTGTGTTTTATTATATATATATATATATATATATATATATATATATATAATGTACGTTGCATAAAACAATGTTCTTTTATATAATTTAAGACTAGATTCATCCACTGTCCTTGGATGTCTGTAGCTGAAGATTCCCAAATTGATTTCCACGACAATTGACGAAGGTGGAAACTGGCAGCAACAACTCACCCAGGTCACATTTATTGCCAAGTTTCTCTTACTAGAACAAAAGTTACGGCTTCGATGTAGCTTGTTGACAGACTTAGTCCTAATGAACTCAATAATCAATCATTTTACTAGGTGAGGAGAGAGAGAAAGTCAAGTTTCTCTCTATCACCTTATTATTTGTTCAATGTTTCATTTCATCCTGTGGGATATATGAAACCTAATTATACTGTTGACCGACATTCTTTATCGCATTTCATATTTCTTGCTTGGAATTCCTTCAATAATTTATTTAGCAAAATTCTTTACTGCAATCTGATTTAGCTCTGAGTACTATAACGGGGTAACATGAAAGCTAAATAAACATTACAGTTCAGAAAACGAGGGATCAATTAATGCTACTTATAGATTTAGAACAACTCCGTTCCCATCTCATTTTGATTTTGACGAGAGAAAGCTCTGGACTACTTACGACGTTTAAACATGAAAATATAACATTAGAAAGATTGGGGACTTTTGAGCTTTCAAATAAGTACCTATATATATCGACTACTTCATCACACGTTTCTGCTTTCGTTTCAAATGATCGACCTTTTTCTTTGTCTTCGCGTTCAGCTATTCTGGGGATATCAATTAGCGTTGAAAAAGGAGGAGGGCAAAACGCGAATAAAAAATGAACCAAACGTCTGTAATCGAAGGGTAAATCCTTTAGTGTAATGAAATACTCAGAGCCGAACATTAAAGACATTTTTTTTACCCGAGAACCGGATTCCAAAGTATTGAACCAAATGCGACTAATAACACGAAATAAAAAAATTATTTCCATTTTTCTCTTCGTGTATCTCGATTTCCAATTAATGAGAAATCCATTTACTTAATACGATAGTGGGTTAAAGAGAGAGAGAGAGAGATTTCTGGAAATTATCGCTTCTCGGGGAACAATCAGGGC
>NC_087213.1:23835829-23845792 GCF_015104395.2 Macrobrachium nipponense | reverse complement strand
CTTGCATAATAAATACAGTTATTATCTCTTGAGTAGAATTTCGGAGCTGATGCTTTGAAATTTTTTGCTGACACCTCTGCATATCTCATTGGTGGTTTGCTTTTCTCTTTTACCTGATATTCTTGATTTCTCTCTTTATTTGTTTCTTTCTTATTTTTGGATTTTATTACTTGGTTGGTTATTTATTTGATTATGATTCATGGCTACAGGGTGCATATATTTGCATTTTTTGTCGAACTTACATCCTTTTCCTTCTTGTTTTAGGTTTTTTACATATTTTTGGATGCAGATCTCTGCAATCATCCCCATATCCATCTAAGTATGCACATTTACCATATTTCATAGTTTTGACATATCTTAGGATGTTTGTAGTAACATCTTTCTCCAAATCTGCAATTCCCTCTTTTCAAAAGGTTGCAGATTTTGTCTTTCTTGTCTATTTTTTCCTCTTTCCCGTCATTGTATAGATCTGGGTAGAGCCTCTTCGGGATTTGCTTTTCTGTGTCATATCGTAATTTATTTCTTCGTAGGTATGCTGCTTTATTGCCTCATATGTAGTATCAATGAGTATCTCTGCATCCATACTTTTATCTTGTTCGGTTTGTTTCCTTATTTTTTTTCTTGTCATTTCTTCATTTTTGTTTACTTCTCTTCCGTTTTCCTCTTCTTCTTTTTTTCTTCTTCTTCTTCCTCTTCCTCTTCTTCATCCTCAACTATTTGTACATTCAATCTTGATTAAAATAACTGTCTATCCATGATAGACATGTTGAACAAAAAATTCTTGTATCTTTTCTCAAATCTTGTATTACCTCAGCACACTGTGGATGGGTCGGAATGTTGCATGCAGCACATTTTCTGATAGGTTTTGTGGATTGACTATGCTATACCAAACCTTACACAGTTTGCATGCTTTGGATTCTTTTTCCTAATGCATCAATTAGTATATTCACAAGATTACCTTATTCATTTTCTTTGTCGGAATATGTTGGTTTATGTATATTTTCTTTATGAGTCTCTTGACCACTTGGATTTTATTTGGAACTTCTTCAATTATTTTCAAGATGTTTTCATTAGATTTGTTCCAGTTTGAAGGATTATATCCTTCTAATATATCTATGAATGCTTTTGTATCTTTTTGGTTAGGACTGTTGCTGATTTCATAGATGAGAAATGCCAGTTCCCTTCCATGCTACCTCATCGTATTGTGAATCTGCTAAGCACGCCAAATTACGCCACCTTTTCCCGCAGTTGGAACTTACTGCATCTTTGTCTGATTTATAGTATTACACTTGATAAACTAACTTAGAAGACGCTTTATCCTACTATTTTCACACTAATCTTATCACCGATAGTTCACGAACACTTCTAGATATTTCTCAAATTCTAGTCGTATGTTAAACTTGTGATATCTGTTTGATTATTGTGACTTCACGCGGGGAGTCTCACCAAGCAAGATGGCTACTACGATGAGAAGGAGGAGGAAGGACGGAGGAAGGAGAGAGAGAGAGAGAGAGAGGAAGGAGGAAGGACGGAGGAAGGAGAGAGAGAGAGAGAGGAAGGAGGAAGGACGGAGGGAGGGGGAGAGAGAGAGAGAGAGAGAGAGAAGGAGGAAGGACGGAGGAAGGAGAGAGAGAGAGAGAGAGAGGAGGAGGAACGGAGGAAGGAGAGAGAGAGAGAGAGAGAGAGAGAAGGAGGGAGGAGGAAGAGAGAGAGAGAGAGGAGAGGAAGGAGGAAGGACGGAGGAAGGAGAGAGAGAGAGAGAGAGAGAGAAGGAGGAGGAAAGGAGGGGAGAGAGGAGAGAGAGAGAGAGAAGGAGGAAGGACGGAGGAAGGAGAGAGAGAGAGAGAGAGAGGAGGAAGGAAGGAGAGGAGAGAGAGAGAGAGAGAGAGAGAGAAGGAGGAAGGAAGGAGGAAGGAGAGAGAGAGAGAGAGAAGGAGGAAGGACGGAGGAAGGAGAGAGAGAGAGAGAGAGAAGGAGGAAGGACGGAGGAAGGAGAGAGAGAGAGAGAGAGAGAGAAGGAGGAAGGACGGAGGAAGGAGAGAGAGAGAGAGAGGAAGGAAGGAAGGAGGAGGAAGGAGAGAGAGAGAGAGAGAGAAGGAGGAAGGAAAGGAGGAAGGAGAGAGAGAGAGAGAGAGAGAGAAGGAGGAAGGACGGAGGAAGGAGAGAGAGAGAAGAGAGAGAGAAGGAGGAAGGACGGAGGAAGGAGAGAGAGAGAGTGAAGGAGGAAGGACGGAGGAAGGAGAGAGAGAGAGAGAGAGAGAGAGTGAGGGTGGAAGGACAGATATTTCTTGCTACAGTCCCTTCAAACGACCTCGTCCGAGGATGACCTGCGAGAAGGTCGAAACGTCACGTAATACCAGATATACCAGCTATACCAGCACCAATACCAGCCTTAAACCGAAGACGAACCGGCCCCGAACTGAACTACGCCTACGGAATAATACTGGCACTGACGACGACCCCTGCTTGACCTGGACCTGATATTCCCTGTTTCAATAAAAGATTACCTTCAGCATTAATGATTTTTTGAAAATTCCGCACTATCAATATTGGTCATTGTTACTCAGAAACATCGCTGATCCTGAGAAGCGAATTGTAAGGAAAATAGAAAAACAATATATAAAAGATCAACTCGCTTAATCTGCCATTCTTTTTAACAGTATTTGCCTAAAAGAGGGTAGATTCTTCCAAAATAATAATAATAATAATAATAATAATAACAATAATAATAATAATTAATAATAATAATAAGTAAGAGACTCTGGGAAAACATATGGAGCAATCCTGTATCACACAACAAACATGCAACATGGCTCCAGGAAGTCAAGGAAGAAGAAAAAGGGAAAAAGGGAAGAATAAAACAAAGATTCCACAGACATCACGACAGACACCAGTCAGACACCAACTAAAGGAAAATGCCAAACTGGAAAGCCCCAGGTCCCGATGAAGTCCATGGATACTGGCTCAAAAACTTTCAAGGCCCTACACCCACGAATAGCAGAACAACTCCAGCATTGTATCTCAAATCACCAAGCACCCAAATGGATGACCACAGGAAGAACATCCTTAGTACAAAAAGACAAGAGTAAGGGAAATATAGCCAGTAACTACAGGCCTATCACCTGCCTACCAATAATGTGGAAGTTACTAACAGGTATCATCAGTGAAAGGCTATACTAACTACCTAGAGGAGACAAACCACCATCCCACCAACAGAAAGGCTGCAGAAGGAAGTGTAAGGGCACAAAAGACCAGCTCCTGATAGACAAAATGGTAATGAAGAACAGTAGGAGAAGGAAAACCAACCTAAGCATGGCATGGATAGGACTATAAGAAAGCCTTCGACATGATACCACACACATGGCTAATAGGAATGCCTGAAAATATATGGGGCAGAGGAAAATACCATCAGCTTCCTCAAAAATACAATTGCGCAACTGGAATACAATACTTACAAGCTCTGGGAATAAGACTAGCAGAGGTTAAATCAGGAGAGGGATCTTCCAGGGCGACTCACTGTCCCCACTACTCTTCGTAGTAGCCATGATTCCGATGACAAAAGTACTACAGAAGATGGATGCCGGATACCAACTCAAGAAAAAGACAACAGAATTAACCATCTGATGTTCATGGACGACATCAAAGCTGTATGTAAGAGCATCAAGGAAAATAGATACCCTAATCCAGACTGTAAGGATTGTATCTGGGGACTCAGGATGGAGTTTGGAATAGAAAAATGCGCCTTAGTCAAACATACAAAAGGGCAAAGTAACAAGGACTGAAGGGATAAAGCTACCAGATGGGAGCACGGTCAAAACACAAAAATAGATGAGACAGGATACAAATACCTGGGAATAATGGAAGGAGGAGATATAAAACACCAAGAGATGAAGGACACGATCAGGAAACACGTAGGAATATATGCAGAGACTCAAGGCGATACTCAAGTCAAAACTCAACGCCGGAAATATGATAAAAGCCATAAACACATGGCAGTGCCAGTAATCAGATACAGCGCAGGAATAGTCGAATGGACGAAGGCAGAACTCCGCAGCATAGATCAGAAAACAAGGAAACATATGACAATACACAAAGCACTACACCCAAGAGCAAATACGGACAGACTATACATAACACGAAAGGAAGGAGGGAGAGGACTACTAAAGTATAGAGGACTGCGTTAACATCGAAAACAGAGCACTGGGGCAATATCTAAAAAACCAGTGAAGACGAGTGGCTAAAGATGCATGGGAAGAAGGACTAATAAAAGTAGACGAAGACCCAGAAATATACAGAACAGGAGAGACAGAAAGACAGAGAACAGCGGACTGGCACAACAAACCAATGCACGGACAATACATGAGACAGACTAAAGAACTAGCCAGCGATGACAATTGGCAATGGCTACAGAGGGGAGAGCTAAAGAAGGAAACTGAAGGAATGATAACAGCGGCACAAGATCAGGCCCTAAGAACCAGATATGTTCAAAGTACGATAGACGGAAATAACATCTCTCCCATATGTAGGAAGTGCAATACGAAAAATGAAACCATAAACCACATAGCAAGCGATGCCCGGCACTTGCACAGAACCAGTACAAAAAGAGGCATGATTCAGTGGCAAAAGCCCTCCACTGGAGCCTGTGCAAGAAAACATCAGCTACCTTGCAGTAATAAGTGGTACGAGCACCAACCAGAGGGAGTGATAGAAAACGATCAGGCAAAGATCCTCTGGGACTATGTATCAGAACGGATAGGGTGATACGTGCAAACAGACCAGACGTGACGTTGATTGACAAAGTCAAGAAGAAAGTATCACTCATTGATGTCGCAATACCATGGACACCAGAGTTTGAAGAGAAAGAGAGGGAAAAAATGGATAAGTATCAAGATCTGAAAATAGAAATAAGAAGGATATGGGATATGCCAGTGGAAAATCGTACCCATAATCATAGGAGCACTAGGCACGATCCAAGATCCCTGAAAAGGAATCTAGAAAAACTAGAGGCTGAAGTAGCTCCAGGACTCATGCAGAAGAGTGTGATCCTAGAAACGGCACACATAGTAAGAAGAGTGATGGACTCCTAAGGAGCAGGATGCAACCCGGAACCCCACACTATAAATACCACCCAGTCGAATTGGAGGACTGTGATAGAGCAAAAAAAAAAAAAAAAAAAATAATAATAATAATAATAATAATGAACCAAAGGACCCTTGTAACGAAGCTATATTATTGAGAAATAAGAGCCACAGGTGTTCGATACTTTTAACATTCTTAATTTACAACAACAACAACAACAACAACAACAACAATAATAATAATAATAATAATAATAATAATAATAATAATAATAATAATAACTAATAAGCACCAATTCATATCATAAATTCCTAGGGATTAACATCTTTAAAATTTAATTTACAATAACAATAATAATAATAATAATAATAATAATTAATAATAATAATAATAATAATATAGTAGTAATAATAAAGCTCCTGCTCATATAATACATTTCCCAGGGATAAACATCTTTAAAATTTAATTTACAATAACAATAATCACAATAATAATAAAGCACCAATTCATATAATACATTTCTCAGGGATAAAAATCTTTAAAACACTCTTACATCAACTTTGCTCAGAGTTAATTAGGCACCAATTACGCGGAATGACACCACGTAAGGTTATCTAGACATTAATTTATTTTAGTTTCTTCTTATTCCGGCATGATATTCAGTACCCAGTGACACAACAGCGCCAAGGAATGACTACTAAAGTCATTATACAGAAAATGAATTTCATGAGATTAATTCACACATTGGGGCCATTGCTGGATAACAGAGCCGTTTGAAGAGACAATTATTAGGAATAATTGGGTCATGTTGCATTTTTCTCTTTCCCAACTCATTTCTAATTGCATGATCGCATTCCATTTTTAACGTAGCATTTACAGAAAAGCTCTCTCACATACACGAAAGAGGCTGAGATGGACATGCAGATAGATAGAAGGAGAATTTCATTATAAAACATTTTTTTTTCTTATTTTAGTTTAAGTTCAGATGATATGAAAGAGTTGAGTAAATTTGACTTGATATACAGCAGCCAGAATCTGGTGTGATGATAATTTTAACCATGACTTTCACGATCGTGAAGTACCAACTATTAGCCTCTCTCTCTCTCTCTCTCTCTCTCTCTCTCTCTCTCTCTTCTCTCTCTCTCTCTCTCTCTCTCTCTCTCATTCTTACAGCCATTTCCAGAAGGCTGGCTCATCAGAATAAGTGGTAACACAACAAGAAAGAAAAGTCATTCGTCACTTGGAAAAGGCTTTGAAGTGGTCGAGTTCAAGTCTTCAGATTAATTCGAAGTTTTCGATTAATTTGAAGTTTTCGATTATTTTCAAGTTTTCGCATAATTTGAATTTTTCGAATAATTTGAAGTTTTCGAATAATTAAAGTTTTCGATTAATTTGAAGTTTTCAATTAATTTGAAGTTTTCGATTAATTTGAAGTTTTCGAATAATTTGAAGTTTTAGATTTTTTGAAGTTTTAGATTAATTTGAAGGTTTCGAATAAATTGAAGTTTTTGAATAATTTGAAGTTTTCAATTATTTTCAAGTTTTCGAATAATTTGAAGTTTTAGATTTTCTTGGAGTTTTAAATTAATTTGAAGTTTTCGAATAATTTGAAGTTTTCGATTATTTTCAAGTTTTCGATTGATTTTAAGTTTTTGAATAATTTGAATTTTTTTAATAATTTGAAGTTTTCGAATAATTAAAGTTTCCGATTAATTTGAAGTTATGAATTAATTTGAAGTTTTTGATTAATTTAAAGTTTTCGAATAATTTGAAGTTTTAGATTAATTTGAAGGTTTCGAATAATTTTAAGTTTAAAAATAATTTGCAGTTTTCTATTAATTTGAAGTTTTCGAATAATTTGAAGTTTTAGATTTTTTTGAAGTTTTCAATTAATTTGAAGGTTTCGAATAATTTGAAGTTTCCGAATAATTTGAAGTTTTCGATTGATTTTAAGTTTTCGAATAATTTGAATTTTTATACTTTTTTGAAGTTTTAGATTAATTTGAAGTTTTAGATTAATTTGAAGTTTTTGAATAATTTGAAGTTTTCAATTAATTTGAAGTTTTCGATTAATTTGAAGTTTTCGATTAATTTGAAGTTTTCGAATAATTTGAAGTTTTCGATTAATTTGAAGTTTTCGATTGATATACCGTATTTGTGATATTCCCTCTTTTCCCACGGGGCATAAGATAACTGAAACAGTCACACTATGAACTTCTAACGAAATATGCGTCAATTCACTGTACGGATGGGAATACTCAATGATGAGTCGGAAATCGGATCAGGTGATAAGACATTTACGCAAATATTCATGTGGCCATTAGTAAGCTCAGTGTTACCGAGGTTCGCGAATGTTTTTGATTGTGATTGGGAGGCGGTCGAATCCAACGCCATAAAGATATAAAGCGCTCATTTTTCTGGATATAGGAATGGAAAATATTCTGTTTAGGTCGTCCAGCATCCTTGTCCAATAACTTTATACGCAGACGACCAGCAGCCTGGCACAAAAGGTGTGAATAATTCAGGTCTATTTACCGTTATGCTAACGCGACGAATGAAATTTCAGTTTTGAGTTATCGCATCTGTTTTGAAGACTGATTTGTACAAAATAATAATAATGTTCTTTTTGAAATAAGATCACGATCAACAATAGTTAGTTAGACTTGATGCTGTTTCTAAGTTAGGACGGCATATAGCCGTCAGTAGGTTACAAACAATCGTTGAAGTTACACAGATACCGAATCAATACCCTAACACAAGACTGCATTTAGAATCGCTCGCATACTAGCATGTAAATTTGGGCCGAAGCTTCTTCGGCGCAATCGAGTTTTCGGTAAGGTGGTGGCCTATGTTGGTGGTACCGATAACGCTGCCAGAAGTATGATTATAGCTAACTTTGACCATAAATAAAATAAGAACTACTGAGGCTAGAGGGCTGCAATTTGGTACGTTTGATGATTTGAGGATGGATGATCAACATACCAATTTGCAGCCCTCTAGCCACAGTAGTTTTCAAGATCTGAGGGGGGTCGGACGTACAGATGCGATAATAACATTCTTTATATGTGTGGAAAGTTCTCTCGCATATGCTGTGTGCGCTTTCCATGCCAAGTAACTCCTCTTTTGCAAGTCTCCGAGGGATAATTTTTCCTTCCTCTCTCTCTCTCTCTCTCTCTCTCTCTCAGTTCGTATTCCGGATCATTTGCCGGAGCACGAGGAGAGACATGACTTACTAATGTTTACTCAAGAGGTTTTTTTCGTTGTGTACCATTTGGGAATTCGTTAACGAGTGAAACATGATGCATTATTCTTCTCTCTCTCTCTCTCTCTCTCCTCTCTCTCTCTCTCTCTCTCTCTCTCTCCTGCGGCGACACTTTAAGAGACTTTCAGGCTGACTATTTGGGCAACTGAATAAGTTTTATTTTACCGATGAAAGTAAACATTAATGATTATACTTTTATTTCGAAGTAAATTTGACTTTTATGCTTTGAAGTTTTTTAGGTTTAGTGGGATTATATGTATATATATATATATATTATATATCTATATATATATAATATATAAAACTAATATATAATATATGCACTTTAAGCTAACATTGAAACTTGACAAATCCAGATGATGATGTTATAATTAGCATAATACAATACTTACAAAGCTCGCTCAATGGAATGCATCATACTACATATATATACTTTAACCAAACAATACAAACTTGACATATTTAATAAGTTCAGATGATGATGTTGTAATCAGTATTAACACAATACTTGCAAGGCTCTCTCAACGGCATGCATCATACATCTAGCGACATGGGGTTGAAATCGAGCTGAAGAAAAATAGAAATAATGGGGATTCATTTCGCAGGAAGGGACGATATAACGTTAGATAGGGAGAGGATTGATGAAGATATACATATCTCAAATATCTAGGCAAAATAGGGGTCAATGTCACATACGGGGTTTAATTCACAGGCGCAAGAGACTCAGCTCACATCTAATATTTTTTTTATTTTCTTCCATACATTTTAACCAACCACACCAATAAACTATTCTCCTAACCTCAAGCATACTTTTACACAGAGCTCTTTCGCATACTAACACAGACGACATTGTAAACCGTTTGCGTTTTCCGTGATATGGTTGAAGATGATCGACTCTCAGCTTCGAGATGCGTGCCTGTCATTCAAGGCTTCTTAGATTTGAGCTCCAATCTACTTGAGGTCTGAAATATATCTCATTTATTGAAATTTGCGATAATAATCGTACAATGGGAATGGATATGTGATATACTTCATATACATACATACATGGACATACGCGTATATCTACTGTACCGTTACTCTTTCATATTTCGATGTTACTATTGCTTGTTTGTTTGTTTGTTTGGCGTTTTTATGTTGCATGGAACCAGTAGCTATTCAGCAACGGGACCAATGGCTTGACGTGACTTCCGAACCACGTCGAGAGCGAACTTCTAGCACCAGAAATACATATCTCCCACCCCTAAGTGTGGAATGCCCGAGAATCGAACTCGCTGTCACCGACGTGGCAGGGCAAGACAAAACTGAAGCGCTGTTACTATTGTTAGTTAGCTCATAAAGATGAATTACATCAACATAAACTTTATCAACACCATTCCTTTAGAAACTACTGCCATTAATGATGTTGTAGATCTAATTAACTTTGATCTCACTGAAAAAAGGACAGGGCGCGTGCCCGTGCCCGTGCCACTGGTAGAACGGAAACATGAAAGTGGGGAAATACTTATTTATACGTTCATGGCTGCAGCATATTTTTCACCCCTGCTGGAAAATTGTGCAAGCTTTGGAAATGAGGTTGGCTCAAGCAGAATGAAAAAGTATGATCCATGAGCTCCACCTTT
>NC_087213.1:23755829-23830829 GCF_015104395.2 Macrobrachium nipponense | reverse complement strand
TTCCTCATAAGGACACCATTTCACTTCGAATAAAGCGCGACCCCGACCTTTAATTTGACGTTACCCGTCGGGACCTCGTTTCATAGAATGCATTTGGAGAGAGGAAACTGTTGAATGGACGCCATTTAACACGTACCCTGTCAACTACTAGTCGCTATTTGGTTTCTTCTTCTTCTTCTTCTTCTTCTTCTTCTTCTTCTTCTTCTTCTTTTTAATAATAATGTGTTTTATTAAAATTAAATTGCTGCCTCAGCTCCATTAACTTTATAGAGGTTCTTCTCTATTTTCCTAATCATTGTGTTCTCATTGTTGCTTAAAAACTGGTGAGCAATGCACCGAAGGTTGGCATGTCTCAAATAGGTAATTATCAAAGTCGATTTTAATTTTATTAAAAGGCCGGAGGCGGTAGTCAAAATTTCAGGGTATATACCATAGAGTTTATCAAGGATAACGTGCAATTCTATTACTTTCGTTGGGTTGTGACGTTTCGTCTGGAACTTCAGACATCAATAGATATATAATAATAATACTAATATTAATAATAATAATAATATAAAATATAATAATAATAATTATTCATTATTATTATTATTATTATTATTATTATTATTTTGTTTATTATTTGTCATTAAATATTTGATATATTTTAGGCTTGTATCCTTCTCATGGGTATAGAAACCGAGGCCATTATTATTATTATCATTATTATTATTATTATTACTTGGTAAAAGACCCTCTCTTAGGAAAATACTATTAAAGAGAATGGCAGAATTAAGCGAGTTGATTTTATATAGGTTTTTTTCTATTTTTCTTATAATCCTCTTCTCTGGCTCAGTGATGTTTCTGAGTAACCGGCCAATATTCATATTGGTAATTTCTAAATATTATAAAAATGCTGAAGGTGGTGTTCTACTTTATTTAAACAGGATTCTGGTATGCTGGTGTTAACAGCATAGGACCCGAGACCCTATGCTGCTAACACTAGTATAGCAGAATCCTGTTTTAATAGAATAGAATACCACCTTCAGCATTTTTATAATTTTTAGAAATTCCCTTTATGAACATTGGCCAGTTACTCAAAAACATCGCTGAGCCAGAGAAGCGAGTAATAGTGTTATTACTATTATCGTTGGAGGGCCAAATCCACAGTGATGTACATGTACATATATTTGATAAATCTGTAAAGATTTACCTTTAAATATATGTACATATACATAACTGGTAATTTGTTTCTCCGTTTCAAGACTCATGCTAATATATGAGCATTCCTCAATTATTATTACTAGCAGACATAACGCCCATTATACATAGAAAGATTGTCCATTTTAACGCCAGGAGTCGCTTCGACGGTTGCTGCGAGACATAACGCCCATTAGGGGGTGGGGGTGGGGGGAGGTAGGATGGAATCCCATTATAAACCATCTTAGGGGTCCCCACTATAACCCTGCCAAGTTTCATGCCCATCGGACCAGCCGTTTTGCCGCGATTGAATGACAGACGGACAGACATAACGCCCATTATAGTACGATCATTATTATTTACCGGATTTAATCTTCAATTTCCAAAGACAGAAATGCCAGCACATCGTATGATAAAACATCCTAGCTCATCCAGGAAAATCTTTAAGACACCAGACGTGATGGCATTCAGGAAAACAAGACTCGGAAATGTCAAACGCGGCATTCAGATAAAGGATGGTCCATGACTCATTTTGGCAAAGACGATGTCTCAGATTTCCCACCGAGATTTGTGGTCATCCTGACGTATTGGCCGAGAAGCTCTGGCGACATCAGAGGCAGTATAGGAAAGTGATGGAAATGTTCGCGTCAACTACACAAAGGCTGACTTTCGTTCGGGGACTTGGTACAAGGTTTGGTTCATCATTCATTTACGCGTAACAATGCTGCGTGGAATGGATATAATATATATATATATATATATATATATATCTATATATATATATATATATATATATGTGTGTGTGGTGTGTGTGTGTGTGTGGTATATATATATATATATATATATATAATATATATATATATATATATATATATATATATACACCGATGATAAACTAACAATAAAAGGTGAGTGGTAGTAAGTCACTGGGGGTGGCTCGTACGTTTAGAAGCTACCCGCTCATATACGTCTCGGTTTTCGCTTGAACCATTTTGTTTTTCTAGAAATATTTTATGCATAACTGCAAAATCCCTTAACTAGAAAGAAGCGTGAAATATTTTAAGATAAAATACACTCGGGAATTTCAAGTTTTCTCTCATCAATAAGCCGATATTTCCGGTATTCAAGGAAAGGGTCGCATTTCGTTCTCACCTGGCCTGTCTTGGTCTTCGATGAATTGTTACTCTGTCTGTCTGTCTGTCTGTCTCTCTGTCTCTCTGTCTGTATATATTATATAATGATACATCGATAAATAATTTCATTATAAGGAAATTTAAAACAAACTGATTCTTTGGTATGAAATCACATCCCAAACTTTCCTCTTTTAACTCAAAGCGACATGATAATTCAATAAAGAAAAAAATCATAGTACTAACAAAAACAAGGCGTAATCCGACCTCCAGCTTACTCGGAACGCTTGCAAGGTTTCCCCTCAACGCGCAAGTTGTAAACTCGCTAAAATCTACGGGTAGATAAAGCCTGGTTTTAAGAAATAATTGTTCTGTACCGTTCAACATGCACTTTATTTATTTTTTACGTTTTCATTCTAATAAATAGATCATAAATATCCTATCCTGAAATTCCTTTGTCTTTAACTCAACGCTAAAACACCTTTTTCAGACCCTTTTAGGCTCCCCATAGACCTTTCCTACCCCCTCCCCAACATGAACAACAACAACAGTGTAGTTTGTAGGCATCCTCCCCGATTAAGTGAAAAATTATAGGAAAAAAAGATAAGACCCTCGAGAGGGTTCCTACCCCATTAAGAGGTGGGGGGGGAATTCAGCCCCCCCCCCCCCAACAACAACAACAAAGTAGTTTGCAGGCTTCCTCCCCGAGTAAGTGAAAACGAATAAGAGGAAAAAAAGATAAGACCCCCGAGGGGGCGGGGTTCTTACCACATTAAAATGTGAGGCGGGAATTCAGCCCCCCCCCCCTCCCCCTTCAACAAGAACAACACAACAGGGTTGTTTGTAACTTTACTCCCTGAGTAAGTGAAAAATAATATGAAAAAAAGGTAGACCTTCCAGAGGTATCCTAGCACATTAAAAGGTAACAGGGGAATTCAGCCCCCCCCCCCACCCACCCCCTCACGAAGAACAACAGCAACAACACAATGGTTTGTAGGCTTACTCCCCGAGTAAGTGAAATAAAAAAATCTCCGCCTTTCCTACCCCCTCCCCAACAAGAACAACAACAAAAACGACAACAGAGTAGTTTGTACGCTCACTCCCCGAGTAAAAAAAAAAAAAAAAAAAAAAAAAAAACAGATAGAGCTGTCATGGTAATTGCTTTATAGCAAAGAATTACGAGTTAAAGAAAAGGAAAATGCATCTTCGAGAAGTTCTGCAGCACGGAGGCTTTCACGTGTGTGTTGGAGGCGCCTGTTCTCATGATGGTCCTAGAATCGGCAGGAGTGTTGTGGAACTTGACAGGCGCCGACGTGACGTGAGGAACGCCGCGATTTCTGATGCAATACTTCGTCGAGATTCTTCTAAGAAGTTCCAGTAATCTCGGGAGCCTGTGACATTCGCTGGTAAGCCACGCCCCCAGGTTGCCGTATAAATGCGACTGACGAAGTAGGAGGGAGCAGATCATCAGTAAGAGTCACAGATCAGATCTTCAGTGAGAGCCCAGCAGCAGAGATCAGAGATCATCAGAGAGAGCTAAGAGAAGAAGGAACAGATGAAGGATCAGAGAGAAAAAGGCGCTCGAGAGTTTAATCGGGATCTGGTCAAGTCATCCGGGAGTGAACGACCGAGGTATTTTCGACGTTGAGCAAGCCTTGAGAGAAGAAACTTTCTACAAGAGGTTTCAAGGAGTCCCTGCCCTTCAAGTATCAAGAATAAACATTATTTTCTGCTATACGGAGTCAAGAAAACGTCTACAACTACAGTTCTCCTTTTGTGAAGCAACTGCTTCGAGCAGAGATCTCCGACAGCGCAAAACTTGCCAGCAAGTATTAACATTACGTCACTGTTCCCCCAGCTCATGCAGTGTAAGATTTTACCTTTTTTATGTAAATAGGAGATACCATTCTGCATTTATCTTTGTTAGTAAGCTTGTAAATAAAATTTTGTTCTGTTAGTGTTTCTTTCTATATTCGTATCCCCAGTTTCAACTGTTGGTGTTGGATTCTTTTTGTTTATTTTCATGTCGAACTTGGAGCGGACCTCTCACGGTTCGTAACAAGACCCTCGAGAGGTATCCTAACACATTAAAAGGTGAGGGGGTTAATTCAGCACCCCGTCCACCCCGGCCCCCGGAAGACGGAGAGTGCTCCTGACACCGAATGCTTGTCTGCCGAGGGAAAGAATGGGATCCATGAATTTCGTTTAACTGGAAATATCGCCATCTTCATAAATCGTGCCAGTGGAACGATTTATATTAGCATTAAATCACACTGCTTTGGCAATCCAGGAAGACTCGGAGGTGGAGAAAAGGTGGAGAGAGAGAGAGAGAGAGAGAGAGAGAGAGAGAGAGAGAGAGAGAGACTCTAGAACTGCTTCTAAGGGTTCATAATTATCACAGCGATTATTTATCATTACAAATGACCTGACAACCAAGAAAAATAGCACGGACTCCATGAATGGTACTAAGAGAGATGGTCTGAATACTGTGATTATGATTATCATTAATTTTTATGAATAATATAAATCACAAACCATTCATAAATCGCTTTGAGAAGTGGTGCGCCCCTTTGTCTCACGTAAGAGCGCGGTAAAACTGGCTAGGATAGAGTCCTCGGCGCTGGGTAGAGGACATGAATGTACGAAAGCCTTCCAAAACCAGCGTCTTTGGCAATCTTTCCAAAATGACGTGACTCTTAGTCCACTATTAACACGTAGACTTATAAGCGGAATTCCTCTAACTCAATCACATTGCCACAAGTACTCATTCAAGTCATTTCAGATCAAAAGCATTTCTCGCATTATATCCCACCATTCATTCAAGCAATTATTCGATTCATTTTAGTATTTTGAAAATCATAAGTGATGAATATCGGCTCGGGATCCGATGCAAGAGCCCTTCGCGTTTCTTTCATTCTTCATTTGATCTGATTTTCATCCATGGAGCGAATTCTTGGATGATGCCCTTGAGCCGTTATAAGCCACGAATGGTTAAAAGGGTCCAAAACTAAGCTATAGTTTACGAAGGAAATCACGACAGACGTTGGCGAAGTGAAGGTGACGAGTAGAAAAGCTCAAAGATCTTATACATGCGCTGGTGACTGGATCACACTGTTGGAAGAATATGTTTGCAAAGGTACATTTTCTTTGTTGTTTTGTAATAATTAATCCATAAGTGATTAAGGTAAGTCTTAATGTCATTACATCTTCAACGTTTTAATGGCAATATTTCCGAGAGAAAAGTCCACCTAGACAAATTCTTAACTTGGGGTACCTGTATTGTTTGTTTGTTTGTTTGTTTGTATGGTGTTTTTACGTTGCATGGAACCAATGGTTATTCAGCAACGGGACCAACGGCTTTACGTGACTTCCGAACCACGTCGAGAGAGAACTTCCATCACCAGAAATACACATCTCTCACTCCTCAATATAATAGCCGAGGTGGGACGCCAACATCATACCAACCACGCCACTGAGGCCAAATGGTACGAAACCTTACACCTGGGGTACCTGTACTCCCAAAGGGTACGAAACCTTAACCCTGGGGTACCTGTACTCCCAACGGGTACGAGGCATTAAACGTGTACCCCTGTTCTCCCAAGGGGCACGAAACCCTAAACCTGGAGGGACGAGATATGATAGCCGGTGCAATGGTACTGTATGTTTGCCATGTTTGCAATGGATTTACATTGGATGGGTGTACGAAAAATTTTCTGAGATATCAAGGGTCACTGTATGGAAATTTCGACTCTTCGAAAGAAGAAGTATTTCACAAACATCTCACATAAAGTCAAAATGCATTTTCAGAAAAAAGAAAATGCCGATGCTGCTAGGAGAGGTGTTATTGGATACACGCTCAATAAATTCTGTTTCCCTGTCAAAAAGGATATTCAGATGAAAAAAATAAGTCCACTCTAAAAATGTTTGTGATATGGCTTCCGGCAAAAGCGTCCTCAAATATAGGTCACTGAAATTAAAATCACGTTAAAAAAAAGAAAAAATAATGAATGATGTATTGCCGCCGATGGCTGCGACAAATTTGGCGAAAATGAAAAAAAATGTTTTATTTTTCCAAGTCAAATCTTTCTAAATAAACAAATATTGAGCACCGAGGTCGCGGAAAACGGAATAAGAATATTGTTTGAGAATAACACATGAATATTTTGAACGATATTTCGAACGAACACAAGTTACCGGGAGAGTAATTTAAACAAAACAAAAAAATAAATAAATAAAAATAAGGTAAATGGTATGTAGTGGCAATTATTTATAAAAATTGTTGTTTAAAATAAACGACTAAATTCTAGTACCAAATTTAGAGCAACAAAACAAAACTACAAATGGCATCGCTTGTGACTGATTTATTTCGTCCGTGGGAATTCTTGATTCAGACAGGTATTCAACGTGATTGATTTCCCTCCACTTCCAGAGAAAAAGGATTTTTAATCAATCCATTCTGCTGCACACTGTCATAACGTTGAAGGTGAATATTCCTGCCAAACCTGTCTGTCTGTCTGTTCGAACTGACAAAGTTTTCGGGGAAGACGAAACTTATTCCATAAAACTGACAACAATTCATCATCTTTGATCGTTCCGAATTTGACAACGTTTGGACTCGTGAAATTTCCATTAGACATCTGAGTTTCTTCGGTGGGAGCTGGAAGAAGAGGAGACACTTGATCCCAAGCGCAGAAAAAAAGAAAAACAAAGGGAATCCTAAAACCTGTTCAAAATTGTCTGGTGGAAAAAAAGCATCGATGACTTTTCTTTTGAAATCTACAACTACAGATTTCTCTCTCTCTCTCTCTCTCTCTCTCTCTCTCTCTCTCTCTCTCTCTCTGTACGTATATGTATATACTATAGTAAGTTAGTCAATATTTCATATGACATACACAAGATATATATACGTATACACACAAATATATATATATTTGTGTGTGTATGTATATCTTGTGTATGTCATATGAAATATTGACTAACTTACTATAGTATATATATATATACGTATAGAGAGAGAGAGAGAGAGAGAGAAGATAGATAGATAGAGACAGAGAGAGAGAGTAAGTCCTCACACAAGAAAATGTTACGTTCAACTTACAAGATATTATGTCTCCTGGCAAAATTAGCTCCTTCATAATTCCAAATGGTATGATTATGCGTCCTTGTATTTTTCACTTGTATTTTTCACTGGACGTGTAATTTCACCTCCAGTGTTTGCTCAGGTGAATTTAACTGTAAAAATAGTGAGATAAATAAAATCTCCCCACTTTTCATGGCTAAGGTCATATTAAGCGCACAAAACTCTGATAGCTGTTGGATGACAGTGACACTAAATATTAAAATATTGTTTTCTTGGATAAATTGTAAAACTGCATTATTACTCAGTCCTATTTTAATTTCTTTGGTCTCAAAAACACTAAAATGTAAGACAGGATATTCTTTGGTCTCCAAAACACTTGAGTGTAAGACGGAACAGAACTGGAATGGTCTGCAATTCTCCAACGGGAACCATTTTCGTAGCCGAGCAGCTTCTCGTGAGAATGCGAATGGAAAAAGCTATGCCTCTGACCAAAGCTATTTATTGCTATTGGAGCCCTGGTGCTGAAATTCAGGCTGTGAGACAAAGGAAGAAAGCTGGTACAGGTGTTTTAAACTTTTAATTAATCTTCCTTCATTTGTGAATGTTTGCGTCAGTGGCCCCTGTGGGCTTGTTCAATTTGCCAGGGTTCATCTTCTGCACCTGACATAGTTTATGTATGCAAAGAAGCTGTTGCTTTCTGTCGTTGATGTTGGCTGGACCTGCCAAGTCGTGTACTGTAAAACTTAATTTATTAAGAAAAGTGTTAAAATTGAGTAAATGTAATTAGAATGTTTGTGTTAATGAAACTCTCATTCATAACAGAAATGCTTAGTACATCCGTATGAGAAACATTGTACTACATTCAGCAGAAAGAAGAATGTTCTTCTCGTTTATCATTTTTCTTTATTGGTTAAAATGAGTAGAAAAAAAGGGATGCTATGTTATTTCACACCCTGAGCCACATGAATGTAAAGGCTTGTACAATTTATGTTTGAAAAACAATTGAAATTTCTTGGAAATCGCACCTTTAAATTGCAAAATCCATCAATTAGAGCTTAAATTTCCAGAATAAAACAAAGATTTGTCATTATTATTATTATTAATTTTAGTAGATGAAACCTATTCACATGAAACAAGCACACCAAAGGGGCCACTGACTTGAAATTCAAGCTTCCAAACAATGTTGGTTTCAACTCGCACAGCAGACCCCACACTGCAGCAGTAACTGATCTTGATACAGAGCCAGTTATTTCTCATCGCCCTGGGGGAGACACGAACCAGCGACATTTGATTAGCATGCCACGACGTTAACCACTATACCAAGGGACCAGCTCAACACGAAAACAGAACAAAGAATATTATGATCAGCGATTTACACAAATTTTTCACCCCCCTGGGGGAGATGCGAACCAGAGATATCTGAGTGGCATGCCACGACTCTAACCACTATACCAGCTAACCAGCTCAACATGAAAGAGTAACGGTTTCGAGTTCCTTCCGAGGACGTAATGTTGTGCCATCAAAGTTCAGCGCCCAAAACTTCACACAAAACACAAAGCTGAACCGAAACTCAGTATAGCAGCAGACATCCCGAGTTGATCAAAGGATCGAGTTGAGAAGAGGATTCTTTTGTGTCGTAAAGGACTCTACTACAGTTTCACGACTGAGGTGCAGGAAGCCATGTTTGTACGTGCTTGCGCGCCATTTTGCTAGTGGTACTACTATGTTTTCATTCCAACATACTGTTACAAAATGCAAATGCAATTTTTACTTTATATATATATATATATATTATATATTAAAATATATATATAATATATATAATAATTTATATTTATTATACAGATATATATATTTATATATATATTATATAGATATATCTATATATATATTTATCTATATACATATATATATATATACATATATATATATATATATATATATATATATATATATATATATATATATTGATTTATATATATAGTACTATATATATTATTTATGTATGTATATAGACGAGCCGAAGAATTTCTTATCAACTAAAAAAATGTTCCCCTTCGGTTGGTTAACTTATATGAAAATATATCAATTCCGAGGTGGAGCGAATTAGATATATATATATATATATATATATATATATATATATATATATATATATATATATATATATATAAGTATATATATATACGACAAACTCGACGTCGACTATAGCAATGTCCACCATAACTTGACAAGGACGTCCTAAAAATTAGAATGGACTGAATTAACCTACTGTCATTTTTATAAATCATTTCTGGCGAGGGCAGCGACTGGAATATTATCGCCTTTCGTAAATTTCCTTGACTACTTTTCCATCTAGGCAGAAGGATCTGCAGCCAGGGGGACACTAATTATACAAATGAGGACATTAGAATTTCATGAGGTAGATAATGAACGTATCAGGGGACATGGCCGGAACCGGGCACCGTTCGAAGAAACACATGGGACTAATTGCTTCATTTAACTCCTCTGTTTGCCAGCGCTTCTCCGGCTCCATTATCATATTTCATTTTGAACGAAACCTACCCCACTCACGGCCTTATGGAGTGCAGATGAGAGAGAGAGACGGGGGGGGGGGGGGGGGGGGGGGGGGGGGGGGGGGGGGGGGGGTGGGGGGGGGGGTAGAGAACGAGGCATTTTCATCGTGAGGGTTGTGTTCACATGTATACTAAAAGTCGATATTTGGTAATCATCTCTCTCTCTCTCTCTCTCTCTCTCTTATAGAGCTGTGGGCACAATGAAGATGTGGATCGTGTATAGATGTGACATGAAACTATTAACTTAGTTGTTTGAACGTCTCTTTGTATGATGTATGTATATATATATATATATATATATATATATATATATTATATATATATATATATATTATTTCTACGTTTATTGACCTCCTCATCTACCCAGCATTTAGTTAATTATTTTGATTTGTAAAAAGGCAGCCATATTCCTCCAAATATCAGCTGATTTGGGCGGGAAACCAAAGCTAGCCAGCCAGAGATAGGAATTTTCGTTCGAGAAGGGGGAAAATAGACTCTTGTCAGCTTTAGGGACGTATCCCAAAGGGAAGGATGTAGGCAGACTGGTACTTATTAGGCCTATATCTTAAGCTCTTTTTCCTGTGAACCCTCTGCTGGCTGTATGTTTTGTTTCCAGGATTGCTCTGCTATTGGGGGGTTAAGCTGACCCCCAACACCCAGGAAAGACACCTGCCCTCGCCCTCAGTCGGCTGCAGTCGTGACCTCGGACGGATGTCCAACCACCAGCCTTCCATTTAGGCCTATCCATGGCGTTACTGGCGCGCCCAGAGACCCAGACCTGAGACAAAGCCGACGCCACATTTTCCACAAAGGTCCACTGATCATGGCACCCAGGTACGTCTTGTGAAACAGCATATTGCCAGTTCCTTACATCCTAGGGTCTATTTACTCACCATTTTCCCAATTCAAACTTCTAAATCAAAAGAACTCATCCCTTTGTTTCCTCTCACTGCCTCATGGCCGCATGCTTCGCTTGTGTGATTGTCCCAGACAAATGAAGTCTTCAGTGCATACCTCAGTGAAACATTAGAGTTCCTTCGCCCCAGTGTTAGAGAAATGAATAATCGTAACTTGTGCAAGAAGTCCTTTTTCTTTTTATCTTGTCTAATCTGGGATCTTTTTCCAGATTCCCTGAGTCACGTGTCCAAGTCTCTTCGCTCTCAAGTGTTGCATTACCGCAAGATTTCGAAACCAGCTTTCACGTAAATCTCATTTTGAGCCAGCTATCATCCACTTGAGAGATATTATTAGTCCATGTGGGGACCAGTTGCATTTACTTAACCCTGGCTGTTAAGCAGCCTCTTGTAAATAAATAGATGTAAAGTAATTAGCTGAGTTTCTGGCGACCTTTTCCTCTAGAGTAAATGTTCACTTTAAATCCTTTTTACGGTAAGTTCAAGTAATTTACTCTGTTTTCCCTCAATTATTCCTGTTTACGTATTGGAACCTCTTCAAGGCCAGGCCCATATGTAACAATGGCACCCCTTGCCGAAATTCGAACCTAGCTTGCTGTAAAAGCTTGTAAAACGCATTATCCCTTGTAAAACGTAAAATGTAATTGTTTTTACAAAGCACAAATCAAAGCACACTTGCAGCGGAAGACACACACTGACTCACGGTAAGGTATACCATTCATATAATATGATTATTTTATAACAAATGTTAGCTTAAGGTACGTTTAAGTATTTTTATTACGAAGTGTTTTAAATAAGTGTTAAGTGAGAAATATTATTATATTGTAACGGCCAGAGCACCGAGTGAATTCTGTTATTTTGTAAATTGCATTGTTCTCGTCTGACGAGACACGAGCACGTGTTAGATAGATGCCAGAAAGTACTAGATCAAACTAGGAAGTGCTTTGCCAGGGTTTATTGTTGTGTTAGAAAGCCTAGCTAGTTAGGAGTGTTCTACTAATAGTTACGGCAAAAGAAGTGTACAATTCTTTTGCCTGTGATATGTTAGGGGAATTCGTTTTAACTTAGTTTTCATTCCAAGTGTTGGTAACCGCTTGGCCTGCCAACCCTCAGCTTAAGCTGAGCGTAAACGCTCTCTAGGCCGTAAGCTTCGCGCATGCGCTTTCCCAGCCAACCTTCGTTTCGCACAACGCAGCCATGTTTTTATCCCTTTAAGCATTATCTCAATGATTTAAGCAAAGTAACGTAAGTCTCGAAGTTTTAACGTAAATAATTTCAATCTCGGTACTAGTATCTATCATTCTGCCAGAGAAATTAACGTAATTTGCCTTGAATAAGAGATTAGAATTTCATGTGTGTAAATCGCGTTCGCATTTACAGATCAGCTGTTTGAACGACACGCTGTCCACCGCTCTGCTAACCCGCTCACGTGTTTCACCTAGCATCGCTCACCCACTCGCTGAGCGAAAGTTTCATTTCACTTCGTACCAAACGTAACCTTTTCCATTTACAAATGTTTGCTAACATCGTTTAAAATCCTTACTGTCATTTTCACTTGTCACAGGGATCTAGTATCCTTACGTAAAGTTAATGTAAATCTTCAAAGAGTAAATCACAAGAATTGTTAACGCAAAACGCGTCGCTGTAAATTTCATATGTAAACGCAAATCATTTCATAAGCGCAAGCTGCTACCAGTACCGTAAATATCGTTCATCGCTAGCATGGTATCGTTTTCATAAACCTTATCCAAAGCAATTCTTTCATTACACGTTAACGTAAGTAAATCATTTAACACAAGTTGCGTCATATTAAAACTAAAAGTATTAGTTCAATTAAATACAAGGGAGTTCATCATATATCATTTTCACCCTCTCAGCGAGAGAGAGAACCCATTATTCACAAAAGCCAAGAGTACTACGTCCATTACCCTTACGCATACATTAACATTATTTTAGTCTCTTGCGTCGTTTATTTACACTGAGCGTGATACGTACGCGCCCGTGTCCATTGCAATTGTCAAGCATTTATTTCGTTTATCGAGTACTTCAGCAAAGGACTGAGCATTTTCAAATTACCATTACCTGTCGTTGCCCGAGTGGTCTTTTCCATTTTTATCACAAAAGACTTGCGTATACCACAAGCACAAACCGCACAGTGTGCCACCGCAACCTTCATTACTTCTGTCAAGGAAGTCGTTACCAGTCTAGGACTTGCCACCACCAGTGCACGTCAGGTCTTACCATTTTACAGTGCCACTAATTCGTGACACTGTCCATCGACTGGCTGCTGCAGTACTCCCATCTTTTACTTTCTCTCCTCCACCATTACACTCTGCCACGAGCAGTGCCATTTCATTTCAGTATACTTGAGTATACTGCATTTAGTGTCGTCCGACGGGACACACCAGCACGCTATCAGTGCCGCTATTCCAGCACTACTAGTGCTGCCCAAGGAACACCTCCATAAGTGCCATTGCACCTGTACAGGGCGTATAGGTAGCCCTTTACCTGCGTGTCGGTCCTTACGGAACGCCCAATTAATTAGTGTGTCCGTGTACAAGGGTCAGTGATCCTTCGGAACACTCAACAAGGGAACGCCTCCCGAAAGTGCCACAATACCAGCCCTAAGTGCTGTTAAAAGGAACGCCTCCTGAAGTGCCATGCACCTGTACAGACGCACAGGTAGCCCTATACCTGCGTATCCGTCCTACGGAACGCCCATTCCATTAGTGTATCCGCTATCCCGGATCACTCAACCAAGGAACGCCTTCATAAGTGCCGTGCACCTGTATTGGACCTACAGGTCGCCCATTCCAGCATCTCCCAAGTGAGGAACGCCCTTAAGTGTGACGTATGCCGCACACTCCATTTGATTGTCTCACCTCATCAGAAGGTGCCATTCCAGAAGTGCCACCAACTTACGGGACACTTCCCAAGTGCCACAGAGCACCCAGTCTTTTCAGACTTTTTCACTACCACGTCGCAGAATCCATTTCCAAGTGAGTGCCACATTACACAGTAGGCACTCCCATTCCATTCAGTACCCTTCCTGGCCATTATTTTCATTTTCATCCGAGCCTCTACTGCAGCCTAAGGGAAATGTCTTCCCCTGCTTCCAGCGACTTCTTTGCCATAGAGCTAGAGAAGCTCCGAACCCTTATAACTCTGGGCAAGGAGGCCGGTTACACTGGACCAGCACTTGACTAGTGGGTGAAGGCGCAGCAGGCTGCCGCACGCCTGCAAGAAAAGGAAAAAAGAGAAAACCAGAGAAAAGCCAGAGAAGCAGAGAGAAAGGAAAGAGCAGAAGAGAGAAAACATGAGCTAGCTCTCAGAGATGAAGAAATAACTCAGCAAGCTTCCAAGCCCCAGACCATGAGCTGGACTCCCGGTAAGAGGTGGTTGCGGAGGTTCTGCACCACTTGTTGTGTGCATGGGCATGCTGTGGATTCAGCCCAGTGCCCAAGTCGATCCCTACCTTGGGATAAGAGCTTCCAGGGTGAACTTCTCCAAGGCTACCATGTAGCCCTCCCTGATGAACAGTCTCCTATGGCCTATCAGTGGGTACAAGTCATGGCCGACACCGAAGCCCAGGTCTCCCTCATTGCAAGAAAGGCATTGCCTAGGGGTGCCAAAATCCAGACGGACGAAGAAATTCAGTTTGAATGGATTGACAGTAACCTCTATTCTGTTCCTTCGGTCCTTCTGAATGTGGAAATGCCCTTTCTGGACCAGGAGACCAGGGAAACCACATTGTGCCGCCTGGGCGTAGTTGACCAATTTCATGATGTTTATCAGGTGATATTGGGCCGAGATCTACTAAAGCCGTATCTCCCCTGGACGCAGCTCCCACTACCAGATACACCGGATCCCTGCAGCATGCCTCATAATCAATCATCAGTTTTAGATTCAGAGGCTAGTGCCTCCGATAACCCCAACATCCTTTCTATTTGTGAACCTGGCCCTGACCCAGTGTCAGAGCCCGAAGTCTCTTCCGCATCATCTCAGCCTCTTACCATTTTACCGCCTACCTCCTCCACTTTGGAAGAGGTAAGCCCACCAGTTAACCCCGGACTTGTTTCCGAGGGTGATTTAACGGAGGATTCCTTAACCTCCCCACATCAAATCACTGCCTGAGAGGACTCTTCACCTGTGCCAGGGCACCCTGCCAGCCTTGGTGACTCCACAGATTCGCAACCTGTGGGGCCATTTCGGCCTTACCGTCCATGCCACGGAAGAGGTTCTGGAACAAGTTCTGCCGAGACTGTGGCCGCAAGGGTCACATGTCTGCCAACTACGGAGGGTGCGCAAATCACAATATTCCCGCCATCGAAATGGCAGTTACCAATCCTTCTTTACTAGGACCCCCGGCTAAGGGCCCTATAACCGTCGCACCCCTCCAAAGTCATTATCCGCCAAGCCACGTCAGAGCCTACGACGACTCTGGCGCTCAAATCTCCCTGATACGGGAAGACCGAATCCCCCGAGGGGCTAACGTCGATAGACGTCACTTAATCACCATTGAAGGTATCAATCATATTAAACTGATCCTTCCGACCGTCCAATTGAGGATCACCAGACCTCACTTCTCCAAAGTTTGTACCCTTGCAGTTGCAAGCTACATTCCAGGAGGTTACGACCTCCTCCTAAGGCAAGACATGAAGTCTCCCTCTCATTTCAAAAAGTCTAGGGGTCCTAACCCCACGTCAAATCACTCCAAAGCAAGGAGTCATCGAAATTCTACTTCCTCCAGGAAGTATGTCCACCAACAGTCTTCCCCGTTACCAAGGAGGGAGATTGATCATTCACAGTTCCGTTGCAAGACCTGTAACGTAATAGGGCACTCCACTAATTGGCCTAGGTGCCCTAGCCGACTACCAGCAGCGGACAATGTCCATTTTCCACAAGGCTTAGCCTTCCACAAGAGACAGGAGCCTCTGTCTCCCATTACCAAGGGCCCGCTGAGAGGTATTGCACCTCCGGTACCCGTCACAGGTCCAGCTGACCTCAACTCTCTGCCAGTGCCACTTGGCAGCACTGAGCAGTGCCAAGCCCCGTCCAGCCTGGACGTAGAGCCACCACAGAACTTGATCTCTGCGCCTGGCCCCGAGCTAGCGCCGGCGCCTAACCTAATCAAGGATCCTCCTACAGGAGATCCTCCAACAGGCATGGAGCTTACCGTAGCCCATGGCCAATCCCAAGTCCATGATTCTTCTTCGGCCTCACCTCTGTCGCCTGAGGATGAACCTCCGGCAGACCTCACATTCTCACCTCCTCTGGACAACCAGGAACTGCCCGACCAGGAGTCAGTCTGGAGTCTTACCCTTACGACGGCTGTCGCAGCAGCCAAAGTTAGGGCCTCCCCTGCCGTAGGTTCCACCTCTATGACGGTTGCTGCAGATACCGAAGTAGGGTGTTCTCCTGCAATCCCTCAGGCTACCACTGCCTCTGCTCCTGACGGCGTTTCTGGCCTTACCCCAGAGTCGGTTCCTCCGTCTACTCCTAGGACTGGTATAGTCAGGTCCTGGAGGAATAAGAAGAAGAAGAAGGGACGTCATTAACCCACTAACAAAAGAGCCACATGCTCTCCTTGACACCTGTGCCCGAGGTACAGTTTCACATTCATTTGCAGATTGATCCTGGCACCTACCCAGAGAAGGTAGCCAGCCTGATCTCTGCCAGTAAAACTAACCCTCTAACCCCTAGAAATTTTAATACTAACCCTCACTTAAATATAATTACCTCATTACATTTCCATCCTGGTCCACTAACCGCTCATCATCCTCACGCGTCATTACCTCACATCATGTATTTTAACAATTCCGTCCACACATCCCTGCTGTGCACACCACACTCTGGAATGATTGCGTCCCCAATTAACTGTATTGAGTAGGTTAGGCTAATGATTTAGTACCAGGGCATTAGGGTAGTAGCAGAAAGAATTTTCAAGTAACCTTATCTAGGGGTAGAGTAGACTGTCGTCACAGACAACCCGTAGTTATCACTTAGGCTAGACTACATTACTCCATTAAGTTGGTACACTTAGCATCTCCACCTATAAGTTAGGTAGGCCACTGTAGTTAGCTGTATCGCTGCTCTAAAAACTTCGGTTAGAGTAGGAGAACTGGGTAGTCGAGACGATCAACTTATTTAAGCCAAGGCCTTCACGCCTGAAAGGGAGTGAATGCCTTCTTAACAGGGGGAGCTGCTACGTTTATTGACCTCCTCGTCTACCCAGCATTTAGTTAATTATTTTGATTTGTAAAAAGGCAGCCATATTCCTCCAAATATCAGCTGATTTGGGCGGGAAACCAAAGCTAGCCAGCCAGAGATAGGAATTTTGTTCGAGAAGGGGGAAAATAGACTCTTGTCAGCTTTAGGGACGTATCCCAAAGGGAAGGATGTAGGCAGACTGGTACTTATTTGGCCTATATCTTAAGCTCTTTTTCCTGTGAACCCTCTGCTGGCTGTATGTTCTGTTTCCAGGATTGCCCTGCTATTGGGGGGTTAAGCTGACCCCCAACACCCAGGAAAGACACCTGCCCTCGCCCTCAGTCGGCTGCAGTCGTGACCTCGGACGGATGTCCAACCACCAGCCTTCCATTTAGGCCTATCCATGGCGTTATTGGCGCTCCCAGAGACCCAGACCTGAGACAAAGCCGACGCCACATTTTCCACAAAGGTCCACTGATCATGGCATCCAGGTACGTCTTGTGAAACAGCATATTGCCAGTTCCTTACATCCTAGGGTCTATTTACTCACCATTTTCCCAATTCAAACTTCTAAATCAAAAGAACTCATCCCTTTGTTTCCTCTCACTGCCTCATGGCCGCATGCTTCCTTTGTGTGATCATCCCAGACAAATGAAGTCTTCAGTGCATACCTCAGTGAAACATTAGAGTTCCTTTGCCCCAGTGTTAGAGGAATGAATAATTGTAACTTGTGCAAGAAGTCCTTTTTCTTTTTATCTTGTCTAATCTGGGATCTTTTTCCAGATTCCCTGAGTCACGTGTCCAAGTCTCTTCGCTCGCAAGTGTTGCATTACCGCAAGATTTCGAAACCAGCTTTTACGTGAATTTCATTTTGAGCCAGCTATCATCCACTTGAGAGATATTATTAGTCCATGTAGGGACCAGTTGCATTTACTTAACCCTGGCTGTTAAGCAGCCTCTTGTAAATAAATAGATGTAAAGTAATTAGCTGAGTTTCTGGCGACCTTTTCCTCTAGAGTAAATGTTCACCTTAAATCCTTTTTACGGTAAGTTCAAGTAATTTACTCTGTTTTCCCTCAATTATTCCTGTTTACGTATTGGAACCTCTTCAAGGCCAGGCCCATACGTAACAATATATATATATATGTGTGTGTTTGTGTGTGTGTCTGTGTCTGTGTGTGTATATATATATATATATATATATATATATATATATATATATATAATATATAGAGAGAGAGAGAGAGAGAGAGAGAGAGAGAGAGAGAGAGAGAGAGAAATCTGTAGTTGTAGATTTCAAAAGAAAAGTCTTCGATGCTTTTTTTCCACCAGACAATTTTGAACAGATTTTAGGATTCCCTATTTTTTTCTTTTTTTTTCTGCGCTTGGGATCAAGTGTCTCCTCTTCTTCCAGCTCCCACCGAAGAAACTCAGATGTCTAATGGAAATTTCACGAGTCAAAACGTTGTCTAATTCGGAACGATCAAAGATGATGAATTGTTGTATGGAATAAGTTTCGTCTTGCCCGAAAACTTTGTCATTTTTATAAATAATTGTCACTACATACCATTTACCTTATTTTTATTTATTTAATTTTTTTTTAATTACCCTCCCGGTAATTTGTGTTCGTTCGAAATATCGTTCAAAATATTCATGTTATTCTCAAACAATATTCTTATTCCGTTTTCCACGACCTCGGTGCTCAATATTTGTTTATTTAGAAAGATTTGACTTGGAAAAATAAAACATTTTTTTTTCAATGTCGCCAAATTTGTCGCAGCCAGCGGGGGCAATATA
Source organism: Macrobrachium nipponense (assembly GCF_015104395.2). Taxonomy (NCBI): domain Eukaryota; kingdom Metazoa; phylum Arthropoda; class Malacostraca; order Decapoda; family Palaemonidae; genus Macrobrachium; species Macrobrachium nipponense. The sequence continues at coordinate 23,811,943 of NC_087213.1, read as the reverse complement.
TCATTCATTTTTTTTTCCTTTTTTTAACGTGATTTTAATTTCAGTGACCTATATTTGAGGACGCTTCTGCCGGAAGCCATATCACAAACATTTTTAGAGTGAACTTATTTTTTTCATCTGAATATCCTTTTTGACAGGAAACAGAATTTACTGAGCGTCTATCCCAACAGCATCGGCATTTGTTTTTTTCTGAAAATGCATTTTGACTTTGTGTGCGATGTTCGTGAAATAATACTTCTTCCGAAGAGTCGAAATTTCCATAGACTGCACCGGGGTCACCGTCCTTTTTCAGTGCCCGTGCCCCTTGCTATCTCAGAAAAATTCTCGTACCCTCATCCAATGTAAATACATTGCAAATATGGTAAACATATAGTACCATTGCACCTGCTATCATGTCTCGTACCTCCAGGTTTAGGGTTTCATATCCTATTTGGATTTCATATTTGGAAGTACAGATACCCCAGGTTTAAGGTTTCGTACCCTTTGGGAGTACAGGTACCCCAGGTTTAAATTTTCGTACCAAATGCTTAGTTATCATTTTCGTTAAAGAGGTAAAAAAATAATAAAATAATAATAATGATAAAATAAGAAATATTAATAATAAATTCATACTTGGTCCCCGCTGCCCCGAGTAGTGACTCGTATATACGTGGCAGTTGGTCGACTGTGGTCGATCGCAGTGGGGATGTAGTACGCTGGAGGGCTAGTCACCTTATTCCTAAAGATTTACTGACAACCGTAAAAGTGCCTTTTGGCCACCCCTGGTATATATATATATATATATATATATATATATATATATATATATATATATATATATATATATATATATATATATATATATATATATATATATATATATATATATATATATATATATATATATATATATATATATATATATATATATATATCAGGGGTGCCAAAAGGCACTTTAACGGTTGTCAGCAAATCTTTAGGAATAAGGTGACTAGCCCTCCAGCGTACTACATCCCCACTGCGATCGACCACAGTCGACCAACTGCCACGTATGTACGAGTCACTACTCGTATATACTATATATATACATATATATATATATATATATATATATATATACATATATATATATATATATATATATATATATATCTATGTATATATATATATATATATATATATATATATATATATATATATATATATATATTATATAGTATATATACTATATACATATATATATAGAAATATACAATATATATACAATATATATATATATCAATATATATATATATATATATATATATATATATATATATACTATACATATATATATATATACATATATCTATATATATATATATATATATATATATATATATATATATATATGTGTGTGTGTGTGTGTGTGTGTGTGTGCATTCAGAAGGATTAGTAGAATATAACACCAGCAAAACGTCGATAACTCCGAAGAATTAGGTGTACACGATTCAAGGCTCAAAAAGAAAAAAGGAAAGAAAAAAAAACAAGCAAACTCTCCGTCGCTTGCATTTCAGCCTGATATTCTATTCGCACTTCACCTTGCGCGCTCCTCCGTGCGCAAACATTACCCCCCCCCCCCCCCCCGCCCTGTTTTGCAATCTGTTCAGCGAGTTCAGCTGCCACTTCAAATCTCTTAGGAACTGACTCGCTTGTCATCTTGGCAGGAAGCGAAGGAGGGCAAACAAGCTTTCTTCTGCTCGTTCAGTTTTCACGTTCAAGTTCCTTTCGCGAGTTCCGTTTTCATGTTCAAGTTGTTCTGGCTATTGAACGCGGCCGCCCCGCTGCTGCCTCGGATGTGAGTGAAGGTCAAGAGTAATCCCCGATTCCGCCTTCAGGTCTTGCATATTTAAACTCTTCGGGTGATTTCTCATATCGGCGGATTCTTTGAAGCGATATTGGATGCTGTTACGTAGCTCACTTTCGGATGGAATTGCTTTACGGGAAAAGGCTCCTGCTTTGATTTAAGGAGGTCACTTGAATCGGACCTCACAAGGTTTTGAAATAAACTATGGAGGGGAACTTTTGCCTGATTGCACTCTCAAGAAATGGGACTTAGGCCTAGTATGTCTGTGAGAACCCATGATACAGGACAGTGGTTCGCAACCTTTTTATTACCACGCCCCCTCTAAGAGTTGGGCCTTCCTCCATCCAACCCCCCTCCCTCCGCCCTCCTTGGCAGCTATGAATAAAATTTTTTTCCTCCCAGATTTAAAGGTAATAAAAACAAAAAAACAAAAACTCAAAAAGCAGAAGGGAGTTTACGACGGAGGGAGGGGAGGGCAGGTGAATAATTACAAAAAATGGTAAGCTCAACGAGTCTAACTAGAGTAGTACTATAGGAAACCAACGTTATAAAAGGCGATACTTTTGCATTTTTTCATAAACTTCTGAATATCATTTCCTCATTCTTGTGAAGAGAAAAACGAATATAATCAGACAATTTTAACATTTTTCCCCCAGGGCTCGCTCCTCCCCTGGAAATTGCTGACACCCCCCTCCCTAGTGGGGCCCACCGGCAGGTTAAGAACCACTAATACAAAAGCTATGGGACATCCCAATCTTTGCGGGCGTAGCTTGATGAACACCACCTAGCGAGACATCGACCCAGCTGCTACGAAAGATGTCCTAGATGTAGAAAATGAGATGGAAAAAATTGTATTGAATATAATGGCAGGTTTTACAGAATTTATTTTGTACAGATTTATCTCATTACTCCTGATGACTTACTTGCTTCCCTGGCAAACTGATATTTCTAAGCATCGGACAACTGCTGAGAAATATCAGTGCCGGAGAAGCAATTCATCAGGAGAGTTGAGAGATTTCTGCACAAATAAATTCTGTAAATTCTGCTATTATACTCAATAAAACATGTTTGAAAAGAAGGTCTGTTTCTGGCATGAAAGAATGATGAGAGAATTAGGAGTCCTGGATGGTATTGGGCAGTTATTTGCCAGCGGTTATAATAATTATACTCGGTATACTCGGTTTTTTTCCATCTGTCCACCAGCGTGAGGTGTTTGCGTATGGTAACACGGTGTCCCGGGCTTTAGGTAGTTACATTCAGCTTACACTCAACAATAATAATAACCCTATTTCGAATATTAACGGTGTAATTCGCATACAGTAAATTATTAAAGCACTTTTCAGTTGCAAATGTACGCCCAGATATCCTTTTATTTACCTGAAACTTACACATAGCGTAACTATCTAAAGCCCGGGACGCAGTGTTACCATACGCAAACACTACAGGCGGATGGACAGATGGAAAAGAACAGAGTATAGTAACGATATCAGTATCCAAACGTAACCCCCACCAATTGTATTGGTTTAACTAAAATATGAATGTTCGTAAACATCACCGACCGATGTACGTTTTAACATTATGTTTTTGAGGTCTGTGACCTTTACTGGACAAAGGCCGCGCTTCTGCGATGGTTAAAAATGAAAGGAAAAAAAAAAAAAAAAAAAACTGCGACGGGAACACATGGATGAAAAACGGGAAAATGACCCGTTCCGTTGATGGAAGGGCGAGAGCTGTGGCCTGGAATAACGCGAGATGGATATATGCCCTTTTTGATTCAGGGGAAAAAGGTAAAATGGTCGGGGGAGGGATGTAGGTCACTTAACGCAATGGTTTCCGTTTTCAAAACATCGAGCGACGCCAGAGGAAAGTATACGGAAAACGGGGAATAAGAGCGCTTTTCGTCGGTCAATTTGGGAGACGAAAAAGAATGAATATAGCTATGAAAAATGTAGAAATATTTTTTAGGCATTTTTGTTTACATGACCACGAAGACGAAATCAGCCAGAAAGACAAATCTTAAGTCGTTTAATTCAATCTTTTTTTTTTTTTTTTTTTTTTACTGTTAAGTTGAGTTGAATATAGAATTTATCCCAAAGGCCAGGCACTGGGACCTATGAGGTCATTCAGCGCTGAAAGGTGTAACAGGTGGAAAACCTCAAAGCAGTTGCACTATGAATCAAGTGTTAGGAGACGGTAGAGGAAAGGAAGATGAAGAAAGAGAATATGAAAGGAGGTACAGTAAAGGAACGAAAGTGGTTGCAGCTAGGGGCGGAAGGAACGCTGCAAAGAACCTTAAGTAATGCCTACAGTGCACCGCATGAGGTCCATTGACGACAGTACCCCCCTACGGGGTTTGGACTGTTAAGGAAAAGCTTATGAAACTTTGTTGTGAAAGTGACTATTTAATCTATTAGAAATATAACGAAACCCTTTTCCGAGTGGCGTTTAAATCTGTTCTGTGCGGATTTAAATGCCCGAAAGCCTTTTTTTAAAGCAAGAGCAAGAGCCCGTGCCAGCATAATGCTGTCTGGCTAATCTGACGACGACGCCGGAAGTCTCCTTTAAAAAGACATTGAATTTATTGAATTTATTTATGAGTTTATTCAATTCTGAATTTCGTCCGATACATTTTACTCATTTATTGACAAGCCTTTTACGTCATTATTTCTTTCACGTAGGAATTCCGAGTGTTGTAAATTAAAATTTACAACAGTTAAAATTGTAAGCTTTGAAAAACTGATAAGTTGTATCGGTGGTTGAAAGAATTAGAATGAAACGTTTGAATGATTAATAAAGAGAAACATAGAATTTTAATAATGTACACACACACACACACACCACATACATACATATATATATATATATATATATATATATATATATATATATATATATATATATATATATATATACATCATATATATATATTTACATATACATATCGTATATTGATTATTTTTTCTCTGCTAATTTAAGATAGGATTAATATCCACCAAATAATTCTAGTAAAGTCGATTGCATGTACATATGTGTATATCTTATATATATGTGTGTGTGTATGTGCGTGTGTGAGTGCTTAAAAATCACAGTAGATGCACGTAACTTCTTTAAGGAAGCGAACACCGCAGGATATAATAAGCGAAAGCGCTTGGACTTCTTCCTATCATTTTCCTGTGGTATTCGCTTTTATATATATATGATATATATATATATATATATATATATATATATATATATATATATATATATATATATATATATATATATATATATATATATATATATATATATATATATATATATATATATATATATATATATATATATATATATATATATATATATATATATAATATCTCGATTGAACTGCGGCTCTCGACATGACAGAACACCTCCCCATGGCTTCATGACACAGATATATCTGAAAAAACCATCGCTGGAAATGTACAGCGCGTAACGGAAATTCTCAATGAAATCACAACTGGTTTATTAGATCCGCGAGTAGAGTTACAGTGGTCAATTTTTAATGTATGAATGCATGAAATATGCATGAGTTTATGTATTTGGAAGTGCTATCCCTTACGACTATTAATATTCATAGATACATTACTTGTAATCTGCATATTTGAGAGCGGGGTTTGGGGTAATGTGCATTTACACATGGAATTGCATTATAGGTGCGGATATATAGAATTATGTTCACTGTCGGGTTCGTGTGTGGAAATTAGCGAGAGTTACGCCACTCGTATAATATTCATTCGGCTTCATGAGTGGCCGGTTCGTTCACGTGCGTTAATAATTGCGAAGCTGTTTTCCGCCACGGAAAACTTTGCTCTGACTGAAAGGCTGGATTTTGTTTTGATGGGAAATTGAAAACGGTTCCTTCACGAAGGCACGTTTGAAGGACTTTGTGTCGTATATTAGCAAGTTGCGAGAAAGGTTTTCAATGCTGAGGAACACTTCAAATTATTATTTTCGATTTGTGATGACCAATGATCAGATGATAGATAATTGTTTGATATTTCTTTGTATATATACATATATTATTAATATATATGTCTGTGTTTGTGTTTGTGTGTATATTTACACACACGTGTGTTTGCTACACATGGGAATTATAAAAAGTAAATATGATTAAATCCAGTGTGGAAATCAGGCAATGACTGCCATCTTGTAAGCAAATCATATTTTGGGCAACTGAATTTCGGTGATATATTTACCCTCTTCACGATACCAAATAGAGGTTCAAACATGAAGATACGTAGGTGTATTTCCCTACAATAAAAAATAAAAATATAAAGAGAGGTTTTGTGTATCTCCCCATAATAAAAAAAATTAATAAACATTTACGAAATAGGTTTTGTAGTCTGGACAGTCCACTATCGTCATGCTTTCAGGATGCCATTTCCTACCTGTTGAATCAGCATTAGCATATCAAAAGGCCGCATCCGAAGGGGATATCATTGATTCAGGACGCCAAATACTTCGTGTTCTGGCGCACTTAGTGTCACTCACAAAATCAGTAAAAATCTCCAATGTTTTAACAGCAAAAACCCTTTACTGCTCATATAATTAATTACAATGAGACTTAATGTCAAACGCCCATTTATGTCAATCACAACCCCGATAAATTACATCTCCCGTCCAAAAAGAAATGCTATTTAAAGCTGAATCCCCAATTACATCTCTCACAGAAAAGGAAGGAAAATAAAAAAGAAAGATAATCACAAATAAACTTTTCCATCACAAAACACATAATATATGCACAATATACATAACCCCACGTTTTTCCCAAGAAATGCCACGTATAGTTACGGAATTTTTTCCATCGCAACTTTCATGAAATGCTATGATCAACATTTCCAGACATTGCAAAACTCTGAGCAATTACCACTAGAGGAAGGGAATCAGCACACAGGACTCATTACAGCGGTTTCAGCAAAAAAATCCTCCTGTGGACACGTGTGCTCGAGCAGCAGCGCAAAAAAAATGTCTAGTCAGACTCGCAAGTTCGGAAATTCATGATTCTCAAGAAAAAGGTTCTAACTGAAGTCACGTAAGCACATTCCACTAAATTATCTCCAGGATATGACTAAGCTGCTCAAAGATTGTCTCGAAGACATAACTTTCACATGACACTGCCCAATTATATAAAAAATTATCACCTATCCAGGATAAAAAAACTACGATAAATTCGTAATGCAGCAATCATATGCCTCCAAAAATAACACACTTGTGAACATAAAAAATGCACAGCATCTCCATAGGACCACAATGCAGTAACGCCACTCGCCTCCAAATAGTCATGAAACCAAAAAGAAAGAACCACAGAACTCTTCTCTTGGCTCGAAAAAACTCCATAACCACAAAAAAGGTCACCCGCGAAGATTAATGTCATCTCCATATATATATCACTATATTAATAATAAAACCACTCCAGTGATAAAAATATTTCCTCCATTTGATTAATAACCACACCACACCATATTCCCTCTTATTTCACCAATAACCACGTGTTAATAAAAAACCACCACTCCCGGAATAAAAAATGTTCACCTCTGTTTCGGCAAATAATAATACTTACCTCTATTTTACCAATAACTCCATGTGGAATAAAACAAGGCTCCAAAAAACATATCTCCAAGAAGGATAATCAAAATGAAATCCCATCTCCAAAAAAAATGTGCACTCAAAGCATCCAGCTGACACATTCATAAATATTGCCCATATATCTCCTCAAAAATGTGTCTCCATTGCAACAAAGATGGCTGCAAAATAATTGAACTAAACAATAGCTCTCACCACCATAGGCAAATATCAGATGGCCAAAATATATCTCCAATATATTATATCTCAAATTATAACTCCAAAATAATTTACCTCCAATTCTCCAGAGAATAACTCAATGTTATAGTCAAAAACTATAAACTCTCTCCTTAGCATAACTGCTGAAAAAGGGCAAAAACTCGGCAAATAAAATTGTCCAGAAAATTCTAGAAAAAATCACCAATGTGCCACAACTCATTATAATGAAACTCCAAATTCAAAGTGTCTAAGCCAAGACTTCTCCATATGCACTATGACATAGGCCATTAGAAAACTTAGCCAAGTTTCCTATCTCTGGCAAAGTTGTCACAAATACAACAAAGGTATTGTGCAAGAAAACTCACAATTTCTTGAACACAAATATCCAGAAAAAAAAATGTAGTGCCATTACTTATGCATTAAAAAAATGCAAAAATTCTCCCATAAATCTCCCTGCAGCATCAGACAGCTGAAAACACAAACACGTTCCGAACAATGACTGTAAGTCACGAACTGAGATATTAAAAAAATTCACACAAACTGGAGAGGAAAAATAAATTCAAATTCACCCATGATAAAAAAAACTTGTGTCAGCGATGGCTAACTTCCAAAAAAGGAGAAAAGAAAAATCAACGGCATTGTTAACTATCCCCATGACTCACGTAGATGTCAAGCAATTATCTGCTGAACTCATAAAAAAGAAAAACAAAAAAAATGTGTTGTTAGTTTCTCCCTAATTCAAAAAAAACAACACCACCCTTGATAGCATTACAGCACCCACGTATTAGTATATAAAAAAAAATCACCAGTATCAGAAGTATCACTATCAGCAGTATCACCAAAATTGCTATCATCAAAATCACTAGTATTAGTATAAAAAACATCACCAATGTGAATGCTTGTCCATTCACCAAAAATTCAGCACAATATTCACCAGAATTCAGCCAGATTCATCACTCATGAAGTTATAAAGTTATAAAAACTCAATAAATAATTAACCACAAAACCTCTCCCATAATTCATTGTAATAATTCTCCCTAATATAATTATCTGTAATAATTATAAAATAATCTCCCATGAAATATCTCAAATCTCCTGTAAGATAAGTCTCAAGTAATGATAATTCTACTTAAGTAACCCTCCCATAAAATATCTCAAGTAATAATAATAATTATTGATAATAATGATAATTCTCCAGCAAAGATCTCAAGTAGGGATGCAATTCCCCCAGTATACACTAGTATTGCCAAACCCCCACAATCAACACCATTTCCCCAGTATACACCACCATTGCCACACCCCATGATACCAACCAACACCAATCAACACCACTCACCGGTATCATCACATACAACAACAGATACAACACCACTCATCGGCATTCACCATCACTCAGCACCATTTTAAAGTAATCTCTCCAACACAATAAAAAAAATAATAATCTCTGTGTCCCCATTATAACTAAGCCTTCTAAAGCATGAGGAAAACTTACACACATCCAATTCATTTCATTTCCTTTTCTCTTCATTCAAGAGAAAGAAAATCTCTTTCTAAAAAAAGACCCTACGGGCATCTCACATATCAACTAATCGTTATCAGCTGATGTCCTGTGGCATTGGAAATTCATTGTCAAGGGCAAATTAGTCCCCCAACACTCCGGCACAAAGAAAAAAAGAGTTCACCCCCACACTGAGAAAAAAAAGTTTCACCCTCCACTGAGCGTTAGAACACCCTCCCGGTCAAGCGATACCCCCCGAGGCAGACTACTAGTACCCTCCCGGTAAGCAATGTCCCCGAGGCAGGCCAGTACTCCCCTTGCAATACCTCTCTGCGTCGGTTAGCAGAAAGTGCTGAGCCCGCAAGAACGACTGGGCGCTCTCTGTCTCCAAGCAAAAAATACAATTCAAGCACAGTTTCGCATGCATGTAAACCTTTTATACACACGTATATGTTAAACAAAGACGAATGCGTCTCTTTTAAACATGCGCCAATAAAGAAAAACATGTCACTTTCTGATACTATGGGAAAAATATGTGGTGTCCCAAGACTAAAAAAAAGGCTCTTTAACACTTACCCGTTCATAGTGAGAAAAAAAACTCGGAATTTGCGCAAGACACGCTAACACACACATGCGGACACCTCAGGAATGCACTCACGAACGTCTCGGTTCTAACTGACTGTTCCCAGCTCTCTCGAGTCTCGAGGCATCTCGCCCTGGGCAAAATTGATGACTCCAGTTCAATTATCTTTGCTCCGCACTACAGTTAACGGACGGATATTTTCTCATTATCTCTCACTTAGCAACTGAAATCTAACAATTTAACAATTTTCCACAATCCCACAAAAGGCTTTGTCGTTTGAAAACCACCGCTAACTATAATGTCTGTGACATGATCATAACCCGTCTAACTGGTCACCGGTCTCTTCGTTAGCGTATCCACAGCTTATAAATATATAAAAGCCCCTTAAACCGCCTGCCACCAGAACTGTTACCCATCCCTGATACCTATTACCAGCGAAGGGTATTTGATACTTGGTATGCGTTAAAGCCTAAGCGTAAGACGAACTAGCTACACACAATCTCTCCCCCTCTCTCTCTCTCTCTCTCTCTCTCTCTCTCTCTCTCTCTGGCATAGCCTTCTCTCTCTCTCTCTCTCTCTCTCTCTCTCTCTCTCTCTCTCTCTCTCTCTCCATTCTAACAGGTCATCAAATGAGAGTCAGAGTTATATAAAAAATACAATATTTATTTAACAATGGAAAGATAATAATTCAAGTCTCACAGACTAACTAACTCAGTTAAACCCCCAATATGTAAATGTCTTAATCAGTAATTAGTCACACCAATTATCTCTTCTCCACATGGGACCCTCGGTCCCCCTCACTAGAAACGCCTGTTTAGAAGACAGGAGAAGATACTCGTAAGCACACAATTGTAAAGACAAATGCAAAGATTAAACATCTTTACAAAATGTCAAACAGACAACAAGCCATCCCTTTGGCTAAAGTAAGAGACACTTACCCATTACAGCCTGGAGAACCTCACACAAACCATTAAAAACTTTCGCAGAGCTATCCCAGCATTCTGCCTTTTTCCCACGGACCTCTCTGTAAGTCTCCCCATAGATTTGGCTAAGCCAAGTCATTATGAACGGACATAGTTAGTACACGTACATATGAACTCACACAAAACTGGTAACAACCAGTTTTCAAAGGCACTTGAACAAGACCCTGTGAACTCAAGAACATTGACCCGCTTAACTATGCATCTTCGTATCACTCCATCCCAGAAATGATTTATCAGCTTTCTCAGGTCAACGCTTCGGACTGTCTCTATGGGTAGTCTGCGCATTCCAAAAAAGTCACAGCACATCACATTGGCATATTAAATATATTATTAATTATAGCCCCTTTCATCTGACATATATATTTATATATATATACATTATATATATATATATATATATATATATATATATATATATATATATATATATATATATATATATATATATATATATATATATATATATATATATATATATATATATATATAATATATATATATATATACTATATATATGTATATGATATATATATATATATATATATATATTACTATTATATATAAATGTATATATATATATATATATATATATATATATATATTATATATATGTATATGTATTAAGCTAATATTATTTCATATACGGTATGTAAGCCGAAGGGGAATTTTTTAGTTGATAATAATTTAGTCCTCTCGTGAGTTCGAACCAGCGCCTCAGCAGACTGAGGTGAAAACAGGACTACAGTGAGGTTATCGACTTGGCCAACAAGTCGATATCGTCACTAAGTTAACTTTGTTCCTCGTTGTTATTATACGCTTTATTTATTCATTTATTTTGTTTTAACGAGATGCAGGTATCAAGACTAAGATCATTCCTGAGGCTTCTACCCAGAATAACTTCCCAAAAACCAAAAACATTTCATAGTCCAGTTTCGGGAAGAACTCGGTCATTTCCCCCGGAGCGCTTTGGCGGGGGTTCGGGGGGATTGGTTGGGGGGCTCGAATTAGTGGCGCTGAACACGAAGCATTTGGCGTCCTGAATCAATGATATCCCCTTCGGATGCGGCCTTTTGATATGCTAATGCTGATTCAACAGTCAGGAAATGGCATCCTGAAAGCATGACGATAGTGGACTGTCCAGACTACAAAACCTATTTCGTAATTTTGTATTATTTTTTTTATGATGGGGAAATACACAAAACCTCTCTTTATATTTTTTTTATTTATTTTATTGTAGGGAAATACACCTACGTATCTTCATGTTTCTCTATTTGGTATCGTGAAGAGGGTAAATATATCACCGAAATTCAGTTGCCCAAAATATGATTTGCTTACAAGATGGCAGTCATTGCCTGATTTCCCCACTGGATTTAATCATATTTACTTTTTATAATTCCCATGTGTAGCACACACACGTGTGTGTAAATATACACACAAACACAAACACAGACATATATATTAATAATATATGTATATATACAAAGAGATATCAAACAATTATTTATCATCTGATCATTGGTCATTGCAAATCGAAAATAATAATTTGAAGTGTTCCTCAGCATTGATAACCTTTCTCGCAACTTGCTAATATACGACACAAAGTCCTTCAAAACGTGCCTTCGTGAAGGAACCGTTTCAATTTCCCATCAAAACAAAATCCAGCCTTTCAGTCAGAGCAAAGTTTTCCGTGGCGGAAAACAGCTTCGCAATTATTACGCGCGTGAACGAACCGGCCACTCATGAAGCCGAATGAATGTTATGCGAGTGGCGTAACCCTCACTAATTTCCACACACGAACCCGACAGTGAACATAATTCTATATATCCGCATCTATAATGCAATTCCATGCGTAAATGCATATTACCCCGCTCTCAAATATGCAGATTACAAGGAATGTATCTATGAATATTAATAGTCGTAAGGGATAGCACTTCCAAATACATAAATTCATGCATATTTCATGCATGCATACATTAAAAATTGACCACTGTAACTCACTCGCGGATCTAATAAACCAGTTGTGATTTCATTCAGAATTTCCGTTACGCACTGTACAGCGATGGGTTTTGAGATATATCTGTGTCATGAGGCCATGGGGAGGCGCTCTGTCATGTCGAGAGCCGCAGTGCCAGACGTTCAATCGAGATTATATATATATATATATATATATATATATATATATATATATATATATATATATATATATATATATATATATATATATATATATATATACATATATATTTAAAAGCGAATACCACAGGAAAATGATAAGGAGAAATCCTAGCGCTTTCTGCTTATCATTTTCCTGCGGTATTCGCTTCCGTAATGAAGTTACGTGCATCTACTGTGATTTTTAAGCACACACATACATACACACACACACACACACACACACACACACACACATATATATATATATATATATATATATATTATATATATATATATATATATTATTGTGTGCGTGTGTGTGTGTGTATATGTGCATTATAAAATTCTATGCTTCTCTGTAATAATCATTCAAACGTTTCATTCCAATTCTTTCAACCACCGATACAACTTATCAGTTTTTCAAAGCTTACAATTTTAACTGTTGTAAATTTTAATTTACAACACTCTCGGAATTCCTACGTGGAAGGAATAATGAGTAAAAGGCTTGTCAATAAATGAATAAAATGTATCAGACGAAATTCAGAATTGAATAAATTCATAAATGAATTCAATAAATTCATTGTCTTTTTAAAGGAGACTTCCGGCGTCGTCGTCGCCGTTAGATTAAGCTGGCACGGGCTCTTGTTTTAAAAAAAGGCTCTCGGGCATTTTAATCCGCCTAAGCGCATCATCACAGGACAGATTTAAACGCCACTCGGAAGAGGATTTCGTTATATTTTTAATAGATTAAATAGTCACTTTCACAACAAAGTTTCATAAGCTTTTCCTTAACAGTCCAAACCCCGTAGGGGGGTACTGTCGTCAGTGGACCTCATGCGGTGTACTGTAGGCATTACTTAAGGTTCTTTGCAGCGTGCCTTCGGCCCATAGCGGCAACCATTTTCGTTCCTTTTACTATACCTCCTTTCATATTCTCTTTCTTCATCTTACTTACCTCTTCCCTCTCCCAACACTTGATTCATAGTGCACCTGCTTTGAAGTTTTCCACCTGTTACACCTTTCGAACCTTTTATTGTCAATTTCCATTTCAGCGTTGAATGACCTCATAAGTCACAGTGCCTGGCCTTTGGCCTAAATTCTATATTCAACTCAACAGTAAAAAAAAAAAAAAAAAAAAAAAATTGAATTAAACGACTTAAGATTTGTCTTTCTGGCTGATTTCGTCTTCGTGGTCATATAAACAAAAATGCGTAAAAAATATTTCTACATTTTTTCATAGCTATTATTAATTTTTTTTCGTCTCCTAAATTGACCGACGAAACGCGCACTTAATGCCTGTTTTCCGTATACTTTCCTCTGGCGTCGCTCGATGTTTTGTAAACGGAAACCATTGCGTTAAGTGAGCTACATCCCTCCCCCGACCATTTTACCTTTTTCCTCTGAATCAAAAAGTGCATATATCCCTCTCGCGTTAATTCCGGACCACAGCTCTCGCCCTTCCATCAACGGAACGGGTCATTTTCCCGTTTTCCATGTGTTACTGTCACGGCTTTTTTTTTTTTTTTTTTTTTTTTTTTTTGTTTAACCATCGCAGAAGCGCGGCCTTTGTCCAGTAGAGGTCACAGACCTCAAAAACATAGTGTTAAAACGTACATCGGTCGGTGATGTTTACGAACATTCATATTTTAGTTAAACCAATACAATTGGTGGGGGTTACGTTTGGATACTGATATCGTTACTAGTTATTATGACCGCTGGCAAATAACTGCTCAATACCATCCAGGACTGCTAATTCTCTCATCATTCTTTCATGCCAGAAACAGACCTTCTTTTCAAACATGTTTTATTGAGTATAATGGCAGAATTTACAGAATTTATTTTGTGCAGAAATCTCTCAACTCTCCTGATGACTTGCTTCTCCGGCACTGATATTTCTCAGCAGCTCTCCGATGCTTAGAAATATCAGTTTGCCAGGGAAGCAAGTAAGTCATCAGGAGTATTGAGATAGTTCTGTACAAAATAAATTCTGTAAAATCTGCCATTATATTCAATACAATTTTTTCCATCTCATTTTCTACATCTAGGACACCTTTCGTAGCAGCTGGGTCGATGTCTCGCTAGGTGGTGTTCATCAAGCTACGCCCGCAAAGACTGGGATGTCCCATAGCTTCTGTATTAGTTGTTCTTAACGTGCCGGTGGGCCCCACTAGGGAGGGGGCTGTCAGCAATTTCCAGGGGAGGCGCGAGCCCTAGGGGAAAATGTTTAAAATTGTCTGATTATATTCGTTGTTCTCTTCACAAGAATGAGGAAATGATATTCAGAAGTTTATGAAAAATTGCAAAAGTATCGCCTTTTATAACGTTGGTTTCCTATAGTACTTACACAAGTTAGACTCGTTGAGCTTACCATTTTTAGTAATTATTCACCTGCCTTCCTCTCCATGGAAACTCCTTCTCTGTTTTTTGTTTTCGTTTTTTCATTAACCTTTAAATCTGGGAGGAAATTTTACTCATAGCTGCAAGGAGGACGGAGGGAGGGGGGGATGGAGGGAAGGACCAACTCTTAGAGGGGGCGTGGTAATAAAAAAGGTTGCGAACCACTGTCCTGTATCATGGGTTCTCACAGACATTCTAGGCCTAAGTCCCATTTCTTGAGAGTGCACTCCAGCAAAGTTCCCCTCCATAGTTATTTCAAAACCCTTGTGAGGTCCGATTCAAGTGACCTCCTTAAATCAAAGCAGGAGCCTTTTCCCGTAAAGCAATTCCATCTGTAAAGTGAGCTACGTAACAACATCCAATATCGCTTCAAAGAATCCGCCGATATGAGAAATCACCAGAAGAGTTAAAATATGCAAGACCTGAAGGCGGAATCGGGGATTACTCTCGACCTCCACTCACATCCGAGGCAGCAGCGGGGCGGCCGCGTTCAATAGCCAGAACAACTTGAACATGAAAACGGAACGCGCAAAAGGAACTTGAACGTGAAAATTGAACGAGCAGAAGAAAGCTTGTTTGCTCTCCTTTGCTTCCTGCCAAGATGACGAGCGAGTCAGTTCCTAAGAGATTTCAAGTGGCAGCTGAACTCACTGAACAGATTGCAAAACGGGGGGGAGGAGGAGGAGGAGGAGGAGGAGGAGGAGGAGGAGGAGGGAGGGGGGGGGAGGGAGGGGGGGGGGAGTAATGTTTG
This sequence comes from Macrobrachium nipponense, assembly GCF_015104395.2. Classification (NCBI taxonomy): domain Eukaryota; kingdom Metazoa; phylum Arthropoda; class Malacostraca; order Decapoda; family Palaemonidae; genus Macrobrachium; species Macrobrachium nipponense. The sequence goes on along the minus strand of NC_087213.1, from coordinate 23,795,947 downwards.
CGCACGGAGGAGCGCGCAAGGTGAAGTGCAGAATAGAATATCAGGCTGAAATGCAAGTGACGGAGAGTTTGCTTGTTTTTTTTCTTTCCTTTTTTCTTTTTGAGCCTTGAATCGTGTACATCTAATTCTTCGGAGTTATAGGCGTTTGCTGGTGTTATATTCCTACTATTTCCTTCTGAATGCACAGACATACACATCACAACACATACACACACACACACACACACACACACACACATATATATATATATATATATATATATATATATATATATATATATATATATATATATCAGGGGTGGCCAAAAGGCACTTTTACGGTTGTCATGAAATCTTTAGGAATAAGGTGACTAACCCTTCAGCGTCCTACATCCCCACTACGACCGACCACAGTCGACCAACTGCCACGTATATACGAGTCACTATTCGGGGCAGCGGGGTCCAAAATATGAATTCATTATTATTAATATTTCTTATTTTATTATTATTATCTTTTTATAATTTTTTTTACCTCTTTAACGAAAACGATACCTAAGCATTGGTCATTCACGCTCGAATCTCATTGAATATATAAGACAGAAAACTTTTTCTCATTAAATAACAAGAAAAAAAAATAAATAAATGAAATTAATAAAAAGACAAATAAATAATAATCACCGCATAATTCTGTCCATGCAGTTTTCTATTTATAATGATATGCAGATTATATTAACATCCAACGCTCGGATATCGCATTTGAGCAAAAAATACTCGCCAGCCGAAAATAAAAATAAAAAGTTTCCTGTAGCCAATCGCATAAAATAACTAAGTGGAAAAGTCCTGATGTGAATTCTGGGACGAGCGGAGATTTGCATATTGAGCGAATGACTTCTTCCTCCGCTTTTGTAACGTTTCAGTTTTAAAGAGTCTTGGACGATGTCTTTCATATTCATAGGATTGTTGTGACGGCCGTTTCAAATGAATATTCGCTCACGTGCTTTCCAATGCTTTCCATCCCTGTCGCGGAACGAGATTCATTTTTATGTTTTCTACGTCTTTCTTCTGTTAGTTAGATGACGTAATAGCTTTCTTTCTCTTGTTATATCTTACCTTAGCTGGAGATCACGGCATAACGATTAATATTGTACTTAGCTATATTTTGTTTGTTTGATGACGTAATAGCTTTCTTTCTCTTGTTATATCTTACCTTAGTTGGAGAATACGGCATAACGATTAATATTGTACTTAGCTATATTTTGTTTGTTTGTTTGTTTGAATGGTTTTTTACGTTGCATGGAACCAGTGGTTATTCAGCAACGGGACCAACGGCTTTATGTGACTTTCGAACCACGTCGAGAGTAAACTTCTATCACCATATTTACAGATATCTAACCCCTCAGTGGAATGCACGAGAATCGAACTCGCGGCCACCGTGGTGGTACGCCAACACCATACCGACCACACAACTGAGGCGCTCTTACCTTTAGTTGGAAAATACGGCATAATGATTAATATTGTACTTAACTTTAGTTAGAAAATACGGCATAACGATTACAGTAATGCAATTACATATTTTAGTGTCACTTATGATCTATATGATCTTCGGAGTTAGTTACTGGATGTGAATGGACAGGATTTCGTTACAAACAATAAAAAAGAAGTACAAAGAAATTCTAATGATTCAATGGGAATTCAAAAAAATAAACAAGGCGTGATTCGACCTCCAGCTTACGGTCAAATAGAGCGTTGTTAATTTTCACCAACGAAAATTAAAATTAATATGCTATATTTTGTTATAAATTATAATCTCTATGTACTGTGTAACATGCACATGATATATATCTTACATTTTCATTCTAATAAATAAGTCATAAATATCCTATTATAAAAGTCCTGTATCTTTAACACAAAGCGAAACACCTTTTACAGACCTTTTTAGGCTTTCCTATCCAACACCCCCCCCCCCCCCCCACAACAACAACAACAACAGCAACAATGTAGTTTGCAAGCTTACTTCCCGAGTAAGGGAAAAAAGTAAAGGGATTATGAGAAATCAGTGTTGCCAACGGATATTTTTGGCCATTTTTATTTCAGATTTTCAAGGTTATTTATCACATCAATACACCAGATACTAGACTTCGTGAGTATCATAACTGCAGTAACTGATCATTTGAAATAATATGATTTTTTTAAGAAGCACTTTCAAGCAAGCAGCATAGGTTTCTAGTTTGCACAGATATACTGCTCCAAAATTAAGTGAATATCATTCGCACGACTTGAGTATACTTCTCTCTCTCTCTCTCTCTCTCTCTCTCTCTCGGGAGACGTTGCCTGCAATTTTGTTGAAGTGGAACACGGAAGGCAGACGTTTAGACGAGTCCTCTTACAGATTTGATGACTTTCATCTAGTTGGGAGAGAGAGAGAGAGAGAGAGAGAGAGAGAGAGAGAGAGAGAGAGAGAGAGAGAGAGAGAGAGAGTTCCTTTACTTGAAATGGAAGTGGCACTCATAAATTTTACTTGATACTGAAACGAAATACTTAAAAGCTGGAAGCCTTTGCAACGATGATTGGCGTCGACGATGCCCTAAGTTGTTGCATCAAAAGAACCGTTCGTTTAGGAGACTTAACTATCGTTCTGTAAGTATAAATCAATTTAAAATGCACCTTTTCTCCTATGTAGGTTTCAATGTTCTTTATTACAAAAGAATGTACCTGTCTGGTAGTCCAAAAAGATAAATAAATAAATAAAAAATAAAGCGATATTAGTTGACGTATGTCTGTCTGACCAAAAAATATACCTGCCTAATAGACAGGTAAAAAAAAAGAATACAAAATTAATAAATAAATAAAAAATATGATACAACCAGACGTTTGTCTGTCTGACAAAGGTCCTTTAAATATTCTCTCAGATATTTAAAGGCCCTAGTGTCTGACCATGGTCGACAAAACTCATCAACCAAATACTGGAACTAATCCTTCTTGTGGCAATATTCAAGATATATGCTTCCCACTGATGTCAAGACGCAATGTCAAAAGACTGCAAGAAATATGCTTCCCACTGATGTTAAAATTCAACGTCAAAAGACTAAACGCTGAGAGATGGAGAGATATACATTGAAAAAGACGAATATGTGGGAACAGTAAAATCAGATATTATGCGAAAAGTGGGAGTAGAGAAAGAGGAGTGAACATTTTGTTTATCCAAAAGCCAACGAACTCAGTCGAGTACGTCGATCCTGAATATGAACCAGCAATGCCGATACCGAAAACTTATAAAAGGAAAGAGCGGATTAATATTAAATTAACGTAGACATTGATTTGATCTGAGCAGATTAAGAAAGGCTCAGACATAAAGTACCGCGAGGAGGCAGTTTTATTGGATGAGTAAATGAGCCGTAATTACTGGAGTACGATCAATAATGCAAATGTGAGTCGTCATTAGCGGAATACGATAACTTATATAAATGTGTAAAATAGAACACATAATGAATATATAAATTACAGAAACATACTAATGGGACGAAGGAAGTACGTATACCCTTAACCAACAGAAATGAAACCTAAAATCTTAGAAGGATAAGGTGCGAAGGCTACGGCGCATGTAAGGGTTGAGGGAACGTAAGTTCCATGATCACTACCTTACGAAAGTGGTGGTAAAAGAAAACAACTTTTATTTTTTGTAACGAATAATTGAGAGAGAGAGAAGATGGAGAAAGCTGACTAGAAACAGCGACCCCATATAGAAATGGGAAAAGCTGAAGGCAAAGAAGAAGAGGCAAAGAAGAAGTGAGAGAGAGAGAGAGAGAGAGAGAGGTGAAGGCGATTCCAGATCAGTTGATAAGAAAAAGCTATCCTCTATGCAATTGACCAATAGCGTCTCTCAAAGGTTTCCTGGAATTCCATGATAAGTCCTCCTGGACTCGAAAGAGGAGAAATCCACTTTCCAAAGACTCGTTAACTCTGACTGATACTTCAAAGAACCCAGTCTTGATTTCATTTCTAGTTTGTTTGTTTGTTTGTATGGTGTTTTTACGTTGCACGGAACCAGTGGTTATTCAGCATAGGGACCAACGGCTTTTACGTGACTTCCGAACCACGTCGAGAGTGAACTTCTATCACCAGAAATACACATCTCTCACCCCCTCAGTGGAATGCCCGAGAATCGAACTCGCGGTCACCGAGGTGGCACGCCCAATACCATCCCGACCACGTCACTGAGGCTCCTGGATTCTATTTCATTTCCGCTTCACCTTGAATTCTGGAGGATATATCTTCTGTACACTCTCACACTCCTTCCATTGGCCTGTTTTCTGATCTACATACGAGTTTCTTAAAAATTTGGCTGGAATGTATTTCCGCTTAAGTACGGCTACAATGGATTCACATCACCGGTGCATCTGATGTCTAGGCCAGTCCCTGACGACGCTCCTGATTGGCTGTTGACAAGCCAATGACAGGGCTGGAAACTCTCAGTCTCTCTCAAGCGTTCACATTTGCAGGATGTATGTTCCACCTCTCCTGAGGGATACGTCTTTCAAAAGCATCCCTCAGGAGAGGTGGAACATACATACTACTTACGTGAACTCTCTCGAGAGACTGAGCGTCGTAAAGGACTGGCCTAGACATCAAATGCACGGCTGATATGAATGCACCATAGTGTTCTGTTTTGCACATGAATTCGTAAGTATCTCCCATTATCATTACTTTTTAGCAATGTCAGTTGCATCTCATAGTGATTGTGCAATGGAAGTTGGCCCTCTGACTTGGGTCGTCTTTCCTAAGCCTGTGTGTCTTTGTGCGTGTGGAAAGTAGTCCAGCGGTTTTCTGCAATTTCTCCAAAGTGTGTGCTTGTCAAATGAGAACTATTTGTGTTTTTTGTGATGCTGCTTTCTGTAATTGTGTGTGTTGTTTTCTTCATCCACTGCAGGAATTTGTGCGCGACTGGGTTATGGTCACACGTCCTCGAGACTATGGCTGATCTGTCTTCGAAAGAGCATCTGTTTCTGCCGCTTTCATCTTCGAGCCAGTCTTAGGGATCACTGATTAACACGTTTATTACGTATGAAGCAAGACAATATAAGCTTTGGTGTTTCATTTGAAGTTTCTCATATTTGTAAAAACGTCAACCATAAAATGATTGCATTTTTTATCATTTATTCAACAGTAACTGATTCTCAGGGCAAGCACGTGAAACGTGTATAATTACTTGTTTATTCATCTTGAAATTAAATTAAAAAAAAAAAAAAAAATCATAAACGCTACGGCCCTAGAAAAAGCGCAAAGACTTGGTTGCTTGAATTCCTCATGATTGAACTGCACTTATGAACTGGCGTCGCTCTGAAAGAGGCGAATGCATGGCAAACAGCAATTTCAAATAACAATGAAACTCAATTTAACTGCACCACGAGAACAATAGTAACAGCATCTCTAGGGAATGGAGAAATGACTGTGTATAACAGCCTATTCGTGTGCTTGCAAAATTTTACTGGTTCCTATTTTCACTTTTTAAAAAGGGGTTTCCTCCAGCCCAGACAAATAACCATAACGAATGTATTAAAATGCATATCTCGGGTCACGGTAAGGTTGGTATAACGAAGTCTACCAGCAAACTGATTACAAGGAGTTACAAATGTAACTCCCGCTTGTCTATTGATTATAATGTTATAAGACAGCGACAGTTTGTATGCCTTTTCTTACGACTGTTGTTCGTAAGCATTGTTGGTTCTACTTTCCCTTCTTGTCTGAGTGATATCTAGTAGAGTTGGTTCTTCTTTAGAATAAGGTAGATGACTCAAACGGATGAAGTTTAACTTTAACAACTATATTTCTTAGCTCCATCACTGGAGTATAGAGATGGTTTGGTCGGATGACCGCTCCGTTGAGTAATCTGAAGTGAACTAAAATATAGGAGCATCGCGTCGATAGCGGAACACTAGCTATCTCAGCGATTTATCATAATTAGAACAAAATGAACACGTAGCCCTGCGGCCTCAGAAGTCATGCGCTTCCACTATGGGTGAATAGGTCAACCGCTTCCCATGGAAGGTGTTGTGCTTTGTTTTACAAACTCAGAAAATGATTCGACATGCAAACGCAAACCAGGCTACTGCAAGCATTGCACAGCATGATCTAGTTTCATGTCTTGTTTATGATTACACAGTGACACTCCTAATTCGCCAATGACACTTTAGGTCGTGGGTTTATATACAGATATGGAATTTATCTGTATTAAATAATGTAACTATTACATTAGGCTCGGACAGCTACCATTCAAGCATTGAACATTAAAAATTACGTTAAACCTGGTTTTTTAGGAGTGTGACCGTATATATATTTAGTCATAGTCGTAAATAAGTGATTGAGAAAAATATGCATAAAAGTATATGTAAAAAAAAGTACATACCTAATGGACATATTCATAAGTAAAGAAAATGCATGGAAAATACAGATCCATGTTTGCTATATGTGGTATAATATTAGTAAATGATTATGAGGTACCAAAAAATAAAAGGTTAACATGTATACATGAGTGATTATAGTAATAGGTAACCCGATTAAGAATAGTTGTTACCCCGTGGAGATACATAATTTATACATGATCAATGATAACTGTTTAAGAATATTTGTTACTCTTTGTAAGTATATAAAGATAACATATAACTGTGCACAAGATATAGATTCCTGGTACGTACACGCACCAACATTTTAATATATAGGGCTTCAATATTTTATTAGGTGCCCGAAAGATACTTTTAACTGTTCATATCTTTAATCAACACAATTCCAGACAATTTTCCTCCGAGTCAAGTGAAATGGCCAATTTCAAATGGCTCTAAACGTAAATGCCTTTAACGCAATAGGAGTGTTGTCTGGACGTGGCAGAACGTTCCTCTGAAGATCCGTCTGTGTTCGCCTCAACCTACGCCGAGCAAAGATGTTAACGGCGATAAAAATCATCACCGTAACGCAAAACACGGCTAGCGACACGTAGAAACGAAGATTTTCTCCTCCTGCATAAGTCGGTGACGTGTGGTCCATCTCAGCTAGTTGCGTTAAACGATGAGCCACCTTCGCGTTGTATGGGAGAGGTAGTGATGGGATAACTAGTTGTCCACGTGAAGTTCGCAAAGTAGGCCCGTTCACGGATGATAGTGTTAACCCCTCGGACTGTGTAGTTCGTGGACGTCCCGGTACAACCGTCAGCTGCAACGAAGACCTGGGAGTGGGCCGTGGACCCGTCCGGACATGCCACCTCAAAGCCGGCCTTGTCGTATCGCATCCACGAGGTGTTATTCAGTCTGTAATTGAACTTATTATCGTCAAAAGGATAAAGTTTTTTCAGACAACCTTCGTGTGTATGGGAGAGAGAACCGTTTAGCACTATACCTAACTCGCATGAATCCATTGACATAGGATGGAATTCAAAGGAGTCAGCTGTACAAACTTTATTATTCATGGCTTCTGAACAGTGAGTGAATTTATCTAAGTCTTTAATGACTGTATATGATTCCCTATCAGGGGAAATCAATACGTGTCCCGTCAAATTGGATATTACAGGACTTGAGTTATTCGTCATGAAAGTTGTGAAAGTATGCTTGCCAGGCATCCGAAGAATCAAAGGGAATTGTGATCATGATCCTGTAATTTTCAACGCTTACTGATATTAAACTATAATAAAATTCTATCTTATGGGCGTCTAATAAAGGAACATAACCTAGTTTCTCCCGTCCGTTCTCCAAAGTTAAAGTCAGATCTTTAATAGGCAAAAGATGAGAGGATAAAACACCCCTTGTTGCTAGCGTAATAGCTTCTACATAGTCTTTTGAATTCTCAATAAAATGTGAAATTTTGGTACGGATATGATCTATTTTCGAACTATAATAAGCTAACGTAGCCAGCAAGTGTTGCACTTCCATAATCTGATCGATATTACTAGAATGTTCGTTCACCAAACTCATTATTTGATTGATTGAGGATAACTGGTTACGCAGTTCTGACAAAACTAATTCGTTTTCATGTTGAAAAAACTCAGTTCTCTTATTCTGATCATTTATTTTAAGACGATTTGAAATTCCTAAGCCTAAACTTGCAACAGATCCAAAGATGTTTAATGCAGCAAAGATAAACGGGTTGCGTCGTTCGAGGTTATTGTGCCGCACAGTCCACATCAGCAGATCTCGAGCCAGAGCTTCTGCCTCGGCGGTTTTATTTTGCAAGTCGTATGATAACATTTCCGCGACGCTTAGTGTTTGTGCTAGCGAACTCTCTGGGTTAGCCGGAAAATGACGTTGGTGCATTTCATTCAACGAAACAGCAAACCTCAACAGGCCACTCTTTAGGTTAATGACATCATCCTCCGGGAGAAAGATCGCCTGCATATCTATTTCTATAACTATATTGCTTGCGGTAATGAAAACGTCTTCTGTTCTTTCTACAATGGTGCCATGAGTAAAATCTATATTTTGGTTTTTTTAGCGCTCTTCCCACACAATAAATATGTCTGAACGAACAGTATCACTCCTAACAATAAAAGCTTCATTTTGGAAACCTGCAATGAGTAAAATATATGTAATTACTCCTGTTTAAGAAAAATGTTTACATACAAATATTATATATATATATATATATATATATATATATATATATATATATATATATATTTATATATATATATATATATATATATAATATATATAAGTGATTATACAAGTTTCATAGATACAAAAATTTCCCTCACTTCCGTCTACCCTTCATTAGTTTCTGATGTGAGCCAATGGAACGATTCTATCATCAGTGGGTTGGGATACGTTTTGAACTCTAAATCTATTGGCCGTTAATATTTCTAAAATGTTAAACGGGCCTTCAAACTTAGGTGTCAGTTTGCGTACATATACTTGTATGTATACCTTATCGCCCACTGGTATATGTTTTAGTTGGCTTAGCTATTTTATCATGATTTCTTTTTTGCATTATGATTTGTGATTCTTCTAGATTCTTACGAAGTATATTATACGACTTATGCTTGCATCCATAACATCCTTTAGGGGATTTGATAAATTGGTTGTAGGCGTTAATACATGGAAAGGCGTTCTAGCTGGGGGTACCGTACAGTGCCTCGTGCGGCGACATTTTAATAGATACAAGATATGAGTGATTAAGAGTGCTTAATACCACAGGTATGGCAATATCCCAGGGGTCCATTCCCCTTAATATAACTCTTAATATGTTTAAAACCTTACGATTTGCTCTTTCCACTAGCCCGTTAGACTCTGGGTGGTAGATCATGGTATTGATTTTCTTTATGCAAAGGAATTCACACAATGAGTTAAGGAAATGATTATTGAACTCTCCACCTTAGTCAGATATTATCATGTGTGGAATTCCATGTTTACAAATGTAGCACTCGTAAAATTTTCCTAGCGCACTCGACGCGGTTTAGTTTTAATGCTATCAGTTCGGTATATCGAGTCAAGGCATCTATGATTACTAGGAGGTGCTTATTTCCTCTGTCTGACTCGTAAAACCCTGTTAATAAATCTAAGTGTACTCTTTCAAAGGGTTGATTGGGCACGGGATAAGCCCCTAGGCTGACAGGTGTCTTCGTGTGCCCTTTGTTTTCCTGACAAGTGCGACAATTAGCTATGTGCTTTTTTTATATCTGTAAGCATCGTATGCCAATAAAATAAGGATTTGGCTTTCTGTGACATGATGGAGAAACCCGGGTGGCCATGCAATGGATTTGCATGCAACCAATTTAAGACAGTGGGTATAAGTGAGATTGGTACCACTACCTGGTCGGTACTCGCCTGTGGTGTGTTGCGGGTTTTCCTCGTCACGGATCGACACAGAATATTATCCATGATTATATAATTCTGCTGCTTATACTTTATATATTCCTTTTTCCTTAGGATTTCCGTTTAAAGCGTTTATGATTTTTTCTAATTGCTGATCTTTTCTTTGTTCCATCTTGTATTAGTTCAGCACTCCAGCCCAGATCTTCTTGTTCAGATACAGTTTTTAACAATAGCATGGATGTTGGATATTTATCTAATTAATTCAGCTAATGGCTCCGTACAAGATGACGCGGGGTTGCGTGATAATGCGTCAGCAATGATATTTGCTTTCCCAGGTAAATACCCGATCCTCGCGCCAAAGTTCTGGATGATCATATGCCACCGAGTTCGTTTGGGGCTGTGACTAAAGCCTTTAAAGAAGTCGGTTAGGGGCTTATGATCAGTGAGAACCTTGACGGGATAACCGTATATTATGAACTTAAAATGCACTAGTGAATTAACAATAGCGAGCCCTTCCTTGTCTATTACTGCATATTTACTTTCGGAAGGTCTCAGTTTACGTGAATAAAAAGCTATAGGGAAAAACTGTTTGTCATATTGCTGAAGCAATACCCCACCTACTCCTAGGTCTGAGGCGTCTGTTGCAATAAAGAATTCCTTACCGAAGTCAGGAAATTTTAAGATAGGAGAACTACACAGTTCATCTTTCAAGGTATCAAACGCCTGTTGATGTTTCTCAGACCATATGAAATCTGCGCCCTTCTTTATAAGATCAGTTAGGGGAGCTTCTATGATTGAGTAGTTTTGCGTATAAAACGCCTATAATAGCCACTACACCCCAGAAATTGCTGTATTCCCTTAACGTTAGTAGGTATCAGAAAGTTACGGATAGCCGATACCTTATCGTGGACTACTTTAAGACCTTGACTAGACACCGTGAAACCTAAATAGACTAGTTCTGTTTTGAAAAATTCACACTTAATTATCTTTACCCTTAGGTTATGCTGCCTTAGTCTTTGTAGCACTAGCTCTAATTTACGTAGATGTTCTTCTAAGGTATTAGAAAAGATTACAAGGTCGTCCATATAGGCATGTAAGATATCCCCTAACAAGTCTCCAAACACTATGTTGATCATTCTAGTAAATGTTATGGGAGCACAACGTAAACCAAAAGGCATACGCAAAAATTCATAATGCCCCCTGGCTGTGCTGAAGGCAGTGTATGGGATACTCTCTTCCTCCAGTGGTATCTGGTGAAAGCCTTTAAGTAAGTCCAAACTGGTAAAATATTTGTTCTGGCCTAGTAAAGATAAAATATCGTCAGTGCATGGCACTGGGAATCGATCAGGGATCGTTTCCTCATTTAAGCGACGAAGTTCTACGCAGATACGCAATGTTCGATCTTTTTTCGGTACGACTATTAACGGAAAATTATAAGGGCTGTTTGATTTCCTATTGACTCCTTCTAGCATTTTACCTACTTCATCATTTATCTCATTCTGGAATTTCATAGGGAGTCTGTACGAAGGTATATAGATAACTTTCTGCTTGTCTTTTAACCTTATTTGGTGTTCTATGACATCCATTTTTCCTAAGGATCCATCCGTAGTGGAAAAAACATCATGATATTCAGTTAAAAGATCAAGAAATTTCTGCTGAATTTTCTCTTCTTGAATGTCTTTATTGATTTTATTTTTTATAGATTGCAAAAGGGATTCATTCGCAACCGATTGAGCGTGATTGATCTCAGCTACGGTAAGAATGCGATGTTTATAAACTTCCACATCCAAGATATGTTGATTTTTGTGAATTACTAAAGTGGTATTCAAATTATTACAGACTTCAATGTTACTTTGTCCAAAACTGATTTTAAGGTGTTAGAAGACTTATATAATTTTCCTTTGATATACACGCCATGTTTGGCAGGGCCTAAGGTAATGTTTTGAGTGCCCATAGACGGGTATCCTATACTTACAGCGGGATACATATCAATGTTTTGTACAACAATAAAGGTATCGGAAAACGTACGCTTACCGACCTTGTACTGGACATGAGTTACTCCTACCACATTTAATTCATTATTTCCTATACCCGAGAGTCTTATTCCGGACTTCTCTATAGGGAAGTTTGAAAACAACAAATGGTGAGTCCGCAAATCCATGATATTACGTGGACTACCAGAATAAAAAAATAATGTGAAGGACTTGTGTTCTAAATTTACTGCATGTAAGGTTGGGCGTAACTCATCTTGACTTATAATTGTGTGAATTTGTTGCAAATCTACGGGAACCTGCACTGATTTTTTGGATACGGCCGTGTGTTTCATAGGAAAATCAATTGCCTCACAATGATCTGGTAAATGATTAAATTGATTATTTGATACAAAAGATGTTGATATGAATGACCCAACATCGTCCTCTCCCCCCTCGGAGCTTACTACGTGGTATTTGCTTTGTTTTGCACACTCGGAAAATTCGTCTGACCTTGCGAGTTCTGGCTAGACGGCCCAGGAACAGAGTTACTTGAAGCACGATTTGTTTGTTTCTGCTGTTGAACAGCATTGCTGTTCGCCTGTTTCTTTTTAAAGTACTGAGGATTCTTCTTTTTGCTTTCATTGGCAACTGTTTGCGTGTTTCTAGGATTCTGCTGTTGATTCCACGAGAAGCATCGATTATATGAATAAGTGGAACTGTTATGAATTGAACAAAAACGCGTCCGACAGTCTGAAATCATGTGACCTGGCCTTTTGCAATTGTAACAAGTCATCCCTGCTGCTTGATTATTATTAACCACGTTTACTTGTTGTGGCTTATTCTCATTTTTTGCAAAAACTTGAGTAAGCAAGGGATCAAGGTCAGTACATTTAGACATGTGTTTTTTTATCTGTTTATGCACATCTAGTTCCGTACTGGCTGGCGTTAGCTTTTTGTCAAAACACCGCACTAAAGCTTCAGGCAACATGACTGTCATACAAGTCAGATATATCAACCGTATGAAATCTTTCACGGCGATATTGGATCTTGTAACCCACGCGGAGTTACTTAAGTTATCCTGATATTCATTTAGCCGGTCAGCAATTACTGCCGCCCGTTCCACAACATTAAGCTGAGTCATAGAGGCTTGATTAAGGATGTTCCTTAAAGCCAGCACTACGTCTAAAGCCTCTTCACCGCCATATATAGCATGTAGCCTAACTTTGAAATCGTCCCATGTAACCGCCTCTTGGAAAGAGACTCCTCTAAGATATGCACTTGCATCTCTTTTAGCAAAGTCTATGAAGCTTTTGGCTTCCTGTAATTGTACAGATGGGTCTGTGATGCCTTTTGCATTTAAATGATTGTCTACTGCTGAGATCCATGACTCAACATTTTGAGGCATGAACCCATTGACCCGACCTTGAAAAGGGACTATTGCTGACCTCGCACTGACTAGAGTAACCACGGGATTGGGGTTACCCGGTGCGGAAGAGCCAGCCACAGTAGTTGCCATGTTAACTTTTACTTTTTTCTTATCACTACGATTCCTTGCAATCCTATCAAAGTATCTATAAGAGTACACACGACCACTGCGTAAACGCATATGCAATATAAAATAAAAATGTGTTGCAAATAATAGGAAAGACCCCCAAAATGATAATATTAATACAGATAATGTGATAAAGATATTTTTCTGAGAACTTCTGGAAGAAAAGGATTAGCAAAAAAGAGAAAAAAAAAATTCTGCGGGCAAGAATTCGTAGTTGAAGATTGATTCCTGTAAGGAAGGAAGATTTAAGATTACGTATAACTCACCCCAGGAATAATGGACGATCGACTCGTGATGTAAAACACTTCACTGATAAAACCTGAATGGATAAAGGATGTACTTAGCTTTGGTATATATGCGGAAAGAATGTTGACAATTCGATGACGTCACAGCCTCTCTCTCTCTCTCGCGTTGCAGGAAGAAGTGTTGTTGTCGTGATGACGTCACAGCCTCTCTCTCTCTCTCGCGTTGCAGGAAGAAGTGTTGTTGTCGTGATGACGTCACAGCCTCTCTCTCTCTCTCGCGTTGCTACCTCTTGACCCAAAATCTTCGTCTTGGCTTGTGATCGCACGTTGTTTGTTTGATGATTGCTTCTCTTCCCGTTGATGATCCGATGCTGCTTCACGTCCGGTTCAATTCTTGAAGATATGTGATGAAAGTCGTTCACTAAACGTCGATATTGATACTCGAATTCGTCTCGATGAAGGACATTTCTTCGTATTCGTAGGATGTTTACAGTTGCTTGTTGATTGAAGATCCTGTTTCCTCAGTTTATTACTGATTTATAGCTGGTGTTCGATGATTCCATTTCTTCGGCAGACGTATATGGTTCTTTTGTAATTGTAGATTTAGGCTATTAGCTGCCACCAGTATGTAACTCCCGCTTGTCTATTGATTATAATGTTATAAGACAGCGACAGTTTGTATGCCTTTTCTTACGACTGTTGTTCGTAAGCATTGTTGGTTCTACTTTCCCTTCTTGTCTGAGTGATATCTAGTAGAGTTGGTACTTCTTTAGAATAAGGTAGATGACTCAAACGGATGAAGTTTAACTTTAACAACTTTATTTCTTAGCTCCATCACTGGAGTATAGAGATGGTTTGGTCGGATGACCGCTCCGTTGAGTAATCTGAAGTGAACTAAAATATAGGAGCATCGCGTCGATAGCGGAACACTAGCTATCTCAGCGATTTATCATAATTAGAACAAAATGAACACGTAGCCCTGCGGCCTCAGAAGTCATGCGCTTCCGCTATGGGTGAATAGGTCAACCGCTTCCCATGGAAGGTGTTGTGCTTTGTTTTACAAACTCAGAAAATGATTCGACATGCAAACGCAAACCAGGCTACTGCAAGCATTGCACAGCATGATCTAGTTTCATGTCTTGTTTATGATTACGCAGTGACACTCCTAATTCGCCAATGACCCTTTAGGTCGTGGGTTTATATACAGATATGGAATTTATCTGTATTAAATAATGTAACTATTACACAAAGATTAGGATGTCTCAAAGACTTGTTAGTCCATCCGAGGAGACATCGTGTGCTCACTTATCTGTAGGAACAGGTTTTACTGTTCATTCACAATGTCCTAATGATTTTGTTTAGCCTTCTTTTAAACTCTTTCACACTGTTGCTGCTGTTTACAACTTCTGGTGGCAGTTTATTCCACGTGTCACATATCTTGTATGTGAAGAAGTTCCCACAGTGGGATGTGTTGTATCTCTTCAGTTCTCGTCTCCATAATTTCTTTTGTTGCGAACGGCTGGAAGCTATGACATGGTTCTGAGAAACTGGAACATTCTAAAGTCTTTTTACACTGATCTTCTGTTTGTTGTCATAGATTTTAATTTGTAATTATCCAACAAGCGGGAAAAAACCAACCCTCTGAATTCATCTCCATTTGTAACTATCTAACCATCGGGACAAAACTAACCCTCTAAATACATCTCCATTTGTAACTATCCAACCAGCGCGAAAAAACCAACCCTCTAAATAGATCTCCATTTGTAACGAGCGGGAAAAACCAAGTCTCTGAATACATCTCCATTTGTAACTACCAAGTCTCTGAATACATCTCCATTTATAACTATCCAACCAGCGCGAAAAAAAAACCAAGCCCCTAAATAGATCTCCATTTGTAACTAGCGGGAAAAACCATGTCTCTGAATACTTCTCCATTTTGTAACTATCCAATCAGCGGGAAAAACCAACCCTCTAAATACATTTCCATCACCTGTCAGCTTTCACTGCAAATTATTTTGGACAAAGTTCATATTCATATATCCACCATTTGCTTCTTACTTGCGTTTCCTGATTTTACGAATGATAAGCAATGCGGCAGGAAGATTACCCGATAATGCAGCAATTCAGTCTTGAACGGACGAGAGATTGCATTTGCAAAATTATATAGCCTCAAAGAAATGGCGTTTATGAAGCAATATGAAAGTGTAATCAGTGTTGCTGCTACTTCGCTCATCCGAGAACGATATTACAGAATTACTGATCCAAACGTTTGCTTCTGCACATTGAATTATTTTAAATGGGAAATGGAAGCAACTGTTAATTATTTTTTGGAATTATTAATAGTATTTGCAATATCAATTCAAAGGATAAATAAAAAAAGAAAGTAACCTGATTTTCGCATTTGCCCATCTATAGATTTGTAATAAAAAGCATTTCCTGACTAATTGAATATGAATGATCAAAATGAAGAATATATATATATATATATATATATATATATATATATATATATATATATATATAGAGTCATATCACATTACCGTGATTCATATATACACATTAAGCTACAAATTCCCCTCCGGTTAACATATATGAAAATATATTATTACGAGGCAGAACGAATTAGATATTAAAGGACATTTGTAGCTTAGCTTAATGCATATATATATATATATATATATATATATATATATATATATAGTATATATATATACATATATATATATATATATATATATATATATATATATATATAATATATATATATATATGTGTGTGTGTGTGTGTGTCCAACGAAAATTTATTGCTCTACGAAACGTCATCATATATACACCTCTAAACTTCCTCATTTTATATTCACATCTTCATCTCCTTCCTTTCCTTTGAACTTTCCGTGTGCACTGACAATATTTAAAGAGCATAATGGAGAAACTCTTTGGCGTCATATGCGCGGGCAGCGCCAACCAGCCAGACTTCCGAGGAGAACTCGAGCCTTATAGCAGAGCTGCCTCTTGTTCATGCGCGTGAGTCGTGAGTCTCCAGGCGCCGAGGAAAACGCATTACTGACGCAACGAGCGAGCGACGTGACGGGAATAGATTTTGCGCTGTCAATTCCTGACCCTCGCTCAGTTGGAATTCAACTCTTGCATTTAATGGCGTGAGTGCAATCTTATATATACAACAGTTACGGCAAGGGCTGGCTTTCATGTCTAAAGAGGCTTAAAAATATGTGAGCCGTTTCGAAGTAGTTCTGGTCCGCAAGAATTATTTTGAAACTTTCTAGAGGAAATTCTTCAGCTCTATTTCTCTATAGTAAGCATTCGAAGCCATTCTAAATACGAGTTTTCTTTTACAGAAAATTAAAAATGGCTTCCCAAACAAATGTCGGGTAAACTATGCCTTTTCTAAAGCATTGCAACTCCAGTTTCTTGTTATTGCAATACAAAATGCGAAATGTTTCACTGGTCTAGGTAGTTTATTTATAAAACTCAATTAAAGAATGTAAAATGACGATGAAATGCTGCTAAACCCAGAGGGTTATGTTATATAAACTCACAAGGAAAAGTACTTTCTTCTCCTTAGCTTGGTTCTTTGTCGGGGTCGCCGTTTTTAGCAAGCCTTTTTCCAGGTGTTTCTTACACTCTCTGAACGGCTTCTTTCACGGAAATATTCGCTTCCTGACTCCAACATCCTTTACGCACCCGGCCTTCAGAAAAGTGTGGAATCTTGTATTAATTCAAAGAGGCGGGTAAGGCTCAAATAATTGTGAGGCAGACATCGTTTTCTTTGTGCAAAATTGGAATTATTCTTGATATGCTTCAGATATCTTTTCTTGGGAGACACTTCTTATGACGTAGTATGTCTTAATCGTTAAGCATTGGTAGCTTTGATGATCTTGAAGAAAAATTACTGCGAGCTTTAGAGCGCCATGTTTTCTTTTTTATTATTATTAATTAGTACTGACTCTGGTCATTCTTAATTCTGAGCCGGGAACAAAATATTCCTTTAATTCATGGTCACTGAAACGCATGAACGCTTAAGTACATTCAGGATATGTATTTACGTCCTAAATTCATGAAATGGATGTCGAGACAGAAACCCAAAACAAAACGAGATCGTTTACGCATATGGCTACAACACCTCATGAGAAAAAGCACAAAATAAAACTCCCTTTCCAATACATCCGAAGTCAAGGCAAAACTACGCAAATCGCATCGCTCATCTCCAAAAGCAAACTTCATGAAATCAAATAAAACATTCTCTCCCCCCCCCTTCCCCTCTCTCTCTTCTCTCTCTCTCTCTCTCTCTCTATATATATATATATATATATATATATATATATATATATACATTCTGTGAAATTAATGAACAAAACAAAATGAATCCCTCCCACACTCCAGATAGAAAGAAAAATTTCTTTTTATAAAGCTGACTTCATCCTCTTACAGGCTCTGTTGCAACCCATTGGTTCAAATCCCTCCCTTGCATTCAGTCCAGTTCAAACGTAGCCATAAAAGTATTTCGTTAGCTGGGACAGTTGGAAAAAGGTTTAGAGACCATTCTTGCAAACTGACTCTCGTCCGTAAGACACGGGGATTAATGTTTGCAAAGAGATAGTTCCACTATTTCTCTTTCAGATGCGAAATGTCTTTTTATCTGAATGCAGTCATTCTAGAGCGCCATTATTATCCTCCCCCCACCCCCCCTCATAGCCCCCCATCCGCTCTCTCTCTGTCTCTCTCTGTCTCTCTCTCTCTCTCTCTTCTCTCTTTTTTAATATTGAGTGTTTCTGATTTTATGTAAAATTTTATCTGTCAACATATGTATATGTATGTAAGGTATATATATATATATATATATATATATATATATATATATATATATATATATACATATATATACACATATATATATATATGTGTGATGTAGCTATCTATTTATTTATATATAATAATTATATAATATATATATATATTTTTAGTTATATAATTGTGTGTGTAGTGTGTGTTGTGTGGGTGTGTGTTGTGGTGTGTATATATATATAATAATATATAGATATATATACTATATATAATATATATTATATATATACTATATATATATTGTGTATATATATATATTATATACATATATATATATCTATATATATATATCCTATATCTATATACATTATATATATTTATCATATTATATATATATATATATTATATATTATATATATATATATATATTACTATATATTTTTATATCCTTACTCATTAGCCCCTACTGTTGCAAATACACATACATACATAAACATGTATACATTTACAATATTTTTGTGTAATAGTAAGGGCTAATGGGCAGGGATACTAATGCCCTGTGTCCTAAAGTAGAGGTGAGCCCCGTAGAGGGTTGTGAACCCCTTGGACCACGATGTGGCACCCCCTCCCCCTTCAATAAAAGCAAATGAACATATCTCAACTGAGACCTCAGGCAATCACATACCCCACGGCGTAACCTGGGAGTATTGATATGATGCACTCCAAGACATAGGAACTGATAGTAGTAGATAACGCAATAAAATCCAAACTACTAACTGACACAACAAGCGCTCAGTGGCGTGGTTGGTATGGTCTTTGCCTGTCACCTCGATGGCCGCTATTTCGATTCTCAGGCATTTCACTGAGGGGTTAGAGATGTGTATTTCTGGTGGTTTGGAAGTCATGTAAATCCGTTGGTCTCGTTGCTGAATAACCACTTGTTTCATGGAACGTAAAACACCTTAATAACAAACAAAGACACAACATCGTTGACAAAGTTGACGCTGGAACATTTCCAAAAAAAAAATAAATAAATAAAATAAATCTTTCAGTATTTGAGATTTCCAACAATAAATAAATCGAGAGAGGAATTCCCAGTTCAGGTAAAGAGACCATCTGTCTTATCAATTTCCGCTCTCCCTCCCGGCAGATGAGAAGAGAAATCCTAGGAAAAGGATTCGCTGATAGACATGGCTTCCTTGTCAATTTCGACCCTGAAAGGCAATGTCTTTCGAACGCACTTATCCCCCACAGCTATCAAAGGTATGTGCTTGATGGAAAATTACTTGTGAGACAAGCCGCTGAGAGAGAGAGAGAGAGAGAGAGATTTCAGGTTACACAAGTGCCTCGCTTTCGAAGCGCTGGGGGAATTCTCGACTACGAGTCCTCAATTTACTCAAAACTGACTATACTCGATTTTTTCCCATCTGTCCACCCACCTGTGGTGTTTGTGTAATGGCAACACTGCGTCCCGGGCTTTAGAGAGTTACATTTAGCATACATTCAACACTTATAACAATATCCTATTTCGAATATTAACGGTGTAATTCGCATAGAGTAAATTATTAAAACACTTTTCAGTTGCAAATTTACATCCAGATATCCTTTTATTTACCTAAAACTTACACATAGCGTAACTATCTAACGCCCGGGACGCAGTGTTCATACACAAACACCACAGGCAGGTGGACAGATGGAAAAAAATAGAGTATAGTTTAGAAACACATATATCTTAAAAATCATCTGATCTGCTGCTTTTAATTTGCGAAGTCTAGTTTACGATAGTACTAGCCACTGGGAGGTCAAATGTGTTGCGCCGTGTTTAATACTAGCCCCTGGGAGTCAAATGTGTTTTGCTGTTTAGTACCAGCCCATGGGGAGGCCAAATGTATTTTGCCGTGTTTAGTACTAGGCCCTGGAGGGTCAAGTGTGTTTTGCCGTGTTTAGTACTAGCCCCTGGGGACTCAAATGTGTTTCGCCGTGTTTAGTACCACCCTTGGGGGGGCAAATGTATTTTGCCGTGTATAGTACTAGCTCAGAGGGGTGAAGTGTGTTTTGCCATGTTTAGTACTAGACCCTAGGGGGCCAAATGTATTTTGTTGTGTTTGGTACTAGCCCCTTGGGGGCCAAATGTATTTTCCTGTGTTTAGTACTATCCCCTGGGGGGTCACATGTATTTTGCTGTGTTTAGTACTAGCCCCTGTGGGATCAAATGTGTTTTGCCGTTTAGTACCAGCCCCTGGGGGCCAAATGTATTTTGCTGTGTTTAGTACTATCCCCTGGGTTGTCACATGTATTTTGCCGTGTTCTGCAAAAACTTCAAATGCATCATTGCATTGCAAGAAACGCTCCTCTGGCCACATGACCTTGCCATCTGCGATTCACTTCATGAAGACTTCAGAACCTTCTCGACTTCATTGATGCAAGTTACAGATCAAATTCCTAGCCGGTCGCACGAAAGGAGCCCTTTCTTTCCTGTGGCACAAATCGTTAGACAATACGATAAAGGTGATGACCCACAGGTGTGACAGATTACTAGGGCTTCAAGTGACAGTAGGGAACTCTAATATCCTAATTATTTATGTTTATATGCCATGGGAAAATAACAATAATTTTGATCACTACTGCATGATCCTAGGGGAGTTACACAGTATTATTCATGATTCTCCTGCTGATCATATTTGTATAATCGGGGACCTTAATTCTCACCCCACAAACAATTTTATAATGAACTTACTCGCTTCTGTCAAAATCATGCTCTCCAAATTAGCGATGTAATGCTCCTCCCTCCCTCCTCTTATTCATATGTACATAATAGAGTGGACGCTATTACAACTTCCTGGCTGGACCACTGCATCACATCTCCACAACTTCATGATTCTTTTATGACCTGCAATATTCGCTATGATCTTGCAACGGGTTACGATCACATCCCATTGCAGGTGTCATTCAGTACCCCATCCCTCCCCTACCGTGAACCCCCTAACTGATCGCCCACCAGCGGTAAACTGGGATTTTAAAAACCAACAGAAAACCAGATACTTTAGGGCGACCACGGAAACCAGGCTGCAGTCAATAGTTCAACCGGCAGACGCCTTACTTTGTACTAACACAAATTGTAGAAATGACCACTACAAGAGGGATCTGAATGAATTCTATTCGAACATAATCTGCGCTATGCTTGCTTTGGGCAGGATTGCCTACAGATTTCGTCAAGGTAATTCTCGTAATATACCTGGATGGAATGACTTGGTTAAAGATCTGTATACATACTCACGAGAAATGTTTTTACTGTGGAGGCAAAATGGTAGCCCCAGGGAAGGGCACACTGCATTACTAATGAGACAGGCGAGAGCGCAGTTCAAACTTGCTCTTAAGCACTGCAGGTTAAATGAAAAACAACTAAGAGCCGATGCAATGTCTAGAAACTTGGCATCTGGTGATTATCCTCGTCTTTGGAAAGATATCCAGTCCTTAAATCCCAAAACTAAAAAGCTATCACAGAGAGTAGGGGAAGCAGCCGCAGACGAAGCTATTGCAAGAATGTGGGGTGATCACTTCAACAATATCCTGAATTGCATAAATGATCAAGATTCCCGAAGGGATGTAGATAACCTTCTTACTGACAACATTCAATTTCATTTTGCAGACCGTATTACGCCAGGTAACATCATTGATGCCATAAACAGCCTACCTAATAATAAATCGCCCGGCTGTGATGGTCTTCCTGCAGAGGCCTTCAAATTCTGCCATCCGATAATTTACATTTTGCTAGCTGCCCTATTCAATGCGTGCATAATTCACCGGTTTCTTCCAGACTCCCTACTCTTAGTTCACTTGATACCATTAATCAAAAACAAGCTAAAGGACGCAGCTGACCCTGGCAACTACCGGCCGATTGCAATCACAACGATCGCATCGAAGATACTTGAGTCTGTTCTTCTAGTGAGACTTCTCCCTTTTCTACACATCACTGACAACCAGTTCGGGTTTAAAGCAAACCACTCAACCGACACCTGCATCTACATACTGTTACGAAGTGCCAAGTATCTGGTTACCATTCATCAATTACCTCACCAAAAGCCAGACACCTGGCCATAACACGTTTAAACGACTGAATGCTCTAAAGGCAACAGTGATCCCTTAACACTTACCAGTATTGCAGAAAATCAGACTAAGTTCATCAAAACAGGTGTGAGGTAATCTTGTAAGTAATTAAATTAATCAAAGGGCATCACCCCATCAACAACTTTAAAAGTCTAAGTATTTCCCTGATTTCAGAAGTCTAAGTACTTCCCTGGTTCTAAGTCACTTCAAATAAATTGAAGGAAAGCAAATCAATTACCACTCTATGTTTCTACCTAACATAAATATAATCATAATTAAATATACTGGTATAAATGAAAATACTTATAAAAATTTTAAATACAAAAATTTATTATTAAATTCAAAAATTTATAAGTGAAATTCACATATCAGGGAAAATTACTGTTACTTGAAAACAAAGTAAAGTTTAATTAATTCTTGAATCAAATTAAGTAAAATTAAATCAAAATTAATTTATCACAAAATTCAAGAAAATTAATTCAATTGAAATTCAAAAGTGTTAGGCCATAATTGAAAATTTGAAATTAATTCACAAGTGCTAAACAACAACAAAACTTGAAAAGAATTCTAAGTAAATGTAAATTAATTCACAAATGTTAAATTTAATCAAATGCGCAATGATTAAGCAATGAAAATAACTAAGACAATTGAATTGTGAATGCAAATGAAAATATAAAATAAAAAGACACACTTCAATAAGAAAACGAAATGTGCACAAACAATGGAACACACACAAACACAAAAAAATCAGCAATGTGTAAAAGTGTAAATCTTTTCACTCAAAACATTGTAACCAACAGTTTATATCAAACCTTCACAACCATCTGTTATTAGTTAACCACTGTTCCTAACAATTATTAGTTAACCACACTCCCTATCCATTATTAGTTAAACACAATTCCTATCCGTTATTAGTTGCAACTAATAAAAATATAGCACTTTACCTTTTTGGTATACCAACTTCTTTCTCTGCTGCAGTCTTGTCTTACACAATTTGTCCAACAAAACCAAAAAACCAGCGCCACGTTACAAAATGATGTTTGTTCAGATTCCACAAAAGAAATTAAATAACACTAAATAATCTCTAAGAAATATCAAATACGTAATTCTAAGTTACGAGTGACCAATTTACGTTACGTTAATATAATCTCAATGATTTCGAGTGAGAGACAGCGAGAGAGAGAGAGCGAGAGAGAGAGAGAGATCTGACTGCCTCGAGGTCCTAAGATAGAATGAAATCTCTTCCTTGCGGAAACTGGATTGAAGACATGATACAAAACGTTCTTGTCACGAATGCTTCCAGTAGCTTTGAAATCTGACGCAATCTTCATAAAGAAATGTGTAACATGCACGTGGTTTTGATCAAAAAAAGAAAGACGTACTCTACTCGATCGAAACGGAGGCTGAGCAACAATTAAGATTGACATGTTTTGATAACAACGCGAGACTCAATTCTCTCGCTGTCACATGCTTTGACAGATTTAGGAAAGCAAACGGATCTCGCAGACCCTCTAATCTTACAGTGTTGACATAAAAGTTAAAAACTCGTAGTTTCAAACAGACAGAAAATATCTCTCTTTTACATTCTACGTTAATATATATATTCTTTTACAACACGTAATGCGAAATCTGAACACGCATTTTAAAACATCCTATTCTAAGCTATTTAGGAATCTTAAAAAATGTTGCACAATCTTACATGACATTTCAAAGAGGGGAAACATGCATTTTGAAAGTAGCAATATATAATATACCTCCCCCTAGAAGATTTTTTATCATGGTGTTGAATCCAACGATTCGCAACGAGATAAATAATCAGCAACTACATTGTTTTTGCCACTAATGTGCTGCACTCTTAAGTTATACTGTTGCAGGCACAAAGACCACCTGGTCAGTCTTTGATTATGGTTTTTCATTTTCTGGATAAATGATAGTGGATTGTGATCAGACAACACTAAAATTTCTTTATTCCTAGGTCTATTCACATACACTTCAAATTTTTTCAATGCAGTGATTAAGGCTAAAGTTTCCTTCTCGATTGTTGAGTATACTTTCTGATGTTTTTTCAATTTTGTAGACATGAAGCACACAGGATGGTAGATATTATTTTCATCTTCTTGAAGTAGAACAGCTCCAACGCCACAGTCTGACGCATCAACTTGTATCACAAATTTCTTGTCGAAGTCTCGAGCTTGAAGTACTGGTCTTGAGTTAAAATGGCTTTTACCTTCTCAAAGGATTCTTGACACTCTGGAGTCCAAATAAATTTAGCTTTCGGACTAGTTAAGTCTGTCAAGGGAGCTACTACGGCTGAGAAATTTGGGCAAAAACGACGATAGAAACCAGCCATGCCTAAAAATCTCTGTAGCTGTTTCCTGGTAGTAGGTGGGGTAGCCTTACGGATACCTTCTACATTAGCATTTACTGGAGCAAGAGGCCATCCAATTCAACCCAAGATACTGTACAGTTGCCTTGCCAGACTCACTCTTCTCTAAGTTGACTGTTAATCCTGCTTCTTGTAGTTTCTTGAAAACTTTCCTCACAATCTTCAGATGTTCTTCCCACGTTGTAGAGTAAATCACGATGTCATCTAGGTATACACCTACTCCTTCTATTGATCCTAGCAGTTGATCCATCACTCGTTGAAATGTTGTGGGTGCATTCATCAGACCAAACGGCAGAACAGTATACTGATATAGTCCAAATGGAGTAATAAAAGCTGACAGCAACGTCGCATTCTCATCTAAGGGAATTTGATAATATCCTTTCAACAATCTATCTTGGAAACAAACTTGGCTTGCCCAATATTATCAAGTAACTGATTTATAAGAGGCAAGGATAATTATCAGCCACACTGATAGAATTCAGCTTCCTATAATCAGTACACATCCTAAAGGAACCATCTGGTTTCTTCACCAACACACATGGAGAACTGAAGTGACTTGAACTGGGTTCTGCTAATCCATGTTACAGCAAATACTCAAATTCCTTCTTCAAAACATCTCGATGATACGGTGATAAGCGATAGGCTCTTTGCTTGAAAGGTTTTCCATCTTCTTGAATCTTGATTTCATGTTTTGGTCAGATCAGTACGTCTAGGCACATCTGAAAAATTTTCTGGAAAACTTCTAATTATGTCACTTAAGTCTTCACCTTGTTCAACACTCAGATGTTTCAGTTATCCTCCAAATTTTACAAAATTGAAGAATTATTCATCTTGCTTGCAGCTCCCAATTCGTAGCCATCATCGTCTTCTGTAGATAAAGTTGTTTGGGTTACTGACACAGTTTCAGTTTTAGTTTCTGAGAAATAAGGTTTCAAGAGGTTCACATGTATCTTCCTTTGTCTTCTTCTTCTTTCTGGTGTTTCAATCACATAAGTTCTATCACTTAACTTCTGAATTATCTTGTAAGGACCTTGAAATTTATTAGTGAGGGGAAATCTCTTGACAGGTAAGAACACTAACACTTGTTGCCCAACCAACTAAAACTAAAACTTCCTTTAGCTTAGTCCTTAGCATCAAATCTCCTTTTCATTTTCTCTTGACTCATTTTCAAGTTTTCCAAAGAGAATTTTCTTATCTCTTTCAACCTTTTCCTTAAGTTCTTCACATACTCTCCTTGGCTTTCCTCTTGGTTTTCTTCCCAATTTTCTGCAAGAATCTTCAACGGTCCTCTAACTTCTCTTCCAAAAATCATCTCATTAGGTGAACATCCCATACTTTCTTGGTAAGCATTCCTAACTTCAAACACATTAATTGTAAACCAACATCCCATTCTCTCCTGACTCAGAACAATACTTTGTCAGCATACTTTTCAATGTCTGGTGGAACCTTTCATAAGGCACCTTGAGTTTCTGGATGATAGGCAGTGGATAACTGTTGTTTCACTCCTAACAAATTCATCACATCCTGGAATAACTTTGAAGTAAAGTTTGTTCTTCTGTCACTTTGTACTATTTCTGGTATTCCAAACTTTGAGAAAAACTCCACAAGTTTTTCAGCAACTATCTTGGCAGATATGTTTCTAACAGGGATTGCTTCTGGATATCTTGTCACAGGACACATTAATGTTAACAAATACTCATTTCCTTTCTTTGTCTTCGGCAATGGTCCAACCATATCTATAATCACTTTGCTAAAGGGTTCTCCTCTAACTTCTATAGGTTGTAGGGGGGCTTTCTTGATGGTTTCATTCAGTTTTCCCGCTATCTGGCAGGTATGACACTCACGACAGAACCTGCTAACATCTTTGTGAAGTCCAGGCCAGAAAAAATATTTCATGATCTTCTCCACAGTCTTCCTGATTCCCATATGTCCAGACTCATGAGCTACTGCAACCACTTGCTTTCTCAATGGATATGGAATCAAAATTTGATGATATTCGCCCCATACAGCATCTCCTGGTATATCTGTAGGTCTATGCTTCCTCATCAGCAAACCTTCCTTCAGATAGTAACAGGTAGGAGTTTGTTGCATCTCTTCTCGATCAACAACTCTGAAGAACAAATCAGTTAACGATGCATCCTTCTTCTGCAAGTCCATCAGCTTCTCTCTTGTCACTTGACAACTTCAAGGGTTGTATTCTCAATATCTGCTAACTCAGCTACTGTAGTTTCACTACTGTCCTCAGTAACACTTTGACTACTCGGAGTCTCTTCAGGAACATCAGGTTCTTCTTCTTCGTCGTCGTCGTCTTCTTCATCTTCTTGGGAAATCTCTTCTTGGTCAGCACTATGGGAAACTTCACTTCCCTGAAATAATTCTTCTAAGCACAAAGAACCTTCACTTGATCCTTCTAGGGTGTGTAAATCTTCAGTTTCTTCACTTGCAGTCGTAGTCCTCTTCATACTTCTGGTAGTTACACAACTAGGAAACAGGTGGGGGTTATTCTTCTCCAACTCTACTGTAAGACTAATCCTCAATGATTTGTCTGTCACTACAGGACAAGGAATAAATGGCACACCAACTTCATTCCCAACAGAACATGTATACCTTCTACAGCCAGTGAGTCCTTTACAGCAAAATCAACACTTGCCTCCACCAATTCACATGAAAGGTGTAAGCGGCATATAGGAGTTACTTCCTCTCCTCCTATACCCTTCAAAATAACTGAATCTCCTGTGAGACTCTTCTCCAACTGAGGGTGAGAACCACGTACTACCACACTATGGTTACTCCCTGTATCACGTAATATCTTGACTGGTACCTGCATACTTCCTTCTTGAGTTGACAGCATACCCTCATAGATATAGTGGCTTAAAAGCCTCCACACTGCTAAGCCGCTCACTGCTTGAGGTAATATTTCCACTGGTTGCTAAACATTCAGCTTGTTTAGTTTCATTCTTCTCTGGAGTCTGATTCTTTTCCACACTGCTCTTCGTAGTTTGTTTCACCTGGTCATCTTTTACAACTTGACCAACTGGTTTTGACTGCTGTTGATTCCGGTAACACTCTTGACTGTAGTGTCCTACTCTTCCACACTTGAAACAGACAACATTAGGTCTCTGTAACTGTCTTGAAAAACTGGATGAGGATTTCACATTAGTTTGCTGAGGTGTATTACCTTGTGTACTCTTGGTAGTATCACTTGAAGGTTTCCCATTAAATTTGTTTCCTGTTTTATTTGATAAGACTTAAAACCTGGGCGTTGTTGACTCTGGTACTTGACATTGTGATAACGTTTACTACTGATTATATTATAATCTTTCACTTAGTGTTGCAGCTTTGTCAAGTTTTCTTCACTTCTCTCTCTCTTAAATAGGCTCTTATATGTTCAGGAATTCCCTTAAGATACTGTTCAAGAACAAGTAAACTCTTCTAACTCATCAAAAGGTTTAACTTTAGCAGCTTCTACCCAACGTTTGAAACACCTTCTCACTTTGTAAGCATAATCTAAGAATGTTCCCTTCTCATCTTTTCTTAAATTTCTGAATCTTTCATTGTAGTACTCTGGGGTCATCTGGTAAACTTGTAGCACACTGTGTTTAAGTACCTTGTAGTCTTTACACTGATCAGCTGTTAAAGCTAGATAAGCACTTCTCCCTTTACCAATTAAGACACTTTGTAGCAAAGCTGCCCATTTATCCTCTGGCCATCCCATACCTGAAGCCACTTTCTCAAAGTGATCAAAAAACTCATCTGGAGCTTCTTCAGTAAACTTAGGGATTAACTTCTGTACTCTCATTACATCAAATACAGGTCTTGATTACTTTGGTTAGGGTTAGACGGTATTACAGGTAATGTGGATCTAGCTTTTATTAATTCCATTTCCCTTTCATGTCTTGCGATTTCTCTTTCCTCTTTTATCCATTCTCTTTCCTCTTTTATCCTTTCTCTTTCCTCTTTCTGCTGCTTTTTTTTTTCTTCTTCTTTTCTTTCTCTTCTTTCTTGTTTTTCCCTGTCTATTCTTTCTCTTTCAGCTTGCATTCTCTCTCTTTCAGCAAGCATTTTTAGCTTAATCAAATTCTCTTCTGCTTCAATGTGTCTAAGCTCTAACTCTGCATCACTTTTCCCTTTCTTTTCTGCTTGCTTATTTATGAGATCAGCACGTGCTACATTCAACAACTCTTGAGCCAATTCTAACTCATCTTGCATCCAGTTATTCTACCAGAGTTTATATCCAATGATTCCATAGCAAAATACATCGTTTCTTTTGGTGCCTTTACCATACTCAGTAGACATCATTAACATACTCATAAATGCTCTCTGCTATAATGCGCTCCATCTCTGTGCGTTCTAGCGAATCATGGTTGGTTTCTAAGACTTAATAACGTTTGTGTATGGAAGGGGCTGCTAATAAAGTCCTGTCCGCTTGGAACTGAGCCATTTACCCTCTAAGTTATCAACTTACAATTCAGTACAATAAAATGCACACAAACTATATGGTCACTCTCCTAACAAAATATATCCCTAAAACCACCAGTATATTCTAGAGTGATAATGAAATCTGCTTTCCCGGGTCTCTGGGCACCATTAAACAATGTTACGAAGTGCCAAGTATCTGGTTACCATTCATCAATTACCTCACCAAAAGCCAGACACCTGAACCCTCATAACATGTTTAAATGACTGAATACTCTAAAGGCAACAGTGATCCCTTAACACTTACCAGTATTGCAGAAAATCAAACTAAGTTCATCAAACAGGTGTTGAGGTCATCTTGTAAGTAATTAAATTAATCAAAGGGCAACACTCCATCAACAACTTTAAATAGTTGAAAAAGTATTTCCCTGATTTCATAGTCTAAGTACTTCCCTGGTTCTAAGTCACTTCAAATAAATTGAAGGAAAGCAAATCAATTACCACTCTATGTTTCTACCTAACATAAATATAATCATAATTAAATATACTGTTATAAATGAAAATACTTATAAAAATTTTAAATACAAAAATTTATTATTAAATTCAAAATTTATAAGTGAAATTCACAATATCAGGGAAAAAATTACTGTTACTTGAAAACAAAGTAAAGTTTAATTAATTCTTGAATCAAATTAAGTAAAATAAATCAAATTAATTTATCACAAAATTCAAGAAAATTAATTCAATTGAAATTCAAAAGTGTTAGGCCATAATTGAAAATTGAAAATTAATTCACTAAGTGCTAAAACAACAACAAAACTTGAAAAGAATTCTAAGTAAATGTAAATTAATTCACAAATGTTAAATTTAATTCAAATGGCAATGATTAAGCAATGAAAATTTAAACTTTAAGTCAAATTGAATTGCAATAGAAATTAAGCAAATGAAAATATAAAATAAAAGACACTTCAATAAGAAAACGAAATAGTGCACAAACAATGGAACAAACACAAACACAAAAAAATCAGCAATGTGTAAAAGTGTAAATCTTTTCACTCAAAACATTGTAACCAACAGTTTTTATCAAACTTCACAACCATCTGTTATTAGTTAACCACTGTTCCTAACAATTAATTAGTAACTACCACTCCCTATCCATTAGTAGTTAAACACAACTTCCTATCCGTTATTAGTTGCAACTAATAAAAATATAGCACTTTACCTTTTTTGGTATACAACTTCTTTCTCTGCTGCAGTCTTGTCGTACACAATTTCACAAAAACCAGGCGCCGTTCACAAAATGGATGTTTTGTTCAGATTCCACAAAAAAGAAATTAAAATTAACACTAAATAATCTCTAAGAAATATCAAATACATAATTCTAAGTTATGAGTGACCAATTTACGTTACGTTAATATAATCTCAATGATTTCGAGTGAGAGAGAGAGAGAGAGAGAGCGAGAGAGAGAGAGAGAGATCTGACTGCCTCGAGGTCCTAAGATAGAATGAAATCTCTTCCTTGCGGAAACTGGATTGAAGACATAATACAAAACGTTCTTGTCATGAATGCTTCCAGTAGCTTTGAAATCTGACGCAATCTTCATAAAGAAATGTGTAACATGCACATGGTTTTGATCAAAGATATACTTGTACGAGTCCAGTCTGTTAAAAAAAAGAAAGACGTACTCTACTCGATCGAAACGGAGGCTGAGTGACAATTAAGATTGACATGTTGTGATAACAACGCAAGACTCAATTCTCTCGCTATCATATGCGTTGGAACAAGAATTTAGGGGAAAGCAAATCAAACGGAATCTCGCAGACCCTCTAATCTTACAGTGTTGACATAAAAGTTAAACACTCGTAGTTTCAAACAGACAGAAAATATCTCTCTTTTACATTCTACATTAATTATATATATTCTTTTACAACACGTAATGCGAAATCTGAACACACATTTTAAAACATCCTATTCTAAGCTATCTAGGAATCTGAAAAAATGTTGCACAATCTTACATGACATTTCAAAGAGGGGAAACATGCATTTTGAAAGTAGCAATATATAATAATACTGAAAGAATTGCTGAACTACTACCTATCATCAGCCTCTCCTGTTTTCCTTTGTTTTGTAGATGTGAGAAAAGCATTTGACAGAGTAAACTACCTGAAGCTCTTCCTGAAGCTGCATAAAAGGGGCACACCCCTGTATCTAATTGGCATTTTACATTGCCGGTTCTCCACACAGCAATTTTGTGTCAAATGGGGTAACGTATTATCTTACACCTTCAGCTCCCTAAACGGGCTTCGGCAAGTGGGCATTCTCTCTCCATACCTGTTTAATACGTACACAGATGCCTTGAATGTCAAACTGAACTCGCTCCCAATCGGATGCACCGTCAATGAAACAACTATTAACAACCTCTGTTACGCCAACGATATGGTTTCTGATTTCCCCATCAGTGCAAGGTCTCCAACGACTCATCGACACTTGCCCGCCAATATGCAGAGGAATTTGATAATAATCTACAACGAAACCAAGACCCGCCAGTGCATGCCGCTGCTCCCTCCCGAGATCGCTTAAGCATATTGCAGAACCTCAAATTTTCCTCGGAAACCATCGGCTGGAATTTGTGCACGAATTTCCGTATTTGGGTCACATTATCACCGACGACCTAAAAGATACGGCGGACATTGAACAGAGGCGTCGTAAACTATGTGCAGCTGGCAACATGATTGCAAGGAGGTTTGCCTTCTGTCACTGAGACGTGAAACTGCTGCTCTTCCGCTCGCACTGCTACAGTATCTATGGGTGTTCCCTCTGGACGAACTATACCCGAGAGACCATGAGACGCACCACTGTTGTACACAATGACATTCTGAGACGCCTCACAAACACTCCCCGCTACAACTCCGCCACACAGATGTTCATAGAAAACCACCTGGACAATTTGAAAATCATTGTTAGGCGAACACAATGTCCAGTCTGGTAACCCGAGTGAGAAACAGCAGCAACTCGCTCATACAAAGCATCCTAAGGAAGTGAAGCAAGAAGAAAATCTAAATTGTGGGAAAGATGGGAAATGAGGCCTTTGTCCCATAAAGGACTTAATCTCTGTATTGGCAAGATGTCATCTGCAGTTTTTGTCATTATTACATTTATTGCTGATATTCTAATTTTTTTATTATTACTGTGATTACTATCAAGTTAAAGTTTTATTTGCATTTAATTTATGTATTTAGCCCTCTGGACCTGACTACTGTAACCACCTAAGGTCTCTAGTTGAAATTTAAGTTATATAATATGTGCACTAACTGTTATTACTCTCAATGCATTTTTTTTCTCACCAATATTATTACTGTTATTACCAGTATGATGATTCCTAGCTTTTATGCTACCTCAGCTATTTTGTGGATAAGTGCCGATTATTCATTTTCTTTTTCTATTTTATCATGTCTCATGTATCTAGATTGTGTATGTTACTGTCTGTATTTTGTATATTCAATGTATATGGCCCCGAGCTGAAATAAAGCATATTATTATTATTATTATTATTATTATTATTATTATTATTATTATTATTACTAACTAACCCCTGGAGGTCAAATGTGTTTTACCGTTTAGTACCAGCCCCTGGGGGCCAAATGTATTTTGCTGTGTTTAGTACTAGGCCCTGGGGGTCACATGTATTTTGCCGTGTTTAGTACTAACCCCGGGGGGGTCAAATGTGTTTTGCCGTGTCTAGTACCAGACCCCTGGGGGCCAAATGTATTTTGCTGTGTTTAGTACTATCCCCTGGGGGATCACATATTTTGCTGTGTTTAGTACTAGCCCCTGGGTGGATCAAATGTGTTTTGCCATTTAGTACCAGCTCCTGGGGGCCGAATGTATTTTGCTGTGTTTAGTACTATCCCCTGGGGGATCACATATTTTGCTGTGTTTAGTACTAGCCCCTGGGGGGATCAAATGTGTTTTGCCATTTAGTACCAGCCCCTGGGGGCCAAATAGATTTTGCTGTGTTTGTAGTTACTAGGCCCTGGGGGGTCACAAGTGTAATTTTTGCCGTGTTTAGTAACTAACCCCGCCCGGGGGGGTCAAATGTGTTTTGCCGTGTCTAGTACCAGACCCCTGGGGGCCAAAATGTATTTTGCTGTGTTTAGTACTATCCCCTGGGGGATCACATATTTTTGCTGTGTTTAGTACTAGCCCTGGGTGGATCAAATGTGTTTTTTGCCATTTAGTACCAGCTCCTGGGGGCCGAAATGTATTTGCTGTGGTTTAGTACCTGATCCCCGCCTGGGGGGGGCACATGTATTTTGGTGTGTTTAATACTAGCCCCTGGGGAGTCAAATGTTTTTTGCCGTGTTTAGTACCAGCCCCTGGGGTCCAAATGTATTTTGCTGTGTTTAGTACTATCCCCTGGGGGTCACGTATTTTGCTGTGTTTAGTACTATCCCCTGGGGGATCACATGTATTTTGGTGTGTTTAGTACTAGCCCCTGGGGGGATCAAATGTTTTTTGCCGTGTTTAGTACCAGCCCCTGGGGGCCAAATGTATTTTGCTGTGTTTAGTACTAGCCCCTGGGGGGGTCACATGTATTTTGATGTGTTTAGTACTAGCCCCTGGGGATTCAAATGTTTTTTGCCGTGTTTAGTACCAGCCCCTGGGGGCCAAATGTATTTTGCTGTGTTTAATACTATCCTCTGGGGGTCACATGTATTTTGCCGTGTTTTTAGTACTAGCCCCTGGGGGGTCATTTTGCCGTGGTTTAGTACTAGCCCCTGGGGGGTCAAATATATTTTGTCGTGTTTGGTACCAGCAACTGAGGGCCAAATGTATTTTGCTGTGTTTAGTACTAGTCCCTAGGGGGGTTACATGTGTTTTGCTGTGTTTAGTACTAGCCCATGGGGGTCAAATGTGTTTCACGTGTTTAGTACTAGCCCCTCGGGGGTCAAATGTGTTTTGCCGTGTTTAGTACTAGCCCCTAGGAAGTCACAAGTGTTTTGCTGTGTTTAGTACTATCCCCTGGGGGTCAAATGTGTTTCACGTGTTTAGTACTAGCCCCTCGGGGGTCACATGTATTTTGCTGTGTTTAGTACTAGCCCCTAGGAAGTCACAAGTGTTTTGCTGTGTTTAGTACTAGCCCCTAGGAAGTCACAAGTGTTTTGCTGTGTTTAGTACTAGCCCCTGGGGGTCAAATGTGTTTCACGTGTTTAGTACTAGCCCCTGGGGGGTCACATGTATTTTGACGTGTTTAGTACTAGCCGCTGGGGGTCAAATATGCTTTATCGTGTTTAGTACCAGCCCCTGAGGGCCAAATGTATTTTGCTGTGTTTAGTACTATCCCCTGGGGGTCACGTATTTTGCTGTGTTTAGTACTATCCCCTGGGGGGTTCACATGTATTTTGGTGTGTTTAGTACTAGCCCCTGGGGGGATCAAATGTTTTTTGCCGTGTTTAGTACCAGCCCCTGGGGGCCAAATGTATTTTGCTGTGTTTAGTACTAGCCCCTGGGGGGGTCACATGTATTTTGATGTGTTTAGTACTAGCCCCAGGGGATTCAAATGTTTTTTGCCGTGTTTAGTACCAGCCCCTGGGGGCCAAATGTATTTTGCTGTGTTTAATACTATCCTCTGGGGGTCACATGTATTTTGCCGTGTTTAGTACTAGCCCCTGGGGGGTCAAATATATTTTGTCGTGTTTGGTACCAGCAACTGAGGGCCAAATGTATTTTGCTGTGTTTAGTACTAGTCCTAGGGGGGTTTACATGTGTTTTGCTGTGTTTAAGTACTAGCCCAATGGGGGTCAAATGTGTTTCACGTGTGTTTAGTACTAGCCCCTCGGGGGTCAAATGTGCGTGTTTAGTACTAGCCCCTAGGAAGTCAAAACAAGTGTTTTGCTGTTTTGTTAGTAACTAGCCCCTAGGGGGGAAGTTCAACAAGTGTTTTGCTTTGTGTTTTTAGTACTAGCCCCTTGGGCGGTTCAAATGTGTTTCACGTGTTTTAGTACCCTAGCCCCTGGGGGGTAAATATATTTTTCGTGTTTGGGTACCAGCAACTGAGGGCCAAATGTATTTTGCTGTGTTTAGTTTACTAGTCCCTTAGGGGTGATACATGTTGCTGTGTTTAAGACTAAGCCCCTAAGGAAGTCAACAAGTGTTTTTGCTGGGTTTGTTAGTACTTAGCCCATGGGGGTCCAAATGTGTTCACGGTGGTAATTTAGTTACTAGCCCCTCGGGTCCATGTTTTATTTTGCGTGTGTTTAGTACTAGCCCTAGGAAGTCACAAGTGTTTTGCTGGTTTAGTACCCCTAGGGGGCCCCTAAAAGGAAGTCAACAAGTGTTTGCTGTGTTTAGTACTGGGCCCTGGGGGTCAAATGTGTTTCACGTGTTTAGTACTAGCCCCTGGGGGGTCACATGTATTTTGACGTGTTTAGTACTAGCCGCTGGGGGGTCAAATATGCTTTATCGTTGTTTAGTACCAGCCCCTGCGGGCCAAATGTCTTTTTGCTGTGTTAGTACTAGCCCCTGGGGGTCAAAAGGTCCAATGGGTGTTTCACGTGTTTAAGGTACTAGCCCCTCGGGGGTCACATGTTATTTTTGCTTGTGTTTTGTGTACTAAGCCCCTGGGGGGTTTAAATGTGTTTTTCTGAGTTTAGTACTAGCCCCTGGGGGTCAAATATGTTTTATCGTGTTTAGTACCAGCCCCTGAGGGCCAAAACGGGTATTTGCCTGTGTTAAAGTTACTAGCCCCTTGGGGGTCAAGATTGTTGTTTCACGTGTTTAGTACTAGCCCCTCGGGGGTCACATGTATTTTGCTGTGTTTTGTACTAGCCCCCGGGTGGTTCAAATGTGTTTTGCCGTGTTTAGTACTAGCCCCTGGGGTCAAATTGTTGATTTTGCCCCAAATGTAAATAAACTTTGCCCCTGGGGGTCAAAATGTTTTTTGCCGTGTTTTAGTAACAGCCCCTGGGGTCCACATGATTTTGCAGTGTTTTTTGTACTAGTCCCTAGGGGGGTTACATGTGTTTTGCTGTGTTTTAGTACTAGCCCCTGGGGGTCAAATGTGTTTCACGTGTTTAGTACTAGCCCCTCGGGGTCCACTGTATTTTGCTGCGTTTTGTACTAGCCCCCGGGGGGTTCAAATGTGTTTTTCTGAGTTTAGTACTAGCCCCTGGGGTCAAATGTATTTTGCTGTGTTTAGTACTAGCCCCTGGGGTCAAATGTGTTTTGCCATGTTTAGTACTAGCCCCTGGGGGTCAAATGTGTTTTGCCGTGTTTAGTACTAGCCCCTGGGGGTCAAATGTGTTTTGCCATGTTTAGTACTAGCCCCTGGGGGTCAAATGTGTTTTGTCGTTTAGTACCAGCACCTGTGGGTCAAATGTATTTGTATTTCGCTGTGTTTAGTACTAGCCCCTAGGGGTCATATGTATTTTGCCGTGTTTAGTACTAGCCACTGGGGGTCACATCATGTATGTTATATATATATGTACTCACGCACACACAACATATATATATATAATATATATAATAATTATATATATATATAATTATATATATATTATATATATATTAATATATTTATATATATCTATATATTATTATATATATATATCTATATATATATATATATATATATATATATATATATATATATATATATATTATTATTATTTTATAATACATACTCCATATATATATAAAATATATATTATATATAATATAATATATCTATATAATATAGTATATATATACTATTTATATATATATATATATAATATATATATATCTATTCATATATTATATTTAAATAAAAAACACATAAACGCACGCAGATATATGCGTGTATATATATATATATATATCTATATATATATATATATATATATATATATATATATATATAATGTACAGTGCATAAACAATGTCTTTATATTATATTTTGAAGACTAGATTCATCCACTGTCCTTGGTCGTCTCCGACTGAAGATTCCCAAATGGATTTCCACGATAATTGACGAAGGTGGAAACTGGCAGCAACAACTCACCCAGGTCACATTTATTGCCAAAGTTTCCCTTGCTAGAACAAAAGTTACGGCTTTTTGACAGACTTAGTCCTAATGAAATTAATAATCAATCATTTTACTAGGCGAGGAGAGAGAGAGAGAGAGAGAGAGAGAGAGAGAGAGAGAGAGAGAGAGAGAGAGAGAGGTCAAGTTTCTCTCTATCAACCTTATTATTTGTTCAATGTTTCATTTCATCCTCTGGAATATATGAAAAACTAATTATACTGTTGACAGACATTCTTTATCGCATTTCATATTTCTTGCTTGGAATTCCTTCAAATAATCTATTTAGCAAAAATTCTTTACCG
The DNA here is from genome assembly GCF_015104395.2 of Macrobrachium nipponense. NCBI lineage: Eukaryota > Metazoa > Arthropoda > Malacostraca > Decapoda > Palaemonidae > Macrobrachium > Macrobrachium nipponense. The sequence continues at coordinate 23,758,325 of NC_087213.1, read as the reverse complement.
CAATCTGAATTAGATCTGAGTACTTTAACAGGATAACATGAAAGCTGAATAAACATTGAATTTCAGTAAACGAGGGAATCAATTAATGCTACTTATAGATTTAGAACAACTCACGCTCACATCTCATTTTGACTTTGACGAGAGAAAGCTCTGGACTACTTACGACGTTTAAACATGAAAATATAACAATGGGAAAGATTGGGGCTATTCGGGGAAATATCAATTAGCGTTGAAAAAGGAGAGAGCAAAACGCGAATAAAAAATGAATCAAAACCGTCTGTAATCCAAAGGTAAATCCTTTAGTGTAATGAAATACTCAGAGCCGAACTTTAAAGACATTTTTTTTCAACCGAGAACCGGATTCCAAAGTATCGAACCAAATGCGACTAATAACGCGAATAAAAAATTATTTTCATTTTTCTCTTCGTGTATCTCGATTCCCAATTAATGAGGAATCCATTTACTCAATTGATACGATAGTGGGTTGACCTTACCTTACAGACCTTACAGTTCGTTCGGGTTGCCCCAGGTCCCTCAGTGTGAGGCAGCTCTAATGTCTACCAGAGAGTTGCTAGTACATCTTCCGGTATATTTTGCATCTTCCAATCTTGGATGGTCTGGGATGCAGTTTAGATATTTGTCGAGCTTATTCTTAAACACATCTACGCTCACTCCTGATATATTCCTCAGATGAGCTGGCAACGCATTGAATAGACGCTGCATTATCGATGCTGGTGTGTAGTGGATTAATGTCCTGTGTGCTTTCCTTATTTTTCCTGGTATTGTTTTGGGCACTATTAATCTACCTCTGCTTGCTCTTTCTGATATTTTTAGTTCCATGATATTTTCTGTTATTCCTTCTATCTGTTTCCATTCCTGAATTATCATGTAGCGTTCTCTTCTCCTTTCTAGACTATATAATTTTAATGATTGTAGTCTTTCCCAGTAGTCAAGGTCCTTAACTTCTTCTATTCTAGCTGTAAAGGACCTTTGTACACTCTCTATTTGTGCAATATCCTTTTGATAGTGTGGGTACCATATCATATTGCAATATTCAAGTGGACTACGAACATATGTTTTATAAAGCATAATCATGTGTTAAGCTTTTCTTGTTTTGAAGTGCCGTAACAACATTCCCATTTTTGCTTTACATTTTGCCAAAAGAATTGCTATTTGATCATTGCAAAACATGTTCCTATTCATCATCACACCAAGGTCTTTAACTGCTTCCTTATTTGTGATTGTCTCATTATTAGGTCCCCTATATGCATATAGCTTTCCTTCTCTGTCTCCATAATTTATTGATTCAAATTTATCAGAGTTAAATACCATCCTATTTTCCTCTGCCCAATCATATACTTTGTTAAGGTCTCTTTGTAGAGCGTTCCTATCTTCATCACAAGTAATTTCTCTACTTATTCTTGTGTCATCAGCGAAACTACTCACTACCGAATCCTTAACATTACTGTCTATGTCTTCAATCATAATAACAAACAGTATTGCAGCTAACACCGTACCTTGTGGCACACCGGATATTACCTTGGTTTCATCCGATTTCTCATCGTTTGCAATGACTATCTGTTTTCTGTTGTGTAAAAATTCTTTTAACCATCTTCCTATTTTATCTACGATATTGTGTTTTCTAATTTTCTTTGCTAATATATTATGGTCTACTTTGTCAAAGCTTTTGCAAAGTCTAGATATACCACATCTGTTTCATTTCCGCTTTTCATATTTTTGAATATGTTCTCACGGTGGACTAACAGTTGGGTTTGTGTACTTTTTTCCGGGTACGAAACCGTGTTTTGTCCTATATTAAACAAATTATTTTTTATTAAATGTTTCATAATATTTTTCTTCATTACCCTTTCATACACTTTCATAATATGTGATGTTAGACTCACAGGCCTATAATTACTTGCCTCAAGTCTTGATCCACTTTTGAAAGTAGGGGTGATATATGCTAATTTGTGCTCATCATAAATCTTGCCTGTATCTACACTTTGTCTTAATAATATTGCAAGTGGCTTTGCGATAGAATGAACTACTTTCTTTAACAAAATAGCAGGGATTCCATCAGGCCCTGCAGCAGCTCCATTTTTAATTTCATTAATTGCCTGCACAATATCAGCTTCATTAATTTCTATGTCAGCTAAATATTCACTATTTTCGTCCCTTACTTCTATATCATTATCTTCATTATCTATTCTAGGGGTGAATTCTCTCTTATATCGTTCTGCCAGTATGTTGCAAATTTCCTTTTTTTCATTCGTTAATCTCCCTTCAATTCTCAGAGGGCCTATTTCTATTCTTCTTTTATTCATCTTCTTCGCATATGAGTATAATAGTTTGGGGTTTTGCTTGATATTTAATAGGGTTTTTTCTTCCAATTCCCGTTTTTCATTTTCTTTTGATTGTATAATCTTTTGTTCTGCATTTTCTATCTTACTTTTTAGTTCTATAACTTTCCATGCATTTTTTTCTTTTGCAAGACCT